>NC_055968.1:9716807-10074307 GCF_018492685.1 Alosa sapidissima | reverse complement strand
TTTAAGCATGTATGTATGTCATTTCACCCTTGCGTGATCATGCTGACAGCTGTGTGTGTGTGTGTGTGTGTGGGGCGTGCACATGAATGTATGTCAACTTGTCTATGGGGTGTACTTTCAATGATTGGCAGGTTTTCTAGAACAAAGATCTTTTTTTCTTCTTCCACTCATCAGATGATGGTAGGGTGTTTTTTTGTGTGAGTAAGTGGCTGACGGTGCCCGCGGAAGCTCAAACTGCCCTCCATCTGCTGATAAGAAGAGCCTCTGTCCTCTCACAGGAAAAGGACTCCATGACAACATATGATGCTAATAGACACGGTTGTCAAGGACACTGTACAATCACAGTACAACTGTTGCCCAGTGACCCCGGACTGCTGGCTGCTGTTTGTGTGTGTGTGTGTGTTTGTGCGTTTGTGGGTGTGTGTGTTTGTGTGTTTAAGCTGTGCTATTTCCACATGAATTGTTTTAATTTTCTACAAATTAATCATTGGTTTATCTATCTCTTCCCTCTCCCACATACTATTGGGCTGTATAAGTGTGAAGACATGACAGCTCTTCCAAAATGATGTATTATATTTATAACAAATTGACTGTAAATATAATAAAAACATAACCAATAACCAACGAGGATAATATGCATGGTGTTTGTGTTTATTGAGCATGAGATACCCCCAAGAGACCCAAAGCTTAGCATCGGCTTTAAGATGATGGGCCCCTTACCAGCTGTGCCCTGCCTGTTTGCTGCTCACACCTTTTATCCTTTCTACAGTAACATACAAAATATTCCAGATAGTACAGGTCTGTCAGCATGGGACGTTTTTGGTCACATGAGCTTTTCATGTAAACAAATGCTGAGCATTGCTGTACTGGTGCAGCAGAGGGCGGGAAAGAGCAGAAAGTCTATACGAACGTGACCTGTTCGCGCGCTGTGTCCGTGCCACCTGTCAGCATTATTTCGCACTTTACATCCCTTTGCTGTCTTCAAAAACACGGACGATTTAACTTAGTTAGGCTTAGGGTAACTTTTCGATGTGTTGAGTTTGCGTTGCAAATGGATTTAATTTTAACGCTTAGATGCAGCTGACTGAGTTGTAGGTTGGATTTAAGTTCCATGTGGATGGTTTCATATGCATGTTTGTAATGATCTCTTGATACAAAATGAACCTAACCGTACGAAAAAAATACACAATGTCGGCTTGTTGGAGAAGGAATAGCAATACATAATACTGTCCTTATACCTACACTTTATTTCATACAATGTTCCAGTACAAATTGATTTATTAGAAGACGCGCATTCATTATAAAAATGAAATTGGTGGTGTTATCTTCTCTTATGTATTGCCATGTTCTTATTTGTTGGCATAGCACGGTTAAAAGGGACAATAAGGCTGAAATCGATTAGTGGTTCAATACTAGCCTAATCATTCCGCTCCCTCATCTCTTTCGAAAAAAATAGGGCGTGAGGGCGCACAGTCCCCGGACGTCTCCATCAAGTCCAAATACGGAGCGGAGCGGACGAGGTTTTCCGGCGTGTTTTAACTCGTCAATTGTCACACAAATTGCGCGCGTAAATTGGCAGAATCAGGTATCCTTGCTTACACGCGCAGTCTCACATTATACTCCTTGTGGCAAACTGACCGCTGGCAGAGATGTGGAAGGCGCAAGGAGCGCGCTCGCAGGTGGGTCTGGATTGAGGTTCTTTCTTACCCACAGATGAGGCACTTGCTGATGTGGGAGCAGCACGGTACTAACGGAGGAGTTGGGCGACTTTCAGCAAGAGTTCAACGGTGGTTCGCAAGGTAAGTTGACTGCGCCCTGGGTGTGGATTATTCGTAACAGTGGAATGTCTGGGGAAGTATAGTTTCCAACTAGAAGTGCGTGTGTGTCTGCTTGTACATACGCGCGCGCACACACACACTCTCTCTCTCCAGCATTTAGACTTTTATGTGAAGGAACACCTTGGCGCACGGCTGGAGTCTGATGCGCACTAGTCCTCAGAAGGAGTCAGAGTGACACACAAACACAGGACAAGGTGTCCTCTACATTGAGCACATTGGTGTGGCGAAACGCATCCGTTCTGTTGCCATTCAATGCAATGTCACAATGTTAAGGTCGTTTATTTATTGGGTGGGTGGGTGGGTATGGGGTTGCCCTTCATTAAAGCTCACGCATTAGTTTCGATGAACAGCTGAGCAGGATTGGGCTCGAGTAGAACGAAGTCCCTTGCGTTTTGTAGCGGGTCTAAAAAGCCTGTTTTTTTGGTGTTGCTGGACACCCTTTATACTACAGGGAAATATATGACAGTCTTGGCACAATGTCAGGTTGTGTGTGTGTGTAGAGGATAATGGATACATATATACATTGTGTACCTGTTTGTGTAGTCAGTTCATGGATTTTGGTTTATTGCTATGTAAGCAGATGCTGTCAGTCAGTAAAGGACATATGTATATATATTTGACAGATGGCTGTGTGGGTATATTTTTTGCACTGTTATCATATATATCATTGGTACCTGGAAATGGCTTTTATTATTTAGATAATAATAATAATAATAATAATAATAATAATAGGACAGCTGTTTATCTCCTGTTCTCTCAAATAATTACATGCGAATGCACACACACACACACACACACACACAGGTGGGGAGTTGGAAAGGGAAAGACAGGATACATCCATAATGTAATTTGGATGAAAAAGCACCCATTCCCGAGCACAAATGGATGTTATCTCTCCTACATACCTGACATACTGTAAAAAACATACACCTGTCTTTAGGTCACATACATATACCAATTTGTTTAAAGGTATAATAAGTGAGGCAGACAGAGGGAGGAGAAAAGAGCTTCTTTCCACCCCCCTTAAATTTCCTCTTCCCGGTCTTCCCCTATCTTCTCATCCCTGTCTTCCTGTCTGTGTTCCTTCTCGTTTACCGTTCTTCTGCACTTCTGATCACCCATCAACTCCCTCTCCCTCCCCTCCTGGTCATGTCTCTGTGAGTGATTTATTGGTCATGCAAATTAGAGTAGTGTGTGTGTGTGTGTGTGTGTGTGTGTGTGTGAGTGTGTGAGTGAGTGAGTGTGTTTACATTGGAGTAATTGGAGTGAGAGGTTAGTAAATACATTTCTGTGCTTGTTTGAGATACTGAAAGCAATGGAGAAAGGAATTGGCTGAGCGTCATCTCTGAGCAGAATGTAACCATGAAGGTTGTCAAATGTAAACTTTCAGAGCAGCTGATGGTGTGTGTGTGTGTGTGTGCATTTGCGAGGGTTGAAGGGAGATAAGAGTGCAAGTGACCACCTAAACTGGTGTGTGCATGTGCGTGTGTGTGTGTGTACATGCATGTACACAATGCACATGAGTAGTGTGTGTGTTGCCATTATTGACCAGGAATATATTATGAGCATGAAAATGATTACATGGTTAATCCATTCAGACAGCAGTCTCCAAGCAGTGTAGAGAGTCTTACTGATTCATGTTTGTGTGTGCGGGTGTGTGTGAATGTGTTTGTTTGTGCATATTGTTCTTAAATAGTGTTGTTATTTTAAGCACCATGCCAGAAATTGTATGTCTTCCCAAAACGTATACGCTTTGGGTACACAGATCTTTGCATCCTCAAGTCTTTTTTTCTTTTTTAAAAAATCCACTGGAGTGATAGCTTGCTGACAACAAAACACTGTTGATCTATAACTTCAGAATAATATAATAATTGATATTTTTTCTTTGTGGATCATGACTTTTGTCACAAAATTCTGTGAGCTGTGCTTAGCTCTCTTCTTGGCCTACATTTTGGTTTGTTTTGATGTGACATAGTTTACCTGAGTACATTTGTTACCCATTACAATTTATTTTGTAGAATCACTTTTAGCACTTCAGTGTTCTTGCAGGGTATATAAGTATAAGTATATATACTTTTTTGATCCCGTGAGGGAAATTTGGTCTCTGCATTTAACCCAATCGGTGAATTAGTGAAACACAAACAGCACACAGTGAACACACAGTGAGGTGTAACTGAGGTGCACTAATCCCGGCGCAGTGAGCTGCCTGCTACAACGGCGGCGCTCGGGGAGCAGTGAGGGGTTAGGTGTTACATGTTGTAACACCAGTACCAATACCCCTCCCCACCTCCGTCGTCTCCTTGTCACCACAAAGACACAACAACATGGAATACACTACTGGAATACATGCTGAAAGCGGAGCATCTGCAACAAACTTCCCAGAACCTCAGCAGGCAGATGGAGACTCTGGATCAATTTTCAACCCCAACCTCCTTGATTTCCCATCACCACCCACACCCAATCACGTCCCCACCCAATCAAACTCCCCAGGCCACACAAACCCCCCTAATCTCCCATCCCCATCCCCACCCCTTCATCCCACCACCCACTCAAACTCCACAGGATCCCCTGAATACCCATCACCATCCCCACCCAAGCACATGATGTTCCCTGCAAGAATGGAGAGACTGCTACCAGTAGCCATGCAGAGTTTTACTAGCCCAAGATCATTAGCACCAAAGAAGCGAAGGGCACCTCCACCCCCTCGCCCTCCCCCTCCCCGTTTAGAAGGATCTCTTAAGCAGCAGCAACCTCTTAGTTCATTTTCTCAGCCGGCATATAGCATGGAATGTGCAGTGGAAAATACAGATGGCAGCAGCAGGGGACAATTATATGATGACTGTATTGCATGATATTCTCAGGGTCCCTGCAATATAAATGGTACTGACAGTAGTTTTGAGAACATGCCGGGACCCAGTAAGCCCATGACATTCTCTATTCCTGTATTGACAAGAAATAGAACACAAATGCATCGAGCTTATAGGGTAAACCAGTCCAAAATCCTACCCGTACCACATCAACCTCAGATTTCCCCCATGGATCATATTTCCCCAACACTTAAACTAACAAAACTAGAACTCCTAAATATCAGATCTCTTTCAAACAAATCATTCTTAATTCATGATCTAATTTGCACACACAACCTTGATTTTTTACTTTTAACTGAGACATGGTTAGATCAAGCAAACAGTGCTGCTACTCTCATCGAATCAGCTCCCCCAAACTTCAGTTTTTTGAGTGCTACCAGAGCAAATAAAAGAGGTGGGGGGATAGCCACAATTTTCAAGACGTCTTTTCAGTGCAATCAGTCGTCATTCGGTGACTTTACTTCATTTGAATATCTGTGTGCATGCATTAAGTCTTCTCCTCAGATTTTATTACTGACAATTTACAGGCCTCCAAAACATTCAGCTAAAGTTTTTCTTGAAGAGCTAGGTGAACTGCTATCAGTTGTTTGCATAGAGTATGACTGTCTTATTATATCAGGGGATCTAAACTTGCATGTGGATAATCCTGAAAACAATTATGCCAAGGAATTCATTGCACTAATCGATACTTTCTCCCTAACACAGCATGTACAGGGGCCAACACACTCTCTCGGCCATACCCTCGACCTTGTTATCACAAAGGGTCTCGATGTCTCTACAGCTGTTAAAGACCTGGCCTTATCTGATCATTTTTGCGTGTTCTTTGATGTGTCTATGTCCCCACACACTCAAAACACAGCTATGATGGTAAAAAGGAGAATCATAAATGATCAGACAAGTGCTCTCTTTGAGCAAGCACTTTCACTAAAGTCAAGTGAACTGTCAGACTCTGAAGACTTATTTAATCACTTTAATGCAAAAATGGCAAACATTATGGATGACATTGCTCCATTACAATTCAAGAAAGTTAAGGACAAACAGAAAGCACCATGGAGGCAAAATCCAGCAGTTAAACTTCTAAAAAGAGAGTGTAGGAAGACTGAAAGAAAATGGCGTAAATACAAACTTCAGATCCACTATGAAATCCATAAAGAGATGCTCCGCACATATAACTCTGAAATATGCAAAGCAAGACAGTCTTTCTTTTCTAACATTATCAATAGAAGTTCAAATAACACTCGTATTCTATTTTCAACTGTTGATAAGTTAACAAATCCCCCCTCACAATTAGCGCCTGAACTTCTCTCAACTAATAAATGCAATGAGTTTTCATCTTTTTTTAAAGGTAAAATTGACAAAATCAGACTCAACATATCTGCTCAATTACAAATTCAACAACCTGAACTTCCAGCAACAAACAGAGGGAAACTAAACTTGATGTCAGAGTTCAGCTTGATAGACTACGAAACACTTGAAAAAACGGTACAGAATCTCAGCCCTTCCACATGTGTCTTAGACACTCCAATTTCTTCAAAACTGTTTTTCACCTCATAGCGGCGGATGTCCTTCAAATTGTAAATGTATCATTGCTGTCTGGCACTTTTCCTAAGTCACTGAAAACAGCTGTTGTAAAGCCACTTCTCAAGAAGAATAACCTGGATGCCTCCATGCTAAACAAATACAGGCCCATATCCAATCTACCTTTTATTGGCAAAATTATTGAAAAAGTAGTCTTTAATCAATTAACCACCTTCCTAACATCAAATGGGTATTTTGATTACTTTCAGTCTGGTTTTCGGGCAAATCACAGCACTGAAACAGCTCTCATTAAAGTTTCCAATGACATACGCCTCAACACAGATTCAGGTAAAACATCAGTCCTAGTGCTACTGGACCTTAGTGCAGCATTTGACACTGTTGATCACAATATTTTACTACACAGACTAGAACACTGGGTTGGATTTACAGGCATAGTTATCAGCTGGCTAAAATCATATCTACAAGAAAGGAGCTTCTTTGTTGCCATCAGAAACTGTACCTCAACACCAACGTCCTTGACCTGTGGTGTTCCCCAGGGGTCGATCTTGGGGCCACTATTATTCAACCTCTATATGCTCCCACTTGGACAAATCATTCAAAATAATTTGATTTCATATCATAGCTATGCAGATGACACACAAATTTACTTAGCTCTATCACCAAACAACTATGGTCCTCTTGAATCTATGTGTCAGTGTATAGAACAAATCAACACCTGGATGTCTCAAAATTTTCTTCAGCTGAACAAAGAAAAAACTGAAGTAATTATATTTGGTAAAAATGAGGAAAGACTTAGGGTTGCCACTCTCCTTGACACAAAAGGGTTGAAGGCAAAGGATACTGTTAAAAACCTTGGTGTATTAATTGACAGTGATCTAAATTTCAACAGCCACATGAAAGCGATAACTAAATCAGCTTTTTACCACCTCAAAAATATTGTCAAACTCAGAGGGCTGATGTCAAAACATGACTTAGAAAAACTCATTCATGCATTTATCTCCAGCAGGGTTGATTACTGCAATGGACTGTTCACAGGCCTTCCTAAAAAGACTATTAAACAGACTCTCCAACAGGTTGGAGAGTCTGCCCCACATTTACAAGTTTAAGGAGGTGCAGCTTAAAGCTGGGGTTCCCCAGCCAGGGGTTCCCAACCTTTTTTGGCAGGTGATCCTATTTTGATGTCACAAGATGTCAATGACCCCAAATTCACATGTAGCGAGAGAGAGCGCAATTCAGACGAACATCCAGACGAGAACGGTCCTTGCACTTCTGGTTGTTGTGCTACTTTGTTTTGAACATTGATCAAGCATTATTCTGTCAATTAAACATCTCATGCGGGCTCTCTAAGTGTATTTTTACTTAGCTAGAATGTAATAAAGGATCCATTACTTAACTTGGATATCATGTTTTTTTTATATATATATTTTATTTTATTTATGTATATTTTTATGTAATGTGCTGGTTAATTGTTAGATGCCCAGTATCTCAGCCGCCCCCATTTGAATATCAGGTGACCCCAAGGTTGGGAAACGATGCTCTGTTCTATGTGTGGACACACACTGTCATGGGCAGACCCAGCCTGGATTAAGTAGCAAAATTATTCTGCCTATATTAAATTAGCTTTAGGTCATACAAAGCATAGGCTACTTTGCATGTTGCCATCGATTCAATTATGATGTACTGTATAATACATAATGTTTATCTGTTGCCTGTGCCTACTGTATATACATTTGTCTATTGTGAAACATAAATTTAACTTTAGTTTATAAGCTGCTGTTATGGTCAGTCTGAGCCTCCACCCCACTTTGTGTGTGGCTCACCAGATACATGTCCAGTGCACGAAAACAGTCTGGGAAATCTTTTAAGGGGTGCTTAAACCCAGTCGACTTTGCTCCATGCCAATCATCTGTGAGTATTGAGGAGTGTCAGGTGATAGCAAAGGGGGCACTTTCATTTGAAGCCCAGCAATGACAACAGCTCTGGTTTGGCAGGTTTGCAGAAAATTCACAGTGTCATCATTAGTGTTTAGCTTATCTGAAATGATATGGATGCTGAAGCAGCGTACATGAGGCTTTGCTATGGGAACTGGGGAGAAATTGCTGTGGGTTTGCTCTGTGCAGAGGTTAATAGGAAAAGTTCTGTGATTTACTAACTGATTCTGCTGTGCCTGGCACGACCACTGTAAATAGTGCAAGGTCAGTTTTATTCCCCAGAGGTATACAGTAGCCTACTGTACGTCCCGTTCAAGTTTGGTCAACTTTGTCAGCTGAGCAGGGCAACATGCAGCTGAGGAGGAGCAATTGTTAAATGGTGGTTCAGTGGTACAAACTGGTGCCATCTCGTCCTCCTATTCTCAACATTTGTAAAATTGTGTGATTAAAGTGGAAGTCGGGAATTCTGGCAAAGGGTTGGACAGATTATGAGCCACTGGGCTAACTGGGCACAGCTGCAGAAAGGCCCCCAAAAGTCTACTGCTACTTACAGAAATTTGGAGCTCTCTTTCTACAGATTGCTGTCGGTGCATTCCCTCTATATTGTATCATAGTTATGTTTATAGTTTATTACAAAGACGAACATTTAGTTAATTTAATACAAAATATATAAAAATAATACAAAAAATATTATGCACATAATGAAAGCATTGGCCCACTGGTTAGCACTCTGGACTTGTAACCGGAGGGTTGCCGGTTCGAGCCCCAACTAGTGGGCCATGGCTGAAGTGCCCTTGAGCAAGGCACCTAACCCCTCACTGCTCCCTGAGCGCCGCTGTTGTTGCAGGCTCAGGCTCCTCACTGCGCCGGAATTAGTGTGTGCTTCACCTCACTGTGTGCTGTGTTTTACTAATTCACGGATTGGGTTAAATGCAGAGACCAAATTTCCCTCACGGGATCAAAAGAGTATATATACTTATACTTAAAACTGAATACAAATTGCTGTACAACATCATCTGCCTACATTGATGGGTAGTAGGCTATATTGGCCTATACTGATTTAATATTAAAAAATAAAGTAAAACTGTGCTTCACGGGATTTATGGATCTGTGCAAGTCAGATTGGCTTGGGATTGCACAGGCTTTCAATGAAAATCAAGAAATGCCTTTTTTGTAGGTAGGAGCTTAAACAGGTGAACAAGCTGCATTTTATTCTCTTCAGTCTTTCTCTCTATATCTCTCTCTCCATTGAGTGTGTGTGTGTTGTTCTTTTGAAGATGGGACTGTTGGCTGAAAATGTCTCCTTCGACTCCAGTATCCCGCCGGCTGCAGACCTCTCTGTGGGGGTCATCTACTCCATATTTGGTAATGCCACTTCAGCCCTTTGAAGGCCTAATCACTTTCCATAATCAACCACATAGTCATGGCCATAATCTACCTGGTATACTCATACACATAACTACACTCATCTAGCTACAGCCTACTCTAAATGCACCCATACCTGTGACCTCACGTAAGACATACAATATCATTCATAAACCATTACTGTCCTGAACACCATTACTGTGTGTTATCTCATGTTCATGCCATTTGTCTGTTGGAGGGTTCCAGAAGTGTCTTGCTGTGTAAGAATAACAACACTCTTTGAGGAGCTGAAGGGATGCCACTCAGTGGCCACCTCGTGGATCTGGAAACTCCGCTTGTGTGGTACTGGGATTGTATTAAAGTGGTAATTACACAGCACAATGGCGGTGACCCCACAGCAACATGTAATTAGAGTTTTACTAATTGAAATTACGTACAACACAAATGAACACGCAAGGACAAGCTCACACACACAAACACACACACATGCATACTCGTAATAATTACACTTGTCGTAGCATATTTTGCATTCGGAAGCATATTTTTTCTGGCAGCAGATAGCTGTAATGCCAGTGTACTTAAACCCAGTTGGTAGAGTGTTCTTGAGAGTGCTAGAGTAGCCTACAGAGGACAACCGATTTCCTCTTTCAAATGTGAGTGTCACTTGAAGATCCTTGTGAAAACTGTGAAGCAGCTTGTTCACTGATTTCATGAGTCCTTTTTCATCACAATGGCCCAAAAGTTGTCATGTAATTGATTGCTAATGTCTGTGTGTGCACCTCAATTAGTATGTGTCAAGATCAGTATTTGAACCTCAAATTCCATTTATTTCTATATGCACTAAATCATTTGCCTCTTGTCAATGACAATGTCATGAAACTGAAAATGTTTCTAATTGGGCCATTAAGGGTTTTTTTGTTGTTGGGATATGCTGGAATTTGGCTATGGTAACATTAGATCAATTCTTTCTCTTTCTCTTTCTCTCTCTGTATGTGTATGTGTGTGTGTGTGTTTCAGGAGTATGTTCCCTGTGTGGAAACAGTGTGTTGCTGTACGTGTCCTATCGAAAGAGGCACCTGTTGAAGCCTGCTGAGCTCTTCATCGTTAACCTGGCCCTTAGTGATCTGGGTATGACCCTCTCCCTCTACCCTATGGCAGTCACCTCCAGCTTTTATCACAGGTAAGGTACACACACATACTCTTTCACACACACAGACACATACACACACATACAGATGCACACACACATACAGATACGCACACATACATGCACACACACACACACACACACACACACACACACACACACACACACACACACACACACGCTCATTAGCTTACATTGGTGAACATTAGAGTGGTGAACACCATTCAGTATCTGCCCATGTACGTAGCTAAACACTACACACACATTACTCCTAGTGTGCGTGTTATGTAAACTTCTCCCAGGCTATAGCAGATGACAGATAAAATCTTCTTTAGATCCCACGGATGAGTGAGGCACATTTTTGACATTTCTTATCACTGAGCTGAGCATAGAAGTTGGCATTTTTTACATTTACTGTGGACTGTGGTGTTTCCTGAAACAGGTTTGCACAGTACAGTTTGAACAGTACACTTTCACAAACACACCTCACCCATCTTCATCATCACCATTATCATCATTATAATCATCATAATCATCCTTCTCCTCCTCTTCATTCCAACCTGCTTCTGGCATACCTGCTGGCCTCATATTTTATAAGGCCCTGAAGAAAAGCTGATGGTAAAAAATTCACCATACTTGAGCCGCAAATGCCAGTTGACTACTTGTTTGGACCACACTTGTTAGTGTGAATTTCCTTACCCTGGGAGAACCCAGACAAACGCTCTGCAGGTCCCTCTGGCAAAGAGGCCATTCACTCCCATTTCCAATGTTCTTAAAACCCAGGCAGCACCAATCATAAACGTTTGAGGCAGGCTTAACATGATGACATCGAAGCAGTTTTTGAAAACCGGCTGTTTGTTTTTTTATGTTGCTCTGCATATGTCATTTCCTTCAACCAATTGTGTCCAAAAGCATTTTAATTGGTGTCCCAAGTGACGTCCCATGGAAATGGGAGGTGATTGAACCGTATTCTTTGTTATGGGAGTTCCCATATAAGTTTGTCTGGGCTCTTGGGATCTTGAGCCCAGAAGAAGAAAGAGGTAGAGGAGAGAAGAGAGAAGTGCATGCTAGGTGTATTAGATTGCTGAAAGTGTTAGGAGAGGTGACATTCTTGGAAGAGTTGGGTCTTCAAGAGCTCAAGTCGTTTGACCATCGTTCAACTAGCCTACAAATGAAAATAGTCTGGATTGCCATGTCTGTAAGGGCGACAGTACCGGACAGCGTTCCTGGGAGGAGCACAGCAGCTGAGGGGCAACATAAGCCTTATGAGAGCATTTATATGGGTGGTAGCAGACCCAGCCATCACTTTGTTTTCAAGCCTTAGTAACTTGAATTTGATTGATTGAATTTTACATTTTGTTTATGAGCAAAGTTTGGAGTTTGTAACAGTAGTTACAGTAGTTCTTATATTTCCATGCCTCTGACTGTGTCTGGATTCTCTCCTTTTTCCCACTTGGTGTGTCCGTGTAGGTGGCTGTTCGGACGGACTGTTTGTGTATTGTACGCATTCTGTGGGATTCTCTTTGGAATCTGCAGCCTCACAACTCTAACTATTCTCAGCACAGTCTGCTGTCTGAAGGTCTGCTACCCTGTTTACGGTGAGACTGCTAGCTAGACATCCTCATTATCTCCTCTCACATACTGTACGCACATGCCCCAGACATGCATTCACACTCAGCAAAGCACAATTTCACATGCCCACACATACACATACACATACACATACACATACACATTAGGGGTGTAACGGTACACAGAAGTCACGGTTCGGTTCATACCTCGGTTCGGACATCACGGTTCGGTACGAGTTCGGTACAATGGAGGGAAAAGCTGTCATTACGAAATCATTTAATTTAAGCCATAGGTTTTGGCTCTATTTGTATGTGTATCCAAAGGCTGGTGAAGCGCAGGGGAAGTTTTTTTTTTTTCTCATTTCGGTGATTGGTAGCCTACATCATCTGGGTGATTGCTTCGAACATGTGTAGCATATATTTCCACTCACATACCCAACAACTGCTGAACAACGCCGACACACAGTTTCTTATCCACCACTCTCTCGCCTGTACTACTGTAACTGAAGTTCTCAAACTTGCGAAGAGACCAGCGGATCCTCTAATGTGTGTCGCCACCTTAGTGCTACTATCTCTGACTGACTGACTCGACCAACGACCTGACAAAAAAAACATAGGCGCCAATCAGAGCTTCACAGATAAGGCGAGGCTACAGATTAGCGTTAGGTGTCGGTGTCGCTAAAGAACTCACGTAACTCTCGCTACTTAACAGTAATTGCGCATGACATTAATTAATACGCACACGAGTTTTATGTTTTTTTATACCGTGTATTCTCCGTGTAAATTCATGCACCGAACCGTGACGCCCGTACCGTTTCGGTTCAATACGAATACATGAACCGTTACACCCCTAATACACATACACATGCACATGCACATGCACATACTTTACACATACACATACACATACACATACTGTACACATGCACATGCACATACTGTACACATACACATACACATGCACATGCAACATGATTGAGTGTGATTGGGAGCTTGCCTCCTGTGTGAGCAACCCCTAATTTCCCCTTACACACACACACACACACACACACACATTGGCTCTCTTCAGGGAACCGCTTCAGCCACCGGCACGGCAGCGTGCTGGCGGCGTGCGCCTGGGGCTATGCGCTCATCTTCGCCTGCTCGCCGCTGGCCCAGTGGGGAAGCTTCGGGCCGGAGCCGTACGGCACTGCCTGCTGCGTCGACTGGGGCCGGTCCAGCCGCGAGCCCGTGGCGCGCTCCTTCACGCTGGCGCTGTTCCTCTGCTGCTACGTGCTGCCCTGCGGCCTCATCAGCTCGTCCTACACGCTCATCCTGCTCACCATGCGGCACTCGCGCCGCGCCCTGCGACGCCACTCGCACGCCCGCGTCCATCTGCACACGCAGACGCGCATGGGCAACATTCAGATCGTCATAGTCAAGGTAAGGCAACACTATCGCCTTTCTAGTCATCTAATGAGAGTGACAACACATCCACATGCAGATGAAATGAGTCATATCATCCATTTAGTCACGGAGCAATTCCAAACGCTGAAAGCATTGATAACATTGACACACACACACACACACACACACACACACACACACACACACACACACACACACACACACCACACACACAGACACAGCTAGCTTGTTAATCTGTTCCTTCCCATAGCTGAGTGTGGCTGTGTGTATTGGCTTTCTGGCTGCGTGGAGTCCGTATGCCGTGGTGTCCATGTGGGCGGCGTTTGGCCACTTCGATGACATCCCCCCAATGGCGTTCGCCATCCCGGCCATCTTCGCCAAGTCGTCTCCCCTCTACAACCCTCTGGTCTACCTGCTGCTCAAGCCCAACTTCCGCCGAGACCTCCCCTCCCTACTGGAGGCCTGCGCTTGCCCCAAGCTGCTGTGCCCCCACCCATGCTCCACCTGCATGCATGTCTTGCACACTATGCACCAAAGGGCTGAATCTGCTGCTGGATTGGGCCAACCAATGGTGAGAGAGAGAGAGAGAGAGATGTTTTTCCCTTACAGGTCGACACTGTGTCACTGTCTATTGATTGCTAAAGGCTCACTTGCTAGGATCACTTGGGTCCATTGCTTTTTGTAACTATTTGAAATACTTTTCTCCTCAAGGTGCATATCCTTTCTTTTTCTTCTCTTCTCTAATCCTCTCTTTCCTCTATTCCTCCCCTCCTCTCCTCTCTTTACCAACCCCCTTCACTCCTCTCTTTCTGCTCCTCCACTCTTTTCTTGCCCTGTGTTTCCTCTTCACTCTTCCCCTTCCTTCCTCTTCCTCCGTGCCCTTATGTCCACCTCCTTCTCTCCTCTCTTTCTCCATCTCCCTCTTCCTCTCCTTCCTCTGGGCAGAGTGGCGAGGAGCAGTGTGTGTGTGAGCACTGCCGCGACCCGTTCGAGCACTTCAGGCGCTACCCCCGCGGCTGCCAGCTCAGCGTCAACACCGTCCAACTCTCCTTAGAGCCCGTGCACACATCACCCTCATATGCCTCGCACTCACGCGGGCGCGCGCACACACACTCACACACACGCTCAGGCACAGATCCCCAGCACCCAGTGCGTGTGGTCGTGCGAGGGAAGAAGAGCTCAGATATCGACAGTCTGGAGATCACACTGGAGAGGGTGCAGTCGTCCTCCTAAGTGTGTGTAAATGTGTGTCGGTGTGTGTGTTTTTCTAGTGTGTGTTGGTGCAAGCATGTGTTTTTGATTGCGTGTGTGTGAGTGTTTGCATGTGTATGTGTAGATGATGCTGGAGAAAGCATGCCAACACAAAGATAAGACCTCCTCTACATGTGTATCAGTGAAGTGTGTGTAGAGTATGGGAGAATTTGTACTACCTGCATTTAAGAAGGCAGCTATTTTTTATTCATATTGTCAATGTTTTGTATTTGTCTACATTGTATTAATATTTTCAGGATGTTTTATTATTCTATCCTAGCATGAAAGAAAAAATAATGGACAAAAACTACACATTGTGGTGTGAGCAAAAGACAAAACTACACATTGTGGTGTGACCAAAAGACAAAACTAGTTTGATTTTGTAAAGTCAGGTGTTTCCCTACTTTCTTACCTTTTATATTGCAATGTTTTCTTCTCCTTCGTTCGTGACCTAGAGAGAAAGAAGAAATGACAATGAAAGAAAGAACCCTATATCCTCTGCATTCCTCACAGATGAGTTTAAAAGCAAAATCAAACTTATGAATAACATTAATTCTGTCATTCACTCTCACCTCCAATCTCTCTCCCTCTCTCTCCCTCCTCTCTCACTCTCACTCTCACTCACTCACTCACTCTGGGGAGTATGCAAATTTAAATGAGAGGTGAAGCACGAGGAAAGACCTGAGAGGCGTTTGAGAAGGGGGAAAGAAACTAGGTAATAGGACAGACAGGTGTTGACAGATTTGGGGGGAGAGAGATAGTCTATGTCCACCTGGGGCTCTGGTGTGTGCTGGGAGAACGGTTGTCTTTTTATAAACTGTGTTATCATGCTGCTGCACTGATGACTTTGCAGGTGCAATCAAACTGTTTCTGGGTGTATGTGTGAGTGTGTGACTGCACGTCTGTCCTACACACTCTCTGCAGAGATGTATTTGGTGCTGTTGTTAAACCTCTTGTACATACATGGGTGTCAGTGACACTGTTCTTTATCCATAATTATTATTATGATTTTATCACAGGAGGAATAAAAGAGTGGACAACAATCTGAGAATGAATAAATATTACTGCTCAACCCATACTCACCCAGTAGCCATTGCCCTTACAGGTCTTACACAGTACACATATACCCATCAATTACAGAAACTCAAATAATCTTCATCAAATATGAATAAATAATAACACAGACCAGAAAAACAGCCCAATCAAATCCCAGTAAAGAAATACAAAATAAAACAATTGCGCTGTTTTTAGAACAGTAGTGGGTGGGTTTATGTTTGTGC
This sequence comes from Alosa sapidissima, assembly GCF_018492685.1. Taxonomy (NCBI): domain Eukaryota; kingdom Metazoa; phylum Chordata; class Actinopteri; order Clupeiformes; family Clupeidae; genus Alosa; species Alosa sapidissima. The sequence continues at coordinate 10,058,111 of NC_055968.1, read as the reverse complement.
CAATGTGTCAATGGACAGGAAGTCTCAGAAGTGTGTGTCTCAGCATTTAAAGTGCAGTCACCATGGTAACTGGGCTGTTTGTGGGGTTCAACTGTGAGGGGATCCAGTTTGAGGCAGGAGCGGGAGAGCTAGAAAGACACTGACAGTGAGAGAAGGATGGAGGGACTGAGAGAGAAATAGAGAGAGTGGAGTTACAACCGAAATAAACCAGGGAAAGAGAGGGATACCCCAAGGAAGACAAATGTGAAAATGCACTCCTTTGAGAAGAGAAATACAATGAGAATAAAGAGCGGGACTGGAGAAAGATGTGGAGGACAGAACGAATGAGTGGGATTCATTGACTGGAGTTAAAAAAAAGACAAAATCCTGCTTGGAGACACGTGCTGTGTGGGTGGCATAGGGACACAGTCAAACAAACATCCAGTATGACACAAACACACACACGTAATAATGGAAAGGAGAGAGAGATATAGAGACAAACACACACACACACATACCTAAGTAATATTGTCCTTTTAACAACAGGTGCTCACATACACATAAACCAACAAGCACATCTGATGTATGTGCATATATGCACCATTGTGCCTATGACTATACAATTTGAGAGGATTTAGTTATCAATCCAGGATGAGCTGATATGAATAAAAGAATGTCCCCTCTGTCCCTCACACACACACACACACATAGCCTACACATCCATTTAACAGCCCCATCAAGAGTAGATAATTATAAATCCTCAAGAAGACCCCTTTTTTCAATGAGGACTGTGTCGGTGAGTCTGTGTCTGCTGGTGAGATTAAAAGTGATGAATGAATTTGAGATCAGGAAATGAATAGAAAAGCGCAAAAGAAGGAATTGATGTAGGCTACGCAGAAAAAAGAGACCAAGGAAATTCAAAGCAGTGATGAGACAGAGCGTGGGGGGGGCGGTTGTGTGGGAGGGGGAAGGAGGAGTGCCGTTTATTTATAGAAAGGCTCCTATTCTCCCCAACCTCATGTGAGACTATATTTAGCTCTCCTGAAGCAGACAGCAAATACACACACAACACATGCAGAATACAGATAAAGATTATCTCTCAAAAACTTGTCAGTGCATACACACACTCTTTATCCTCAAGGCAGAGGTTCACCCATATCTTTCACATACTGTGTTCTTAATCGTATGAGCACACACACACATACACCATCATAGCCATCACATTGGCAAAAAGAACACAGCGTGTGTTCACATAGCCTACCCCTCGATATTCCTCACATTCGCATCTGTAGAGCTGCGACCATTCGCTGACGCATGTAAAAGCTGTGCACTTTAAATGGGGGCTTTTCTCATGTGTGCGTGTGTCTGTGTGTGGGAGAGAGAAAGAGAGAGAGACAGGAGTTTGCGGAGAGCATCTAAAATTCAACTTTGGCAACACGTGCTTGTGACGTCCTTTCTCACAATTTCCGTTTCAACGGAGAAGACCAGTGAGTCACATGTGGCGGAGGAAGTGTGTGTGTGTGTGTGTGTGTGTGTCTGGGGGGGGGGGGAGTCGTTGCTGCTGGTATGATGACTAAATTCATTCATTATCAGTATCTCTCCTGAAGGTAAGCTAGGGTCTAAGGAACTGGAGACAGGAGTCGCTGAATTGTGTGTGTGTGTGTGAGTAAATGAGAGAGAGAGAATTAGGAGTAGCACAGTACCCTACAGATCTTTCTTTGGCTAATTATATAGATTTCATTTCCACTAATGGGCTGGTTTATGTCTCTATAAACACAAAGGTATTTAACTGCCTCTCTAACTGGCTTTAATTCCGTATCAGTTCCTCCCTACTGGCTCGATATCTTCCCAGGTGACATTAGAGTCCTATGACTTTGACCTTCATTCAACCGAGTCTCACAGAGCAGCAACTCAATCTCTGTCTGCAGTTAAACAAACAACTCAATCCGCTAATGGACGCAAGAGAGATCTGTTATACTGCCCCCCTGGGGCCGTTTCATTGGCCACCTCATTACTTTTGTTGGTCATCGATCAGCGTGTGACATGGGTGGGAATGCTTAGTGGGAAGGTTGATTGGCCTTGATATTAAGTAACTTTCTCGTCCAATGAACTTGGGTTGTTGGTAGTGTTTTGTAGTGCAAAAGCGTACCTGTTTTTTACATGTGGTCTGACCTGGACACCACTGTTGTCTGATTGGAACAGGTGTTTGTCAAGGTTTGTTGACCATGAAAATCTACATGAAGGTGATAAATAAATAAAAATTAAATTAAATAAAAAACAATGCAACAATTGTTGCATACTGTCTCTTTAGATATGTGGATGGTAAATCATTGAACACTCTTTAACAAAGAATTGGCTGATTGTCTTATTATGGACCCTTTCAAGAGAGTTCCATTATCAGCATCATAGTTGGCCCCACAAGACTTCCGTTTTAACATTCCATATGTTAATTTGTTGGGCCCAAATAGAACGTTCAAGCATTGTTTTTGTTTACCTTGTTGAAAGGGTCCATAAACCAAACTGCTTGTGCTCAGCCCTATAGACAATATGGCCACTATATGCTCATAATGACATACATGGAAATTGTCTATATTCATAAAGAAAGAAAGTGCATTTACAGCTATATAAATTAAGTTTGTAGAGAATGTGGACATAGGTTCTGTAGGGAGGTGCTAATTTCCTAGTGCTATAGGGATTTCCCAAAGGGGCTAATCAGAAACCAAGCAATTTACCACCAAAAACATGGGGGTTTTCTCATCTGTCTTTTTCCTTCCTCCCTCCCTCCAGTCTTTGCCCCTCCTAATTAATTTTGTGAAGGAACGATAGGAGGATGGAGAAATGGAAGAGACCATCCTATCGTTCCTTCACAAAATTAATTAAAAGGAGGAGCTAAGACTGGAGGGAGGGAGGAAGGAAGGAAAGAAGGATAGACAAAAAGACAGATGAGAAAACCCCAAAATCACCAACAAAGCAACACATCACTAACAGCACAGCCCTCAAGAGCATTTTACTGGGGTTATCAAGCTGTGTCTATAGCCTATTTAAGGTCCTCAAAGTTGATTAAATCAAGAAGTTCACAGATTAATAAAATGCCTTACTTTTGGCAGTGCTAGGAGAGGACATACAGTAGATGAATAGCTGTAGAAAAGTATAAAGTAGGTGCAATCGAGAAATATTCAGTTATGTGATATTGCCATCTAGAGTCAGCTAATTGATATTACCATCTGCAACACAGGTTGAAGTTGTTTTAACTGTTTTAGTTTTCCAATGTTTCTGCCATATTCTGAAATTATAAGGTAAAGACAAGGTTAGCCCTTATCTCATTTTTGTTTATGATACACGTCTGAGTTTTAGAAGGAAAATGATAGCCAATTGTAATTGTCATCTATTTTACACAAAAACAATCTATTGTTTACTGTTAAATATTGGCACCGTATTATCTATGATGTGTAAGAATTCAGTCAGATGGTATGTACATTTTCATTTAATTAATACACATATAGACATATAAACATACCCACACAAACACATACACAAATACACACAGATAGACGCACACACACACACTCACCAGCTATTGGGACTCTTATACGGTGTGTGTGTATGCTGTGTTATTGCCACTACAGGGCCTGTGGGATCTGCGTGTATGTGTGTTCCTCTATAATCATTTAATGTTCCACACCTTGCTGCGGTGTGAAGAAATGGATCAGTTACTGGACAGATCACTCCACAGTAAAATTCAACCCTGTCAGTGTGTGTGTGTGTGTGTGTGTGTGTGTGTGTGTGTGTGCTAGAGAATAGAGTAGCTTCAGGTCCCCCTGGCTTGTTTGACTTGTTTGACTAATTACAACTGATTTGCCACATAACATTGGCCTTCATACTATTCAATTATTATGTTATAATTTTTGCGCACCATGTATAATCTACTTCCCAGTCTCCATCTGCTTTCAAAGCCGTATTTGAATTCCACAAACCCTTTCAGACTGTGCAGAACAGAAGAGGGTCACTCACTCACAATCTTATATTTGTGACTGGTTCCAACATTCTGACTCATTTGGGAATCTCAGGCGCATGGCTCATATCACAGCAAGATGTCACTATTACCACCCCACTGTGTCCTGCTGAAACTCTCCACTGGACCACAAATCTGCTCCACACCCCAGACACACACACACACACACACACACATACACACACCGTATCATCTCAGCTAACACACACTTTTCTCCCTGAGGTTCTTTCGTGGCCCTGTTTCTCTGCCTCACTGCATCACAATGCAGGGGCTATCGAAGCTTCTTTACTATTGTGTTTCAATACCAAAATAAAGCATGTTACACTGACTGACTTGCTCATTTTCATATGAAGGTGCAGTGTTGTCAAACACGTTTTACTAACTGAAAACAAAACATATACACTGTAACCAGTGTAACTTAAGTATTGTTGACAGCTCTTCAACAGTCTACAGGTATAACTGTTGCCCATTGCACGACAGTATAATGTATTTATGTATGTATGTACAGTACTGTATGTGTATTTGAAAACATACAGTACCAAAAATATTATATTTCACAAATAAATGCATCCTATAAAAAAGCACAAATGCAAACAAGGCCCAGTTCTACTGACTTGAATAGTTGAAGGATGTTCAGATTTTTTTTTTTACATTTCTTCTTACATGGTAATATCACAAATGTGTGAAAAGTGTGAACAAACAATTTGACTTAGACATCTGCTTTCAGTTTATATCCATACCACCCTGCTGAAATAAACACATAAACTTACAGTTCTGAAAGTTGTTAGAAATTTGTGAAATCGGAAGATTTTTAGGGAGACTATTAAGGTTAACCTCTGAGGTCAGGCCTATCCTCTTGATTAATTGATTTAGACTGCTTTTCACCTAATACGTTAACATCACCGTCTATCTATCTATCTATCTATCTATCTAATCTATCTATCTATCTATCTATCTATCTAATCTATAATTTACAGGAACGTCTGTCTGTATGTGTGTTTGTGTGTGTGTGTTGCATATCTGTCGAACTGTCAAGCGTGGCAGGTGTCTTGCTATGGGCACGAGTAAGTGCAGTGCCAAGTTTGACGTTGTTTGGATAAGAAATGCAAAATATATTGTTACAGTAAATATATCGGTAAAAAAGAAGCACCCATTGGCTTTTACTGCTCTACTGTAGCCCCTCCCCCTCTCATACAGCACTGTAGGCTACCACAGAGGATAGGAGCAGGGCTTTGGCAGAACTGAATCAGTGTACACGGGTAAAAATGTAAGCGAGTGCAAGATGTGTGGATCTTGTCTGACCTGAAAGTATTGTAAATCAGCTTTATATGGTCATTTTACCCAGGTGGGTCTCTTGTGTGTGTCCTTGGACTGTATTCAGAGCATCCTTTGTTCCAAGGATGGAGGGAGCAGACCTCCTATTGTCACCATTTTGCCATGAGCAAGTTGGGCTGCTAAAACAGTATGTGGCCACGCTTTGAAGCTTAATTAAAGAATAATAATGCTGACCAGACCTGGTGACCCCACCACAAGAGGCCACATTCCCACACACCACCCCCGGTTAAGACTTGTTTTGTCAGAGAATACTGGTGAAACCCATGCATGGGGTGACACAAACATATCACTCCCTTGAGAGGGACTGGCCTCTCATTGAAAAGAATAAAAGCCTGTTCCTGATGTTCCATCGTCTCCAGAGAAATGGGTAATAAATATGCTATCAACCTCAACAATAAAGACTCCCTGTATGCAGTTTGCATAAAATGATTAATCAGATTTTGCAACAACACACCAAAAGACATGCATTAGCTATTCAGAACTACGTAAAAATGATGTGCAATAAACTGACACTTCGAATAGCCCATGGCTACTTTGGACTGTCTTTAGACTTTGTATAAGCAAAAGATAATTCCGACTGCAAGGTCCAAAATTGAAACGAGCAATAATGGTCCCGAATTTAAGGACGTGACAACGACAACGAGTGGCAGTCAGAGCATGATGTCACATAGGCTACGAGAGATTGTTTTAGAGTCACATCGTTCCATAATTTATATGATGCATCATTCCACTAGCCTGGGTTGACGCCATCAGTGCAGCCACTGGTTGTGTTATGTGCTAAACTGCACTCCTCTGTCCGTCATCATATAAAGTCCGCCCCATGCCGGATAAGCGGTTTGGATTGGTTCCTGGGTTTTTGGTGATTTGGAAATCAGCTTCAATGGGAGGTTTCTCCAGATGGGCATGCAGAGCAAATTTAAATTTGTTAACATGTTCATCTGTGTTCACTCAGGCAACAATATCACCCTAGTATTGATGAATTGAATACAACTGTGAAAGTTGTCATACATGTCAAAGCATGACACCAGCGATGCAGATGAGGACCCAAATACTAACAGAAACAAACAGTTGATTGAAAATGGGCAAAGGGTTTCTAAGGTCACACAAACAACTATAACAGAAATACAGACTTTTAGGACAGAGACTGATCATTTCTACTTTAAAGAAATTGGCAAAAAATAAATAAAAAATCTGAGTATACATGGGCGGAAATGCATTAAGAGCATGAAAAAGCACTCAGTTTGTTCGTTCCACAACGACCATTCTAAAATATGTTGCCAAAAGGTCATTTCAATGTCAAGTCACAGGATGTGTGTGTGTGTGTGTGATGAGGACATGAATATATGGAACGAATATGAATTATTGTCCCTGCAAAATGGACACAGCCATTGCCTGAAATTTGATTCATTTCAGGCCTTTCAAACAGAAAGATATTTCATAGCAGTACTGTGTGTGTGAACTTCTTTTCTTTTCAAATCTGTGAAAAGAACATGGTAATTTTTTGTATTGACCATAAAAGAAACATTCGGTAAGTTTGCTCTTTTCAGTGTTTTATAGGCCTAGTAAAAAAAGACATAAGTCACTACCACTTTTGCTTTTCTTGGACATCTGCCCACACATGTGGCAAATGTCTTTTAGGGGCACTGAAAATCAATCAATCAAAAACTGTGATTTACAAATAAAAAGTTAGGTATAGGCTACAGAGCCAAGAAGTAACCTACTGTATGTCCTCTGTCATTCTCTGCTTCAGCAAAAGTCTTCTCAGAATGGATGACAGTTTAGGGACATCTGGCAAGAACCTCTGATGGAGGCACCCATCTCTTAGTTTAGGCAAAACTTACAACGATCTGATTAAGGTCACTACCAAACTTTTCTCAGTTGATCTTATAATACTTTTTCATGTAGAATCCATTTCTGCTTGGGATATTTTTGTATCACACATAGTCAAGGGCGTAGGTTTGGTCTTAGCTTTGGTGGAGACACTACCCAGCCACAGCCCCCCCCCCCCCCACACACACACACACACACTCCACAAAAAAAGGAAATGAAATAATGTATGATGCATTACTTACTGTAAGCAGTCAAACAGTAAAACATTTAGTCAAAACACCATGTCAAATTTACCTTCAGCCCTGAATCTTCCCTATCTGAGCAACAACCTGGCCTCTGTCACCTGATAAATAAAATATTGATGACATGAGCAGTGACACAGAACGACTCAAATCTCAAAGAAGACCAGTAGGCTAGTAATCACTAGGTCTAGTAATATTAATTAACACTTAAAATTGTCTTAGGGCGGCTGGGTTGCTTCTTCTAAGACAAATCGATCGCCATTAGAGTGAGAAAACGGTTGGAAACTATGTTTTGCATTCATGTTCTATCTCTAGAGAGTTGAGCCCATAATGCATTTGTTTTCACTGACATGCATGAAATCATGCGATAGCCTACTTTACACATAGCCTTAGTGTATGTTTAATACATACGGTCAACTATAAATCCACTACTTTTCAATCACCATGTTAAGATTTCCCAGGCAACCATAAATCCATGACTTCAATATCTTTTAGTGAACTATGTATCGATGCTCTATCGATTATGGCGACATAAACTATAAACCGATGTTGTTTCGATATCTCTCTTATCGATATTCATGCACTGTTAGTTAGTTAGTTAGTTTATTAGTTGTCCCCTTAGGGAAATTCTTTTTCACATTTTCCATACAGTTTTTCATCCTGCATGGTCACAGGCACAGAAAGGCACATACATGAACACAGACATAGGAATGACATACAGACATACACCTCACAGGCAATTGACACAGACTTTTACATAAATTATTGGGGGTTTCATGGGAAAAACATCCATTATTGCACTGCATATTTATCTGTGGGGCTTTGTGTTGTTGAGTGTTTGGATTCCTAAGGGGATTAGGCTTCTGCTGAAGCGGGCTTTATTGCACCTTAAACCTCCTGCCAGAGGGTAGGGGTGAGTAGCGATTGAATGGGTGGGTAATGTCCAGGGATATTGAATGAGCAATACGTGCGATGGCCTTAGTGTTTAGTTCTTGTAGGTTTGGGGTATGCAGACCTATTATTTTGGTGGCAGTATTGGTTAGTTGGGTGAGTTTGTTACATTTTTTTACAGTAAGGATGTTGAAGAAGCAGGTGGAACAGTATAAAAGGATGGATTGGACAATGCTGGTTGGTATACAGTAGTAGGAGTAGATGAGGGGCAACATGAAGTCCTTTTAGTTTGCACACTGCCGACAGTCTTTGGTTTCCTTTTTTCTGTATGTCTGTTGTGTGATGTTCAAAGGTGAGGTTATTGTCAATTGTGAGTCCAAGGTATTTGATGGTCTACTACTGTCTCCACTGTTTCATTGGAAATGATGATGGGGTGGAGGGTTTGTGTGGATCCAAAAGCCATTTCTTTTATTTTGCTGATGTTGAGTTTGAGATAGTTATTTCCACACCACTGAGTGAAGTGAGAGACTGTGTTGAGATATTCTTGGGTTGAATGAGTGTCTGTGAGGAGGCCAAGGATCGCGGTGTCATCGGCGTACTTGAGGAATATGGTGTTGGATGAGGGGCTGGTACAGTCGTTTGTGTAGAGGGTGTAGAGGAAGGGGCTTAGAACACAACCCTGCGGGGCTTCTGTGTTGGAGGTCAGAGCAGGTGTGGTTGTTGTGCTTACCCGGATGGACTGTTAGTAGGGGGGGCCTACAGTATGTGTCTAATTTGGAGGCTTGTGGGATTCGCATGTTACTTTTTGGAGAGTATTATATCTTTGTTCTAGGGGTTCTTAAGAGTAGAAAAAAACATGTCTCCATTTTTTTTAAGGTTTTGAAGGACCCAAATCAAAGGTCAAATACAGAAAAGGTCAAATTTTGTGTTTTGTCCATAAACCTCACATTGCTGGTATTATAGCATAGGGTTTGGTGCCAACAAGCAAAGATATTCTACAAGGTAGTGTGCAAAAGTGGACCACATAAACAATACAACATTATAAAACATTTTTAATTGATCTCTTTAACAAGAAATCGTGCGCTTAAAAAAATAATACTTCAATATCAATTCATGCCTATTAGTGTGCTTGAGTGTAGGCCTAGCCTGCTCTGCCAGTTCTTGTCTACACCCATTCAGAGCACAAAGTGCAGAGATCTCTGTTAAATCAAGTTTAATAGACTTTTACATAGCTAGTATCAGCTGAAGTTTGTAAGGCCTTCAGTAGCTATGTAAGTGTAAAGAAAAGAAAGGGTAAAAGGATAAGGAAAGAACAGATAGTGTGTGTGTGTGTGTGTAAGAGAGAGAAAGAGAAAGAGAGACACTAGCAGTGACAGTTGGCTGTTCAGCTGGCAGTTATAGAGTTTAGAATATCGAATAACCTGAAGCACATAGTGCTCTGTTCTTCATGGTTGGTGATATTAGTGACCTTCTAGCCTTCTACATTTGAGCAAGCATATTTTCATAGTTCATGGTGGCACAGTCTAGTTAGGTTATATTCTGAGGTGTGTCTTTCTGTTAGTCAGGTGATGGCACACATATTCTAAAAGAAACAGATTTTGGGCTATGTATCCAGTGGCAGATATGTGTGGACTGGTGAATGACTGCATCACTAGAGACATATGCCAAATTTCTTGTTTTTGTCCATGAGAGAGTATGGAGATTGGTGATCACAGATCAGCCAACGATTACAATGTTACAGTGCAGTTATTTTACAACAGAACAAAGCAGTTTGGCACAGGAACTGCTACAAATCCACCTGGAACAGTGAGCATCTGCAGCATGCTAAGATTCACTAGAAATCATGTGAAGCAGGCAGGACTCAGTGTCTTCAGAAAAGACGTGGTAGACCATCTTCTGAACCTGCAGCAACACCTCCAACTGCATCAAGTCCATCTAGAGGGACTTTGTACACTTGTTCAACAGCAGCTGCTGCCAGCATAGATAAGTGCTTCTTCTGTCAGAAGCAGACAAAAGAGCGTCTTCATGAGGTGTCCTCTTTCAATGCAGGCAACCAACCAAGAGATATAAGTAATATTTTGAAGTCAATGACTTTTAACAGCCAGTGTAGAGATGCTAGGATGGGGGAAATATGTTAATATTTTGTGTGTGTGTGAGCAGCTGGATTTTGTATAAGCTGTAAGCTCTTTAGACAGGTATTATTACAGCCAGCGTAATAGCATTGCAATAGTCTATCCCTGAGGTGACAAAAGCATGGATTCATTTCTTGGCATCTGGTAAGGATAAGGACATCCCTATCTTTGAAATGTTCCTTAAATGGTAAAATGAAGTTTTGGTGATCTGTTTTATATGTGATTATTTAGTGCTAGGTCCTGGTCAATTATAACTTCTAGGTTTTTAACACTTGTGGATGAGGTCAGTGGAAGATCACTATATGTAGCCTGTGATGTGGATAGGATATCCCTCATCTTTTTAGAACCTAAAACCTTGACTTCTGTTTTATCTGAGTTCAAATGCAGGAAATTATTTGTCATCCATGTCTTTATATCTCTTATACATGTGTCAAGTTTTAACCTGACTCCGCCAGATGGATTTGCTCCACATATCCATCTGGGAACTTTCCGTTGGAGAACTTTTGGGAAGGGGCGGAAATACTGGTTAGCTGATTGGATAAACCATCTGTCTATCACCACATTTGTTGGTTTCGACGGGCCAAATCAACCAATTAGATGAACAAAGTGTTCTTCTAATGCCTTCGTTTAACATACAATTAAGTTAGGTAACGTAACTATGCCCACTTTGGGGCAGCCGTGGCCCACTGGTTAGCACTCTGGACTTGTAACCGGAGGGTTGCCGGTTCGAGCCCCGACCAGTGGGCCGCAGCTGAAGTGCCCTTGAGCAAGGCACCTAACCCCTCACTGCTCCCCGAGCGCCGCCATTGCAGCAGGCAGCTCACTGCGCTGGGATTAGTGTGTGCTTCACCTCACTGTGTGTACACTGTGTGCTGTTTGTGTTTCACTAATTCACCGATTGGGTTAAATGCAGAGACCAAATTTCCCTCACGGGATCAAAAAAGTATATATACTTATACTAAAGTTAAGATGTTTTAACTTACAATTTGTAAGTGACATGAACCTAATCAACGACAATTCCCATCAAGTTTTTACGGTAGGCCCTACACTTCTGAAGAAAGTATATTCCTCTATTATGAACTGGAATCGGCTGTGGAGGATGTCTGTGTCGTTCATTCCTCCCAGCTGCATGGCTGAGACTCATAGCTTCAAAGCTTACCCAGGAATACTTTCTAATTTTAATAAAACTTGCGTGATAGCTATGCTCATATCATCTGTGGATGCAGTCATGTTGTTCGTTGCGTCACATCTAAACCCGCCTCAAAACCAACACTGATTGGCCGTTCATTTGGTGAACTGCTCCAAATTTTCTCTATCGGAAAGTTGCCAGACTGATCTGCGAGTGAAAACCTGAAGCTTGCGAGATCAGGATGGTCTCACGAGGCTAGTCAAGTTTGGCTAACAGGGTTAATTCATCAGGTTTTATGGAGAGGTATAGTTGTGTATCGTCTGATAGACAACAGGGGCCCCAGTACTGAGGCACTCCATATTTTACCATAATCTGGATAGATGGTTTATCATGGACCTGTACAAATTGTTGACAGTTAGGAAGGTATGACCTAAACCAAGCGAGTGCTGAGTCTGATGAATCAAATTTTCAAGCCTAAGTAGTATGTCATGGTCTATGGTGTCAAAGGCAGCGCTGAGGTCCAGAAGGACCAGTATTGATACAAGGCTAGGTTTTTTAAGGGAGGGATTAATACGACTGTGGTACATGCCCTGATAGCATTGAATTGTTTATAATCTAGAGCAAAACATTATCCAGGAAGGGGAGAGCAGTCTTAAGAAGGTGAGGTCTAGTAGACTAGTTGTAGATTTTGATGAGGAAATTGTGGAGGTGAGATCTAATATGTTGTGTATATGTAAATTAATTAAATGTTGTTTGAGGTCTCATCTGTGATTCTGTTATGTTTTCACTATCTTTCAGCAATGGAGTATGTGTATTTGGTGAAACTAATTGGTTATTGATCTTCTCTCTTCTCTCAATTGTTTGACATACAATCATACTGACATACAATCATACTGTTGAAAATAACTGTTTCTTAACTTTATTCAACATAGCCAGTGATTTAGGCGAAATTTATGGTGTTAATTACAGTGAAATATACAATTTCAAAGAAATAGGGTTGAAACAGGTAAAAAAATGGAGACATCATTTTTCTCCATGTTCAATGAACTCTAAAGACAGTCCAACCACTCTCCAAAAATTAACATTTCAAACCCACAGAAACCATATAGGCCCCCTGACTAGTTGTCTGTTGGTGAGGAAGTTGTGGAGGAGATGGATCAGGCGGGAGGGGACGTTGCGGTGGCGCAGTTTCTGGATCAGTAATTGTGTCTTTAAATGGTGTTGAATGCAGAGCTGAAATCTGCAAACAGGATCCTGGCAGTTGTGCCTGGGCAATCCAGGTATTGTAGGAGGAGGTGCAGCAGGCATGCCACAGCATCCTCAGTGCCTCTCTTGGTCCTGTAGGCGAATTGAAAAGGATCCAGATGTGGGCTTACATGTGGCAGGATGTTTTGTAGCAGCAGGTACTCCAGGCACTTAATCAGGAAGTTTTGTCAGGTTTTTCCCATACAGAAAAATCTAGGGAAAAATATATTCACATGCAGCTACATCCAGCTTATATTTAAATAGATGGCTACAATATATTTAATACATATAGTACAAGAATGTAAGTATATGTGGGACCCAGCAATGTAACATAATGTGTGCTCCACATTTTTGCCTCACCATCATAGATCTTTTCTGTGCTAGTAAACTGTAACTATTTGAGGTCCTCATTGATTGTGCTATTTTTTAGGAGGCACTTCTATACCTGAACCCTGAGAGGACTAAGACGATAATTGGTGAGTTTATTTTATTTGTATGTCTTTCTCTCCAACTCACTTTGTATTTATCTCCAATTATCGTGATAACTCAACAGTGTTTTTGCACTTGTGTCACTAATATTTTGCATGTTCTATTTGTATATGTTCTGTCTTATTCAGAGGCCACCCTAAAGCAGTTCCCTGGCCAGACACTCACTCCAGATTGCTGGGCCATGCAATAAATGCCAAAGTGACAGAACTGAGGTTCCATAACAAAAACAAAGATTTTCAATAAAATAGAATAAAAGATAACAGAAGTGTTGTGTGTTTCTTCCTCAGGGTTCCTACGCAGTATGGAAAACCTGGAAAAGTATGGAATTTGATTTTAGTAATTTCCAGGTCTGGATAAGTATGGAAAAAAGAAACAAGGGTATGGAGAAATTGTTTCCAGACTATTGCATTTGCAGTACTAATCACTTCACTCAGGTCATAATGAACCATTCCTACTGTTGTGTAGTGTAACTGTCAGTCCCCATCATCAACATACAACTATGATACAACTAAAAATGACCCAGCTAAATGGACAAATATTAAGTGTAATTTTTTAATTCACTTCAGTTATCCATACCTTTGTTTTCACCGAGTTATCCCAAACCAGAAGTGGCCACAATGTCGAGAATATGGTCAGAAAAATCTACCGAGAAGTTTTGAAATTTGAGTATGGAAAAAGTATGGAATTTTGAAATGGAAAATGTGTAGAAACCCTGCTTCCTCTTTATACTGATTTTAAGTAAACACAATAGTGAAATATTTATTGATCAATGTGGAAAATATCAAACCATAGTAGAATATGAACTATATTAGAGAAATATATGTCTGAAATATATAGATCATGTGATCAGAATCTTCATCAAGGGTCATGTGATCATGCTTCTTAGTGTCATATATTTCAATATATTTAATTGTATGCATAAAATATAAGAAAGTGGCCAATATTGAATATTTACTTATATTTTGAAATATATTGATACATACATGGAAATATATCTATTTAACATAGATGTAAATATATTTATTTAACATAGATGTTCTTATACTGGAATATGTTCAAGCTGCATATATGTGAATATATTATTTTTCTGTATGGGATGTCAGGATTGTAATGCTGATTCAATGTCTATTTACCATTGAGATTTCAATCTCAACCAAAATTATGATTTGGATGGAAAATCAACATCATATCAATGTCACCTTGCTATCTATTTGATTATAGGCCAAAGTATGTAGGAGCAATTATCTCCTAAGTAGATCCAATGTCGGGCAAAAAAACTCAAAATGGGGCGTATGCATAAGATTAGCCTACTATATTTTGTCCCAAAATACTGCTCTTTTTCACAAGGGAAGTGTCGCCATAATTTAACCCACGTGTTGTCCCATTCCACAACTTAGCTTATGACACATAATCAACCCAACTGTTTTGTTGCAACAGACGATTCACGCCGGTGGCACTTTGATACCAAAGATCCGCTTCAACCCTCTCTGCTGATAGCCTAGAACTACATCCCGTGTTAAGACGATGTGACCGGCGGGTCAGGCGGTCACCGGTCATCACAGCAACGCAACCTTATGAACCCACAATTCACTGCAGTATAGTGGTTGCCATGGAGAAAGCTGACAAGTGAAGGAGAAGGAGGAAGGCACGGCTGGCAACACCCACCATGGCTGCATCGCCAGCAGAAATGAGATGGAACGAAAACTGAGCTTAGTCTATACCGGAACTTGCGCCTACTTTGATGTTTAATGTTAATGTCGTAATGCTATAGCGGGATTCACCTTCTGCTTTAAGATTAAAGCAATTACCGGTGTTAGATTTCAGCACGCTAGTTACCTAAGTGGTCAGCTTAGGTAGTGTTTTGGAAACATCGCTAGGCTTGCGAGTGGGAGGAGGCGGCGCACACACCCGAATCCCCCGTGGTCATTCGTTGCCGGCGAAGCATGACATCGAAACATGAAACGTTATCATGGGTATCCATAAAATAATATTTTTAAATATCGAACCATATCATCACCAATTTCAGAATGCCCGATCGACGATGCTATGAAAGCCCCAACAGTGACTGATCAGGGCCTGCTTTTTCGATCTGGAAATTTCTTGAGTGGAGTAGCTATTCGTTTTTTTCCCTGGCAAGCTAGCCTAGATCGCTAGCATAGATTTAGCTAGCATTTTCGCTGCATCCCTGGCTATAACCGTTAGCAGAACGATGCGGACTTTATGGATGCATTGAGTTTCGCAGGACCAGTTTGGTGTCTTTGATATCCGCTTTTTGTCATATCAAGCAAAGTCATTTGTAATTAGTGAGCAGTATTTTATGGACCTGTCCATTAGCTAGTGTAGGCTCGCAGCAAAATGTTGAATTTGAGACGGCTGTTGCGGTTATCAAACCGCTCCTTTTTGGCCTTCATTTTTTTCTTTTCAATGTCTACGACCTGCTTGTACTTCATTTATGTGGCTCCTGGTATAGGTGAGTTTCATTTTTTACTGACTTTATTGTTGATTAATGTTATCATATGAGCTCTTCATTCATTGCTTGTTTGAAACCACTTTGCAATGTTAGCTAGCTAGCTAGCTAATACAATCAAACACATACCATTGCTAAGCTCCCGCTAGTTAAATTACCCCTAAGCCAATTGGCTGGACTTCATTCATTCTGAAGGTAGATCTAGCGCTAGCAATAGCATGTAGATGGGTATCCTAGCTTGTCAGCTAGCGTTCCACCTAGTCAGCTGTTTGCAAACATAATCCAAGCTCATTCATTTTTATCGTTGATGTAGTATTTGGGTAACGGCAGATATCAGTCGAGTCGTGGTCATTTGCATGTAGCCACAGCTGTTATCGGTGTTCTGAGATGGCAAATCACAGAAGTAATAAACTATGGCGCTAGCTATCCAGTAGGCTCGCTAGGTGGTTGTAAAGTTAATGATTTATTTGCGGATTGTGGACAGCATCTAGTATCCGCCTGTTGGTGTGAAGTGCTGAGTGTAATCTTGATTATCTAATTAACTGTTTAATTATACGCCTCATTGGTGTAACCCTAACCTTTCTGTGGTGTAAATTAGTCTGATAGTAACAGGAAACGTTACCGTTATCCAGGTCGTCAAAATGTTTAACTCTAGGGTACGCCTACAGTATATTTTAACAGTATTATAGATAACGTTAGGTAGATGTTATAGATAGCTGTCATACACAGGTAAGGCTGTCCCACAGTCTTATCTTGAAAAAGCATGACCATGCAAAATGAGAGTGGTTCCCTTTTCTTAGTTTGTGAGTTCTCTTGGGCTGATGATGGCTTATATTATTTGTTGCTGCTTGTATTATGGCTCTTAAGGTAAATTTGTCCATACCCTGTTGAAAAAAAACAGCATGACCAGCTTACGGTGGTTTGCTGGTTGACCAGCATGTTAACCAGCTTGTTTGACCACCCTATGATGGTTGACCTGCTAGACCAGCAAAACTCTTGCGAAAACATACCTTCAGCTAGTTTACCCAGCTTACGATGGTAATTCAGCTGGTTTTGCTTGTCATACCACTTCAAGCTGGTAATTTTAGCTGGTGTTGCTGGTCTACACTGCTGGTTTAACTGGCTATGCCAGCTTATGTTGGTCATTCTAGCATACCAGCATGACCATCTTACACGAACAATGTTAAGCTTGACAGGCTGGTCACCAGCATGACCATCTTGCACCGGCTGTATCCTACACGACCATGATCAGCTTCCTCAGATGGTCACGACAGCATATCCAGCTGGTGGCCCAACCAGCTACACCAGCAAAGACCATCAAGAGCTGGAAGAAAACCAGCAAAGACCAGCTAAAATCAGCTACCAGCATAAGCTGGTTTCTAGCTGTTTTTTTCAGCAGGGTATTGTTTTTGTAGTTATTTGTAGCATACTAGTTGAATGGCAGAAAAGGATCGCACACCCATAATGTTTGGCAATTACCTCAGTTTGATTTTAGACCTTCTGGTTGTTCCTAGTCAAGTAAGATGTATTGACTAAAGCAAAAGTTATGTCGGGGGTCAAGTCATTGCCACTGACAGGTCATTTCCCTCTGAGCATTGACATGTGGTGCATTGATACGGTGGAGCAAAGAAGGGCATCATATGGTTAAGTGACTGGGCCGGGGAGAGGTCAGGTAGTGTGTGTGTCTGTGTGTTTGTGTCTGTGTATGTGTGCTCCTGCTGCCTAGCCATGAGGAAAAACCTGCAGGCAATTTCACCATCTCAAAACAATGCTTGACTCGGCATATATGTGACCCAAACATTTCAGCATTTGTGTCTGTTCTCATGATTGCTTGCATTCTGGGTGCCAACCATCCAGAGCACCCAGTGATTTAGCTAATTGCACCCTAACTCATAAGGTGTGGCCTATAATGAGAGGAGTGTGTTGTTTTAGTGCACTAGTTATAGTGCGCCAAACCCTCATCACAATGCATATGTGTGAAGTAGCCTAGCTATGGCTGATTTTAGGCGGCCTGCATCAACATGGCTTCCTGTGGGAGACAGACCACTTGACTGGACAGTTTTTAGCCCATCACTCTTTGCAAGCTTTAAAGTTGGCCTCATGTTGTTGAGTAGATGTTGGGTTGCCAATGTGTACATGCTGCTGGTGTTTTGATATAGCAGTGGACTTGTTAGGACTGCTCAGTTTGCAATCAGCTGTATTAAGCTGTCCCTTGGCAAGCAGAGAGCCAGAGCCAGGGAAGATGTGCTTTAGGCAGACAGATGTTAAAGTAGCGAAAGTCTCTCCTGAGATCTGCTAGTGTGTTTTAGCATTGGTCCTTTTGCTGAGCGGATGTTTAGAAGAATTCAGAAATGGCCAGGGGATTATACTGTATGTCTGTGTTGCATACAAGTGGAACAAACACTGAAGAATTGAAGGGCTAGGCCTACCTGTTGCCATATGCTGTTTGTCAGAACTTGTTCTCGGTTGACAATCTGTTTCCTGGGACAAAATCCAAATTCGCATTCTATATCACTGGAAATGTGAGTAGTATTCTAAAATTCTATAGAACCTGGACAGAAGTGGATGGATGTTATGTTTTTTACTTTAAACCTGCCAGACATCAGCAAATTTGCATGAAGTTGGCACATTCAGTGTTTCCCACAGAATTGGATTCAATTTGTGGCGGTAACTGACTTGTACAACGGGGGTGGGGGGGTGGGGGGTGTATTAAGATCGTCTTGGTAGTGTATAGGTCTAATTGAGTGCCTGTCACTTTAAGACGTTTGAGGGAACCCTTGCAATTGTAACACAGTTGAAAGGCTGCTGATGTGTGGATGCAATTCATAACGTTTTCTACATAGTTAAAATAAAGGTTCACACACTTTTGAATTTTGAAACACACTTTTCCATTTACATCGGGATTTTGCAAACATTCAGTGTCAGAGTCAATAAAATGAGCCCTTCAACGAAATTGACAAGCAGCTGTAAGTAGGCTAAGCATGCCAAATTCGACATCCAAACAGTATTCTAATGTTAGCTTTGAGATACTGCTTGATTTCATAACTTAACTTAGTTTTGTCTCTTCAGTGTAGCCTACTATGTTGTGATAAGACCTTAGCAGAGTTCACTTCAATGCAGCAGTTTTGAACAAATTTGCGCAGCATGGTCACGATGCTAAGCGGATTTAATAGCAATTTAGCCAGACATCTTCTATGCAACGCTTCTATGTGGCAACAACAATCCTTCAACAATCGTGAATATTTTGTTAAATGCACATGCAGAGGAGGGGCAGCGGGCTACGAGAGAGAGCGGGGCGGGACAAGGAAAAGCTGCGTGCGTAAAAAGCGCAGCTCAATGGCAATGCAAGGATTTGACCTTATATTTAATTTCAATTAAATTAAATTAAACATAGAATATTAATCTGTGGCGGCCCGCCACAGATTAGTCAATGTATGGGAAACACTGACATTGGTAAATTATTATTTGCGGATCTAGCCTTCTCAGACACATGAACTGAGGAGAGCAAAAAGTGTTGCACGTTTTGTCACCGCCACCCTGTCGTGGCTTTCTTGCTCTTGTGTCTGAATGGTGACATGTTATGTGTGTGACGGCCTACTTACAGAACTGTGGCCGCTGACTTTAGTAGTTTGATGAGCTGACGCAAACCAATGGAGTCACAAGCTGCTGTTGGTTAGTCATAGTTGTGGTAGGAAGGCTATAGAGAGAGCCGGAAGATGAACTTGCCCAGTTTTTCGCTCAATTTTGTGTTGCTTTCTTTATGGCTGTTCTTTAGTGGTATTGCATCATAGTTGTGAAAGTTAAGTTAGCAATGCAAATTATAAGGAACTAAGAATAAAGTACAGCAACTAAGAATTTGAGTTGGTGAAAATTTAAAAGGCAATGATAGGCCTAACAACAACAACAACACAGTCTGCTGGCCACCATTGTATTACTGTCTTAGTGCTTGGCATGTCTACCAGCCTGTGTTGTATCGGGAAATACAACATAATATTGATATTGAAGATGATGAATGTACAGTATTTCACTTGACTCCGATAAATACAACTCCAAATGGCATTTAAGTCTTCAGATTGCAGTCTCAATTCTGTCTTTGGAAAGAGCACCAGACATTTCCTTGACATAATAAGCATTGGCCTATATACTTCATTGAGAGTAGAGCACAACATAAATGTTAAATGTTTGATAGTTTGCAATGACATAAGCTGTCTGTTTTGGCCTCACAGCAACAGACTTCAGAAAACAAGACCATCTGTAGTTCATGCAACCCATAATGTCACCTGACTAACCATGAAGGAGTAATGTAAAAAGTTGGCTTTGGTATGCTGCCAAAGCACGGAACATAAAGTGTGTGTTTTGATAAAAGCCACTTAGATGGAGCATCTTTGACGGCACTAGTCCTTGACCAGCGGTTGAGTTCACTTCACTGCTTAGACAGGGTCCATTTCACACCTATCCTCTGGTAGGGAAGGCCTCTGGGAGTAGAAATGTTACAATAGTTTAATGCACCCAGGTACAAACTAGGGGTGGGCAATATATATTGTCTGCGATAATATCGTGATTGTTGTTTTAACGATGTGCAAATTGACATTATCGAGTATTTAAATTACACTCGAAATCACGCACGGAAGACTCATACATTCCCAGGAGGTAGGCTATGCGGGAGAAGTGCAGCAGAGCAAGTGTCACGTGATCACTAGTGGGTCACAACGTTGTCCCACGCAGCCTAATGTTTATTTTGTGCAGCGAGAGTAGCCTACTTGGGATTTTAATGCGGCTACTTCTGTTCAAGTAGCATTGATGAGAGTCACGTTTTTTCCTACACGGTATTATATGGAGAGAAAACATTAGCCTTTGAGTATTTTAATAGTCAGTTGTAAACAAATAACTATTCTCATGTAACTCTTTTGTAAATGGACTGAAGTTCGCTCTAAATATCTACGTTTACCGATTATGCTAACCTTTAGCATCTCTATGGGATTTCTCATATACATTAGCCATAAGCTAACGCATTAGTTTCTATTCTGTAACTTGGAATGCTAGCCTACGTGATTTCTCTAAAACAAAACATAGAAGGAAATAACTGAGATGTAAGCTACTCTGTTGGTCTGCTCGTAGTTTTACAGTGAATCCTATGTAAAGGTTTGAAAGGAACTTCAGCTTCAGACTTTCTCTTGGGAAACTGTTAGGCCTATTCATCTTCTCTAATGTAGCTGGCTAGACCATGTCATTGCCGCACACACAAGTGGGGCAGAATTGGAAATGTGTCATAGAGTGACAATGCATTGGTTGATTAAGTTAAAAAGTCACAGGTTAGGTTATTGGTTATTATTGTAATGATACTATTCATAAATAATGAGCTGTAAAGTAACTCAGACTTTAACAAAAACAATTTTTTAAAGGATATCGACTAATTATCGTTATCGTCAAAATCACAAAAAATATCGAGTTATTATTATTATTATTATTATTATTATTAATATCTATTGGACAACTTTGGTAGCACACAAACTATTTGTTTCTTGCCAAATTTCTTGTTTTGTGCTGTATTTATAGCCTGGAAAATCCAGACCCTGGTAATCTAGAAAGATTAAGGATCTAACCCCTCTTTGTTTTAATGCACCCCCCCCCCCCCCATTAATGCACAAATAGGCTGACACCAGACATAATTTCACTGCATTTCTTACTTCCAGTAACTATATGCATGTGACAATAAACTTCCTTGTATCCTTGTATCTGGCCACGAATAATGAAAATGGCCCAACTCAAGGGGTGGCACCAAGCATGCATTTGAAAATCTCATTGCATGCAATTGGATCACACTACAACCAATGTTTACTGACTGATTCCGGACTTTGACGCAATTGGATAACACTACGACAAATGTTTACTGACTGATTTGCGCTGCATTAGCGCAGTACTGTCGTCATCTGTTTAGCTCGCCTCATGGCCCGCCCATCAGATACACCGATGTGATTGGTTCCTCGCGATGCAAGGGGTAAAAGTAACGTGCATTATTACTCATTGCCAGAGTGTCTTAGTCTGGCTTTCACCAGACCAAGCTCAATCTTTTTATTTTATTTAACCTTTATTTAACCAGGAAAAGTCCCATTGAGTTACAGTAACTCTTCTCCCAGGGAGTCCTGGCCAAGACTGGCGGCAAAAAGTTACAAAAAAATATATATACATAAAAGACAGGACAAAGTTACATACCACACCACAAATCTCTGTACATACACTATACAAACACAATCAAGACATTACACTTAACTTAAGCTAATACAGACATACAACATTAAAGGGCACCAGTTAAAAACAATTACACTGTTCTGTCAGAGTTGACTTTAAAAGATTTTTAAAAGTATTGAAAGATGGAAGTGATTCTAGATTTAGGCTGTTTTGAAGTTCATTCCAAACTTTACGTGCATATGATGAGAGAGCTGTTTTACCAAGTTCTGTTCTTGTTGATGGAATAACTACAGTGTTTCCCATACATTGACTAATCTGTGGCGGGGCGCCACGAAATAAAAATTGGCCGCCACAGATTAATATTCTATGTTTAATTTAATTTAATTTAAATTAAATATAAGGTCAGATCCTTGCATTGCCATTGAGCTGCGCTTTTTACGCACGCAGCCTTTCCTTGCCCCGCCCCGCTCTCTCTTGTAGCCCACTGCCAATGTGCATTAACAAAATATTCACGATTGTTGAAGGATTGTTGTTGCCACATAGAAGCATTGCATAGAAGACGTCTGGCTAAATTGCTATTAAATCCGCTTAGCATCCATGACCATGCTGTGCAAATTTGTTCAAAACTGCTGCATTGAAGTGAACTCTGCTAAGGTCTTATCACAACATAGTAGGCTACATTGAAGAGACTAAACTAAGTTAAGTTATGAAATCAAGCAGTATCTCAAAGCTAACGTTAGAATACTGTTTGGATGTCGAATTTGGCATGCTTAGCCTACTTACAGCTGCTTGTCAATTTCGTTGAAGGGCTCATTTTATTGACTCTGACACTGAATGTTTGCAAAATCCCAATGTAAATGGAAAAGTGTTTTCCAAAGTTCAAAAGTGCTTGTCCCAAATGTAGAAAACGTTATGAATTGCATCCACACATCAGCAGCCTTTCAACTGTGTTACAATTGCAAGGGTTCCCTCAAACGTCTTAAAGTGACAGGCACTCAATTAGACCTATACACTACCAAGACGATCTTAATACACCCCCCCCCCCCCTGTCCAAGTCAGCTACCGCCACAAATTGAATCCAATTTTGTGGGAAACACTGAACTAATAATATTTTTTCTGACAACCTTGTCCTGTAAACACTATTATGGTAAGAAAGCAAATTTGAAATGTGGAGGGATAATTTACCCATTAGAGCTTTAGCAATGAAAATCAATAAATGGAACTTCCTTCTGAGGAAGAGGGAGGACCATTGTACAGTTTCATACAGAATGCAGTGGTGAGTCCTGGCTGCTGCACCTGTAATGAAACGCAAGGCTGAGTGGTATACTACATCTAATTTTTTTTAATAAAGATGAAGAGGAGTGCATATAAATGAGGTCACCGTATAATAGGAATGTGATAAGAATAAGAATGATAAGAATGTGCTCTGCACCAACCTTTTCCTTGCTGAATAAGGAAAACACTTCTTTAATCTAAAATAAAAACCTAACTTGGGTCTGAGTTTTTTTAAAAGGCTCTCAATATGTACCCCAAAAGACAGTTTTTCATCCAACCAAATACCTAGGTATTTGTAGGAAGTTACTCTATTGGGGTACCATCTCGTGTTAAAATAGACAAATCTATAGGAGAATGAGAACGTGTAAAAACCATTGATTTTGTTTTTTAGCATTTAATACCAATTTTAATCCTACCAGAGATGTTTGTATCTGACTAAAGGCAGACTGTAAATTATGAATTGTTTCTTTCAATGATTTAGCAGAGGTGTACAAGATAGTGTCATCTGCATAAAGATGAGCCTTAGTTTGGTTCAAAGTCATACCTAAATTAAATAGAAAATAATATAGGACCCAAAGCTGATCCTTGAGGGACACCCATTTTTACTTCTAGCAAGGATGAGGTGCAGTTATCTAATGCCACACACTGGGATCTATCACTCAGGTAATTAGAAAACCAATTTAGCACAGTGCTACTTAAACCTATGCTTTGCAGTCTTTGCAGAAGAAGATTATGGTCAACGGTGTCATGCTTTAGATAAGTCAATGAATAGGGCAGCACACACATTTTTGTTATCCAAAGCATTAACAATATCATTTGCAACAGAGGTTACAGCCGTAATTGTACTGTGTCCTTGTCGGAAACTAGACTGAGTAGGACTTAAAATACAGTTGTCAGCTAAAAAACTGTTTTAATTGCTCATTTATAAGAGATTCAAATAGTTTAGCCAAGACGGATAGTCTGGAGATTGGACGGTAATTGTCTAAGACCGATGGGTCTCCACTTTTTTTTTTTTTAAAGTGGGAGTACAAATGCAGATTTCCATGACTTTGGAATAGAACCACTGTGCAGGCTTAGATTGAAAATGGAGGAGATAGGACCAGCAATCAAGTTTGCAGCAGTTTTGAGGAAATACGGTTCAATCTGGTCTGGGCCAGCAGACTTTTTATGGTCCAGGCCCTACAGTGGTCTAATAACCAACCTTGTGTGATTACTGGTCTCTCAGAGTGCAAGTCCTCCTTGCCAATGTACCAGGCCCAGCAGTGCCTTTCGTACTTCAGAGACAGATATAGAAATGAATTTGAAATTATTCAAACTTACATTAGACGAGTCTGTAATGGGGGTTACACAATTTGTGGGATTGGCTGGGAGTGTTGACTGAGTGGCTATTCCTGCATTAATAAAATGCTTGTTAAAAGTATCCACTATATTTTGTTTACCCCTTACTTCACCCTGGCTTGTTTTTATAACTTCGGGGATAGTGGAGGGTGGCACTTCCCCTGAAGAAGATTTAATTGCTTTCCAAAACTTTTTGGGGTCATTAAGGTTTTCATTTATTAAATTCAGATAATATGCACTTTTTGTACTTTTTATTAATCGTGTGCATTTGTTTCTTAATACCCTATAATCTAACCAACATTTATCATTATTATTTCTTTTTGCCTTGATCCATTCTTCATTCCGGTCTCTAATAGCAGTTGCAATAGAGTCATTAAACCAAGGATTATCTCTGCCCCTCACTCTATATCTTCTAATAGGGGCATGTTTGTCAACTATGCCTAAAAAGGTCTTTTTAAAATAAGACCAGGCCAGCTGAACATCATCCATAACACTAACTAAGTGTAAATCACTCCGATAGATTTCATGAAGAAAAGCTTGTTCATTAAAACGTTTGTAATTTCGTTTAAAAATAAACCGTGGCTTGGTTTTAATCAGCTTGCAATTTCTAACACAGGCAACCATACAGTGATCACTGACATCATTATCATTTTAACATTGAACATTAGGCCCCGTCCACACGGAGACGCTTTTTGGGTTAAACGCCCCAGTTTTGCTTCGTCTTGGCCTATCGTCCAAACGAATCCTGTAAACGCATTGCTCGAAACCGCACTTTTTTGAAACCTGGTCCCAGGGTGGAAAAATCTGAAATCGTACTGAAATCTGAAAGCGTGCGTTGGGGATTAAACCATGTTGAGCAGACTGTCTGTATCCCATCCTCCTCTGTGGGATGTAGCAGATAATGAATGTTGAGGTGTGGTGTACCTAAGCAGCACTTGGCTTCATTCCCGTCTCTGTGGAAACTTGGGAAATACATTTTAAGGTGCATTGAGAGTAGGGTTGGGCCTATGGATGATGTCATTGTCCATCGTGGTGGTTGACTGACATCACGATGGGAAGCAACTATCGTAATGCCACGCCCCCACAAACCAGACATGCACTAATTATGTAGACCCTATTTTAACATAGGCTAAAATTGAGCCTAGAACGGATGCATATGCAAGGTACTTCAAAGACTGTCAGCCAGAGAGTGCAAAAATGAAAGACTTATCTATGTGAAACTACCGTCTCATTCAAATAATTCCTGATTGTGATGTCATGTCTCACACTGTACATTGAACTTGAAATACGGCTAATGTTTTAGCAGAAAATAGTCCTAATGAATTGTTATTATTGTAAAACTAGAGGAAATTCTTACTGATTGTCACATACAGTTCTAATATTTTTCTGAGGCTACAGTACTGAAGCGCCAAATGCACTCTTCTCCACCATGTTAAAAGAAACCATGTCTTTTAGAGTTTCAGAAGACTGTAAGGGTTGTATTTCGTGCATTTGGCAAAAGCCCCAGACAGCAGCCGAGTGGATTTGTTATTTGTAAAAGTTGTTTGTTGCGTCCTGCCTCCAGTAGCCTGGGCGGTGTGATCGTAGCCCCTTACTTCCACTTTCCACTGCCCCTGCATCTGGTATAAGATGCACTGCGTATGAGGTACAGACTACCGAAGACTAGTTGAGATGCGAAAGTGAGTGATTCTGCATCAACACAGGGAAAGAAAATAATATTTTTTGAAGTGATGAAATTTATATGCCAGCATAATGACATTAAACAACTCATTCAAACCCATTCCACTGCAATATGTAGCTGTAATGATGAATAGAAATTCATCAGTACTAATTCACAGATAAAACTGGCAATAGCCTTAGGGAACATACATATTATTCCATTTTCATTTTAAAAACATGGTGGTGGGGAACGACATGGGTTTCTATGTCATCGTTATCCGATGTTTGCGGATTCAAATGCCACATTAAAATCAAAGCTGGAGTTTTCAAACATGTGGTCTTGTGACACTAGCCTTGTATAGTTAATGCAAGCAAAGCCCTCCTTTGTGATTGCCATAGATATCAGTGACCAGTCTTCAGAATTAAGGGGGGGGGGTGGGGGGAATTGCCCCACTTCAGTGCTTCACATAGGGGGGATTAATACAGTTTTTTTTGGGGGGGGGGGCATACATTTTACAAACTGAAATCGCATTATTACAGGCGTCAATAAAAGAACACACTTAACATAGTATTTACTTACATGATTTTGGTTTTGATTTTCTAATAGGAACAAGTGTTTGTGACAACACGTCATGATACATTTGATAATATTTGATCGCTGTTTTGGTATGAAGCATCTTTCATGTAATGAATGCACACTCTAGAAAGTGAAAGTAGCCTAACCAAGGCCAACGATGCGCTCTTTGTCTGTAACTGTCTGTGCACGTCCGCAATCGATTACGTTTCTCAAATGCAGAACACATTCATGTCCCTTCGCGTCTCATGGCCACTCTATGTAATCCTTCTGTGTTTGCAAAATTCCTGACACTTCCTGATCGCTAAACTTTTGTTTTCCTTTCCTGTCAGTTAGCAGTTGATTTAGAAGCACCTAGCATAATTTGACTTAAGCGGTGACAAGTCCTGCTGCAAGAGAGAGAGAACATGTGCACCTGCAAAGTGGTTCCGTGCCTGCGTGTGTGTGTGTCTCTCTACATGGGGTGATGGGGTCAGGTGAGAAAGTCTCTCTCTCTCTCCCTCACTGACACTGTCTTGTATCTTTCTCTTCCTCTCCCACAGCCAATACATACTACTTCATGGTACAGGCTCAGGGGATAATATTGAGGAATAACGTGCGGACATTTGGTCAGATGATCCGGCTCTACACCAATAAGAACAGCACGCTCAATGGGACAGGTGAGTTGTCGCCCAGTACTCCTCAGCTTATCACAGAACCTGACCATGTCATTTGATGCCATCGTCTGGACCTCTGACAGACTAAAAGTGGACCATCGCCAGCTTTTCTCTCCTCCCTTTGTCGCTCACTTTGATCTGCTGGTCCTCCACAGTCAGCCATTTCAGCCCTTTTAGTCTGACATTGAAGAAGGGTGGTACTTTGAGATAAGTCTGCAGGCAAGCTGTATCAAGTGGCATTCAGCAGTTTGTTTATCGGGCAGATACATCTCTGTCGGAATCCCGAGTGCTGTGCTAAAGGCATGAAAGGATGAGCTTATTTCAGCTCTATTTCATTCAAGTTTAGTGCTCGGATTCCTCCAATGCTTCTGAACACTGCGGCCTGTATGAATAAGGTGTGTGTGTGTGTGTGTGTGTGTCAGATTACCCAGATGGGAACAACTCCAGTGAGTATGTGGTCCAGCCTACCACGTACCTCCCTGAGAACTTCACCTACTCATTGAACCTGCCCTGCCCAGAACGCCTGCCCTCTATGAGTGAGTATCTGCCAAAGGCCCGTGAGTATGTTGATTTGTCATGGTGTTTGTCTGCATGTATTTATGTTTGATGTATCGTGTGTGTATTTGCAGAGGGCCCCATTGAGGTAAATATGACAGAGTTTCCTGTAGAGGAGCTGGAGATCAAGTTCAAGCAGCTGGGCATTCAGTACGGAGGCCACTGGAGACCCACGGACTGCCAACCCCGCTGGAAGGTCCGTAACACTTCTATATACGCATAGTATGTTCAGTATGCAGGGCGCAAAGTTCTCAGGCACTGTGCTGGAATTCATACATGGGCAGACTTGGTCAAGATTTGAAAATAGGCAATTACACATAGTGGGTTTTAACATTTCCGATAACGTCAGGTATACCGCTTTTTCTTGCTCTAAACCCTGCACAGACAGAAATAAATCCATCTGAGAATAATAGTTGTCAGTGTTTGTTAATCTCTTTCTTTCTCTCTCTGTCTGTCTCTTCCTCTCTCGGTTAATCTTTCTTTTTCTCTCTATCTCTCTCTCTCTGTCGGTCTCTCTCTCTCTGTGTCTATCTGTATCTCTCTCTCTCTTTCTCTCAGGTGGCTGTTCTCATCCCCTTCAGGAATCGTCATGAACACCTGCCCATCCTGCTGCTGCACCTCACACCCATGTTGCAGCGCCAGAGACTTCAGTTTGCCTTCTACGTTATCGAGCAGGTAGACACACACACACACACACGCAATCATAAACTCTCAACATGCACAGTCTGAGAGAGCCCAAAACTCCCACCACTGCTGCAGTGCCTGAAACTTTGTCTTCTGTGTCATTGAGCATGTGTATACTGTACACACACTCACACACAGTATCACTCTGTTTCATTGCCTCCTTCCTTATGATGGTACGCATCTACTTGAACATGCACTTGCCTGGACACCCTGTCAGTGCTGCCCCCTGCTGGACTCTGAAGGGGCTGCTGTTCACATCAGAATCACAACAAACTGAAGGCGACAGTTGAATTTCAGTGTAATTGCTTTGTTATTGTAATGAATGTGGGGTTGCCACTGCAGTCGATTGAGAATCAAATTAGCGTTAACCCTTTACCATCAATCACTTAATGATTCGATTGTGTTCTTCCATTGAGTCTTTGCCACATTGAGTCACATCATGTGCATTATTAATAGACTCTGGGGAGGAGAGATGATTCTGTTAGGATGAGGAAACTGTCCTCATCTTGAACAGATCTGTCACAGTCCGTAGAAATAATGTAAACAACTCACATTTGACTTGAATGTGAAGACTTTTGCAAGCCCATTTTCATGTAAGCAGTTGCTTCTGTTCCTTAATTTTGTATTTTGTGTTCTCATATACAACACTGTCATTTTCGATTCACTGGTCACTAAGACGACATGTAAATACCATAGACTGGGAACAAGGTGGTTAGTTAAGTTTTGCCTTGATAAATGTTTCAGACAGTAACCGAACCTGTCTGCGTGTGTGTTTGGCGTGTGTGTGTGTGTGTGTGTGTGTGTGTGTGCGCGTGTGTGCGTGTAGACGGGTACCCAGCCCTTTAACCGTGCGATGCTGTTTAATGTGGGATTCCGTGAGGCCATGAAAGACCTGGACTGGGACTGTCTGGTCTTCCACGACGTGGACCACATCCCCGAGAACGACCGCAACTACTACGGCTGCACCAACATGCCTCGGCACTTCGCTGCCAAGCTGGACAAGTACATGTACATGTAAGTCTCCAAGCAATCACACAGTCTCATTCACTTTCTTTTGCAGTCACTCACTCTCACACACACACACACACACGCACACACACACACAGTCCTACAATGCCACAAGCTCCCTCCTTGCAGATACAGTGGCAATGTGTCTGCTTGGTTGTTAAATATTCACTCCAGGCAGTCTTTAGAGATGAGGTCCTTCTCCCACCAGTGTATGCCTAATGTCATATTATTTACCTGTTTTTACATTGTCATGATGCCTCAACTAGATTTCATCAGAACAAATTCTCTCTGAGGTCATCATGCCTGGATAGAGGCTTTTCCAACAGTTGCTGTTGTATTCTCATGTATCTAGAGTAGTGCTGCCGCGATTAGTCGTCGTAATTGACCATGAAAATTAGTCGACGGCAATTTTTTTAGGCGACGTGTCGTTTTACTATTGACCGCCTATTTATTCTTGGTCTCCCATCTCAAATGGCTCACTGTATTGTTTATTGACTCTTGAGAAGTACAATGTCTTTGGATGTTAAACAGACTACTTTGCCTATAATGTTTTAAACCCCGCCATGCACGCAAGTGTAAATGTGTGCAGCATAGCTAAGCTAAGCGTAGTAGGCTAGTCCAGACTCTGACTAATATGGTATACTATAGCCTAATTGGAATTCAGATACTTATGCTTAGATTGTTAATACATCATGTTTTGAATAGTTTACTTAATGAGCTTTTAACAAAAGTAGGCTGATATTAATGTGAAGGTTAAGGAAAGTGAAGCGCTGATCTGCACATTGTAGTACTCGCCAATGCAGACATGGTCATTGGGCACACCTTGTTATCTCGCCGAGGGATTGTATTGTACTGTATTGTATTGTATCCAAAGAAGCGTTTCTATTTTTCTCCCTTCAATCTTCTACTGTTTTTCATGCTGAGCTGGTGTGTGTGTTTTGAGTACTTTGTGTCTTGGTGAGCTCTCATGCAGTGGACCTGTCCCCTTGTTCTTCCCCTCAAGGCCAGAGGGACCCAACTGGCTGTGTGTGTGTGTGTGTGTGTGTGCGTCTGTCCGTTCGTCCGTGGTAGGTTGTTTGGGCTACTTGTATGTAGAATGTGAGCCATACATACAGTTGCCTGACTGGAGAAGGGCCTACTGTATATGTGTGAAACTCGCAATCCCCTTTGTGTTCTCCTTAAACATGAAGGATGGGTGTAGGTGTGTGTGTGAGGGAGTGTGTGTGCGCGTGTGCGCTCACATGCTCGTGTAACACACGCGTGTGTGTGTGTGTGTGTGCAGGTATGCAACTCAGTAATATTTAGCCCTGTCTTTTGTCACCCCTTGTTGGCAGGTGACAGCTGAGGGTAAGAATTTATTTTCTTTCTTTTCCCTTTTATTTTATTTTGTTCTGTTCATTCTGAGCCAACAGCTGTAAGGGCTAAGGTGCTGTGGGATTTCAAAGGAGCTCCGCAGTATGTGTGTGTGTGTGAATGTTTGTCTCTTTGTGTCTCTGTGAGGGAACACGAGGAGTGTGTTTCGCTAATGCCTTGTCTTTGTCCTCAGCCTGCCCTATAATGGGTTCTTCGGGGGCGTCAGTGGGCTGACGGTGGAGCAGTTCCGCAAGATCAACGGTTTTCCCAATGCATTCTGGGGCTGGGGAGGAGAGGACGACGACCTGTGGAACAGGTATGTGCATGTGCGTGCGTTTGGACATGCATGTGTACTGTACATGAGTGTGTCTGTGTGTGAGAGATGGAGAGAGAGAATAGTGTGTGATGTAATGTATCCTCTCTCTCCCCACTGTCCTAGGGTGTCCTATGCTGGCTACAATGTAACACGACCTGAGGGAGAGATTGGCAAATACAAATCCATTCCACACCATCATCGGGGGGAGGTGCAGTTCTTGGGCAGGTAGGTACACACACACACACACACACACACACACACACCCAACATGTCATGTACTCACACACTCACTGACATGACCGGTTATATGTCTCACTCACCTGCGGTTCAGTTCATCCCAGGCAAGCACACATGTGTTTGTGTGTTTCCCAGGGGGGGGGGGTATGGTTTTGTGATAAGAAGTTCTGTTCCCCTGTACCCCTGAGGACACTAATCATTTCTCTGTTTGCTGATTTGGCACATGCCGTTTGCAGTCCATATGTGTGTCTGTTAAGTGTGTGTCTCCGTGACCTTTGTTTGCCATTCTGTATATGATAGTGGCCATCCCTTTGAGAAGAAAATGGTATGTGTGAGAGAGAGAGTGAGAGAACTTTAGTCATTGTTTGAAATGGCAAAAGATTGTCTGTTTTGGTTTTGAAATAATAGGAAATTAAATTGACACTTTGTAAGCTGATTTTCCTGACATTTTGCAATGGCAAAGTGCCTTATACAAAGGGACTCAGCACTTCATTAAATCACCTGGTTCATTGTCGACAGACCATCAAACTTCCATAATTGATCATGAGCACTGTCACCTTGCAAAATTAATGTTTGCATCACAATCATGTTCACTGTTTTTGCTATGTTGGGAATCACTGTTAGAGATAAGTCATGTTTCACAATTCTTCGCAATTATTGTACAGTTTTCATTTGTGACATTGAGGACGGCAAAGTCATTGTCTCCCATGTCATTGTTGGAGAGACTCCATTTGATGCATGCCTCATTCCTTTGAAGTGACCTTATGCTGCATTCCTAAAACCCCCTTAGCTGTTGTATAGTCAGTGGAACCTACGGACTTGTGGCTTATTTTTTAAATGGTTGCTATAAATACCTGGCAAAGTTCAATCAATAACTTAACCTTATTCATAGATCATCATTCTTACGCCAATACATATATTTCCTCTATCAGAGTGGTTGCCAAGCAATGTCGAGACACAGCAACTGTAACTTTTGTATCAAGTTGTGGCAGCACAGCAATATAGAACTAAATGCGGTCAAGGTGAGCGTTTCTGCTCCTTAAGGCCTACACACACGGCCGATGACGCGACGGCAACACGCACGGCAAGTGGAACGACGGGCAACCATCGCCGCCGCATCGCTCTAATCAGGCTCTTTCTAGTTTTCAGGGCGATTTTGATAGGTCATAATAGCTGTCTGGTCAGTGTATTGCCACTGAAGCAATGGGTGATCGCGTCACCACTAGTGTATGTAGTAGAGCGATCGCCGGTTGTGTGTGACAGCCTTTATACAATGGCATCGAATGTGATTCAACCAATCAAGGACCGGAACTATCAGTTTTAGAAACAGAGTACCGGTATACTCATTTAGGGGTGTTCCTTTTGCAACTTCCGGTTAGTAGCATTAGCGGAGGAGTGACCAACTTCAGAGGTGCGTGGTGGGTAGGACTCAAACTGGTCTGTCTTTTTTTTAATTGGCTTTCTTCCTCTCTTCCACTCCTTCCTGTCACTTTTACTCTCTACGTCCCTCTCTGTCTTTATCCCTCCTCTCTCTCTCTCTCTCTATACCTATCTATCTCTCGCTTTCTCTTTCTCCTTTCTCCCTCTCCCTCTCCCTCTCCATCTCTCTCTCTCTCTCAGATATAAATTGTTGCGCTACTCAAAGGAGCGCCAGCACCTGGATGGCCTGAACAATCTGAACTACACGCCAGAGGTGTCCACTTCCAGCCTCTACAAGAACATCAGTGTCAACCTGCACCCTGAGCTGGCTCCGATTGCAGACTACTGAACGCATGACACACACACACATACATACATACATACATACATGCATACATACACTCACACACTCATGTCTGATATGCTCCTCCTGGGGGGGTGTGTGTGTTAGTGAGAGAGAAAGGAAGAGAGGAAGAGGGTGAAGGATAATTAGGAAAAGGGTAGGCAAATTAAACTGATCCGAGTGTTCGTGGTTTGGACGCATTTCAGTTTCAAGTCAGTTTTGAATGTGTATTTGGTTTTTTTTTGGTTTTTTTTGGTCCAAGGTGTGTCTTATCAGTTTCTGTATGTGTATGGAGTCATATTGAGAGGTGAAAGTAAAGGTGTGTGTGTGTGTGTGTGTGTGTGTGCTGTGCGTGTCTTGTAGGATTTCATGGCGTTTGTGTATTGCGTACAGGGCACTTGGTCTCGTCCAAATGTTAGTGTGTAAATAATGTGGGGTGGTGTTGGATGGGCTAGCTGAACAAGAGAGGGGGGAAAAAAGCAAAAAACATATCTGTCTGATTGCGTGTCTGCAGACTTGGTTGACGTGTGGGAATACCTCATGTATGAATTTGTGTGTGTGTGTGCGTGTACGCCTGTGCCTGTGTGTGAGGGAGTACTTGTGCTTTTCTGATTCTCACTGCATGTCATTGCTGGCTTTATGCGACTTATGTCCACATTACACTACAAGCCAAGAGGCGAGGAGTGCCAGAATCAACCAATCGGATGTTTACTGCAAAGCCTTAACCTAACACTCATAGGCTCTTTCACCGCTGTTTCCTGTCAATCACTTGCTTTCACCCACTCAGCAGAACGTGCCACCTCTCGGCTGCCTCTCAGAAGCCAACAGACTTTTTTTCTTTTTTGTTTGTTTATTTTCTTTTGTTGCAGTGAATATCTTAAAGAAAAAAAAAAGACCTTTCAGTTGCCAGGAAGTTAAATGGTTTGATTTATGTGTTGCAAATTGATGATTTTTTTTTTTTTTTTGAATTTTTTTCTTTTGTATTTATTTTTTCATGTTTTATTTAAGTATTTGAAGCACTCCTGTGTCGTGTTGCATTCCGTGAACAGGGGATTGGTGTGTGTATATGCGTCTCTCTGTATGTGTGTGTGTGAGTGTGTAGATGTTTATGGGCAGACTCGCGCGCACACACACTTTCACACACACCTCTGCCTTTGACATTCTTGTGTTTCACTCTCCACTCTTCTTTTGGCAGCTATGTAGATTCATTTTGTTTTTTCTGTTCGCGTCCCCTCTTTAAGAGGAGAATGAGACCATCAAAGCGAGCAGGTGTAGTGGGCAAAGAGAAAAAGCAGGAGGGGGGCCGTTTAAAACGACAACAACAACAACAACAACAACACTGTTGTGCATGCCTTACTCTTCTCTGCTTTCTTTTTCTTTTTGACATCGTATCATTGGAGAAGCGTTGAGCTTTCTTTCAGCTGTAGTGTCTTCTCTCCTTTTAAAGTGCACTATGGAACATGAGAAGCAGAGGGGGGGAGTGTAGATGGTCCCTCCTTGCTCTGGAGGGGTGGGGGGTAACAGGGGTCATAGCTGCTAAACACCCCTTATTGGGTGTAGCGTGTGTGAGTATGTGTGTCTGTGGAGTGCATTGTGTACTCTGTGTTCAGTTGTACTTGTGTGTGTGTGTGATTGCTTTGCATTGCGGTCTGTTGGACAGCTGGGCCAGGATGAGGGAGCGCTTGCTCGCGCTCTTGAGTGGCCCCTGGGCCCTGTGAAGCTTGGAGCTTTTTGTGACCAGTGTGCCAGCGCTCAGCAGATAGAGCTCTCTCTTTCTCTGTCTGTCTGTCTGTCTGTATATAGTTTTTTCCATTTTCTCTATTTTAAGGTTTTTAAAGTTATCTTTGTGTGTGTGTGTGTGTGTGTGCGTGTGTGCGTGCGCGAGTGAGAGAGAGAGAGGTTCAGCCGTTGATTGTCCTTTTTTTCCCTTTAATTCTTCGGTTGATGTTTGTGTTATTTATCATATTGGTGTTCTATTGGTGAGCGATAACTGCTAATGCAAGCATCCCAGGGTGCTTTGCAGTCAGATGTGTTTTGCTTCTTCCAGGCGCATTAGCTCCAGGAAGTACTTTGAGGTACGAGGAAGGACTTGGTGCTTCTTTCTTTTTTTTTTTTTTTTTTTCTTTTTTTTTTAAAATAGGCTAAGGGTAGTATTGGGTAGCCATCTCCTGCTGTTTACATAGTAACGGTTGCCAAGGCAGGAGAGGTAAAGTCTGTATTTGATTTGGCCCTGTCGCTACGGGTTTCACAATCGTCAGCGTACACATCTTACCAATGATGACGGACGACGAATTATTCCAAAAATACTTTTTTAAAACAGTGAAGTGCACATATGTTGTTTGTGTTGGTGTGTCCGGTGCCAAAGTCCGTTTCCTTTTTTCCTTTCCCTCTTCTCTTCCTCCTCCTCTTTCTCCTCCTCCTGCACTGAAAGCTAATCTAATAATGGGATATTTGATCTTTTTAGATGACTGTGTGTGTGTGTGTGTGTGTGTGTGTGTACTGTTTGCATACACAGGAAGCCCAAACATATTGCAGACAGAAATAGTATTCATCTGTCCTAGTATACATATGACCTCGTTGGGGGCCTTGTTTTGGGTCTCAAAAGGCACAGTTGAGAATCCTACCAGTGTGTTAACGTTATTCCCCCAGTCCCTAATCTCTATGGGCACTGTCGTCCCGTCAGAGCCCTGAGATTCTGCCAAACCTCTCCACATATCCCAGTTCCACATAAGGAGCTTGGAAGGGGTTGTGGGGAGACCGTTTGAGAAGGACCTTGTGGTGGACTGGGCATCGGCCAGTAGAGGCTGTGTGTTCCTAAGCCTTTCATCACGATAGAGGGCCAACACGCACACATTTGTAAAATTCCTGTGATGGGTGTATGTGGGACTCACTGCCAAGAGTAGTATGTTGTCTGAACCGCAAATGGAACCCCACCTTTCTTCCACACATGTCCTGTGTTCAATGACGTAGCCCAAAAAATACAAATAAACAACAAAAAAGGGGGGCTAAAAGAGAAGATTATAAGGACGTATTCACTTACAAAGCTGTAATGTAGAGTGTTACATTTTTTGCAGTATTCATATTTGTGCCTTGAGTTTATTTTATTTTTTCACTTTTTTTTTTTATTTTGAAATGATAGGTGTTTTGTTTTTCACTTCTGCATGGTTGCTGAGATGCAGTGTGCTAGTGTGGCTGGGGCTTTCACATGCCAATAGAGTGCACATTTATTTTTCAAAGGAGCGAAAATAAAGACAATACAACAGTACAATAACTCATTTATCTGTCAAGGTGTCAGTCCGTGGCCCTTTAAAAAAACAAAACATAAAAAACAATGAGAGTGGTGTTAAATAGTTGAGTTCGGGCCGAGGTTGAGGGTTATGGTCATGGATGGGTGTCTATCTGTATATCTGTTGCTTCTTGGGTCTGGATGGGGTGGGGTGTGGTGGGGGGCACTCTTTCACTGTAAGCACCCGTTTCCCTATGGGCCCGTTTTACTGTAACACTAATTTCAAATTCACAACTCTGTGACTGGCTGACTTGATTGACAGGTACGACTATTGTTTTTCCAGAAATCTTTTCAGTTATGCCGGTCTGTTCACTGCGGTACGCTCTACTGATCATTAAAAAGAGTATATCGGTGAAACCTTGTCTGATGTCTTTTTCATGAGTTCTATTGTATTTAATCAACCTTTTTGTGGTAGGCTAGTAATGCTATTACACTCTCAGCAACATTGACATCACAGTAATCAAATTCAGAAGTACTGTACACCTAGCTTTGTGTTTGCTGAAGATGCAGGAGATTGAGGAAACAATAAGACTACTTTCTACATTTGTATGTGATCTGTTTTATTTGTTTTGTTAGCATGTTGGAACATCATCAGTGTTATTCCCCCACATAAGCTGAGGGTATGTGTGGTTGTGTGTTTCAGCATCAGTCGTGAGTCTTGACCACCACTGCAGTGGTTGTGTAGGAGAAGGGGCTGAGCAGCAGGGCAAGGGTGTAGTGGCGGTGTCCCTCTGCATGTGCTTCAAACACCACCTGTTGAGCGCACACACACATAGCAACAGGAGATGCACTCTGTTAGAAAGGGATTTTACTCATCTGGAAATGTCAGCTGCTAACCGTACGTGCGCATACTACGGAAGCCTCGGTGCACATCACATTTTTTAACCAAACGTTACTCCCCCTACGGTGCGATATGCAGAGGTGAACTGCAGGAACATGGTTTATTTTCTATTGTTTCCAAAGTGTGTATTTAGAGTATGAGCAAACACTGTTGACTGCTCCAACTTGACTTACAATGGAAAGGTATGGACTAGTGAGACAGCACTGGAGTCTTTCATATCCACAGTGAGAACATTTGGAATTTGACTAGCCTATGATGGTGAGGGTACGACTGCAAATAAATTAAGTTCAGCCTTCAAGCATTCATTTGCTACTGCAGTCTATTCCTGCAAGCTTCTAACATGATCTCTCCTGTGCCCTGGCTGTATTCATTGCTAGTGCAGGAGGGAGAGGCCACTTGTGTGAGAGAACTTTTGATGTTACTTTTCAACAAAAATGTACAGCAAAATAAATAAAAGAAACAATGCACTCTGCTAAGGCCAATTGCCTCATCAAGGTTGGTGAAAGTGAAACTAAATAATTCAAATCTGCATTAAGTTTAATGGGTTCTTCCTCAGCCCACTCAAGCTCACCAAGTTGCATGGGTATTGGGCCAGTATAGCTTTGCATCATCCTTCTTATAGATAGATAAACTTACAAAACTTACCGCAGGTAATAATAAAAACAGTAGAAGTATTAATAGCCAACAATTCACAGCTGTTTAGTTTTGTGCGTTTTAGCTCAGGATTTCCTCCAGATGGAAATAAAAATGTTATAGCCTACTGTCCGCTCCCGCACACAAATGAAACATTAGTGAGAGAAATATAAAACCGACACAGACATACCATCTAGCTGCGCTCCCTACTGAGAGCTAGTCAAAGCTACCCCAATGTGCGTGTGCAAGTACATGTGGATCAAAGGTTATGTAAGGAACTGTGTAGCTCACTGATTGATGCTGAACTAAGGTAGTACATTTCAAGTAAGCCCAAGTAAGCTTGCTGTCGAAGCATTTCTGACACACTCACCTCAGCCACCTCGTGGAATGGCGTTCGACCCTCTGCTTTCCAGTATGCTTTGGTGTCAAATTCTACGCGATATACTCCTGCTGTGAAGTCCTGTTCTGTGATCAGTTCATGGACCTCACCAGTCGGGTCTGTTACTCTGTGAGAGAGTGGAAAACACTGAGCAGATTGGACCTAATAAAACAAATATGGAGCATAGACCCATCACTCACGTTAATCTATTAAAAATATCTTAGGTCAGATAAATCACACACACACACACACACACCAGAGAAAATAAAATAAATCCACTTTTTGTTCCAGTCTAGCACAATCAGATCTTCGGCCATTCGTATTGCAACCTTTTTAATTAAAGTTTTTCGGCATCAAGCTCTACACATCCCAAGCGTGTCCCATTTGCAGCCTACCCGCTCGCCAGTTGTGCCCACTCGCCATTAGCACCTCGCCTGGCCACACTCAGTGCCACGCTTCCAGCAGGTGCCCCCTTCACTGCGTCCAGGATCTTCACCATCAGCGGACATTTGGCGTCAGAGCCACCATGGGGGTCCTGGGGGCAGAGGTCAGATACTGGAGTCTTATCGTGAGCAGAACAGGAAGTCTTTCTAGCCAATTTCCTGACAGCCCACTGGATCCTTAATTATTATTATTGGGCGCCAAGCAGCGAAGCTGTAATTTTCCGGAAGGATTTTCCGCCATATGATCTGCAGACCAAGACTAGAGACAAAAATTGTGCCTTTTGTTGCCATATCTAAAACCTTTCACCCATAACAGCCAATCGAAATTGGCGACAAAGCCGCCCAAACAGGAAGTGAGCTTATATCTCAGCAACCCTTACATTTATCACACTTGGTACATGGACTAAAGACCCAATTAGGAAAAGATTCAAGCAAATGTGGTGACCTTTGACCTCAAGGGGTTGCTGCAATTCATTTTGGGCTGTAACTGTTGATGTGTTTTGTGAATTAAAAAGTAAAAAGTAAAAGTAATTAAAGTAATTCAAAGTGGTGTCTCTTAATACAGTAATTAAAAGTGGTGTCTGTTGATACTGTGGGAGGTCCTAAGGCCGACACATGCCAACTTGTGATCGATAACGTCAACGTGGCTGCCATATTGAATTTCATCAAAAACATGTAAAACATTTCACAGGCCCAAAATTTTGTCTGATCTTCATGAAACTTGCCCTTTTTTGGCCATATCTAAAACTGTTCGACCGTAACAGCCAAACAGGAAGTGAACTTATATCTCAGCAATGTTTTCACGTATCAAAACCAAACTCAGTACTTGGACTCAGGATCCCATTTTGAGGACACAGAATAAATTTGGCTGTGAAAGCCAATCGAAATTAGCAGTGAAGCCACCAAACAGATAGTGACCTTATATCTCAGCCAAACTTTTGTTGCTAGACATGAAACTTGCTGTGACTGCTTACAGCCATATGTCTGATGTAACAGCATTGAGTTGCCATGGCAACTCTCACTTGACTACTTGGCCCCCTCATTGCTGCTTGCAGCTTATTTATTATTATTATTATTATTATTAGTAGTAGTAGTATTGTTGTTATTGTTGTTGTTGTTGTTGTTGTTATTATTATTATTATTATTATTATTATTATTATTATTATTATTATTATTATTATTATTATTATTATTATTGTTTTGGTTAGGGTGCATCTTAATTTATATTGGCAGTACTGGTCTTTAAATGTCAACACAGATTTGTTCATTGCGGGTCATCTATGATACAGACATCTATGATGGCTTTTGAAGAAACTACAGAATGAACAGGTAAAGTCCTGGCATGTGAACAGTGCTAGAATAGGCTATGTTTGTTGTAAATAGTCAATGTTGTAGAGCAGTGTTTCTCAAATTGTGGTCCGGAAACCACTGGTGGTCCGCGAACAGACATGGTAAAATATAATATAGATGAGTTTGCAACGTTGAACCAACTTGTATGTTAATCCAAACAGTTAAAGTAAGCTATGCCAGTTTAAATCATATGAATCCTCTGACACAATAAGCAAGGTGCAAAGGCAATAAGCAATGTGGTTCAGTGAGTAGGCCTATTGTGTAATATACAGTACTGTTGAAGTAGGTCTACTCTTTTTTTTTTTTTAACAAAGTGGTCCATGAGTTTTTGTTTAATTGGTTAAGTGGTCCTTGGTCTGAAAAAGTTTGAGAAACACTGTTGTTGGGAGTAGGCTACTTCCTAAATCAGCTGACTGTGACTAATTCCTGTAAATCAGAGATAAAAACGTATAATATGTGTTTGTAAGAGTAATGTGTGTTTATCTGTTCAAATAAGTGCGTCAGGCCAGTGCCCTTTTGGATCCATGGAGTGGTCATCAGCGTGCCCTCTTGAGTACGCCCACACTTGCCATACATCAGTCTTCATTCACAGTATTGATTACTGATGTGAAATGCAGCTGTTTACGTAGATTTTTACATCAACATTACTGGATTTGACTCGATTCAACTGAACATGCATCATGCCAAATCATACATTACAGGTGCTTCCGTAATTTATTTTAAAGTTTATTTCATATAATCTGGATTTATTACACATAAAGTGACAAATGTCAAGCCTTTTTTTTGTTTTAATCTGTATGATTATGGTTTACAGCTCATGGAAAAGAATTTATAATACACAAAAATGTTGACCTGAGAAGAGCTCTAATCAACTAATTAATACTGAACAAGCTACCTAAATTATAAAACAGATTTGGTCTGCATCATACAACCAACATACTGTATGTGTGTATGTGTACATTTTTGTTGCTTGATGACCCAAATGATTTTATTTGCTGGAGTCCCTTCATTTCTGTGTTGCATGAGATCTCACACAGCAGAAAAAAAACATGTTAAGCCAAATCTACCTCAAAAACCATCCCAACCTTGTGGTTGCATATAATTGCAATCGGGAGACCATCAGTGCTACTTCATAGTTCCCCAAAAATTCAGAAATTTCCCTCACCATTCAACACAGGTGCAGTTCAGGTACTTACCACAGGGGCAGCGCTGCATATGAGCAATGCAGAAGCCAAGAACACACAGACCGCACTCTTTTGCATTGCAAGGGCTGATTTCTTTGTGCTGTCTGAACATGTGTGCGCGTGCCCTCTTATATGCGGGCGGCATCAGGCATCAGCTGACCTGAAACACACTCACTGCCCCTCTGTTGACTAGGTAAATACCAGGCTGATCAGTAACTCTGTACAGAGTCGGCTTTGTGGCAGGCAGCTCTTATTAGAAAGAGGCTTAATTCACCGGCAGCCGTCTGCAGGCTAATCTCAGTCCCATATCGTTTTCCCTTTCCCCCAACCAGGCGAAACATTGGGGTGGGTGGGGTACATCCAAGCCTACAAACCATAATCTCTCATCATCCTCCACAAA
Source organism: Alosa sapidissima (assembly GCF_018492685.1). NCBI lineage: Eukaryota > Metazoa > Chordata > Actinopteri > Clupeiformes > Clupeidae > Alosa > Alosa sapidissima. Next base: position 10,016,238 of record NC_055968.1, on the reverse strand, counting down.
CACGTACGTGGAGGAGCGCTCTTTGGCCTAGGCTGAGTGGGATACTGTTCGCATGGTGTTACCTCTCTGGCACTGCCCCCTCTCTGAAATTTAAACACCCCATTAACCTAGAAGGGGGTAAAAAATATGGCCAACCCAGCAAATCGTAAGCCTCCATCCTCCTCTGCCGCAAGCACGTCGAGTAGTGGTCTCTGGAACTCACCTTACCTCTCAGGTACGGCCCCTTTGTCGGATTTGATCACCTCTGACCCTGGCGAAGCCATTCGACGGAAAGCCTCTGTGGCGAAATGTGTTAGTATGTAACTTCCCACTGTTCCAAGAAATTTGGATATGGAATTTGGGCCAGAAACGATGAAGAAATGATTATAATTTAAAGCATTCACACCAGTAACTGTTTCAGACGATGCCAGACTGGGGTTTGCACCTCTATTTTACAGTGTGAAGAACTCATACCAACAACAACAGAAACTTATAATAATAATAATAATAATAAGTTTATTTGATATAGCGCCTTTCTCAAACCCAAGGTCGCTTTACATAGTAGGAAGGCAGGGAAACACAATAACAAACAAACAAACAATACAACAGAGACAAAGGCAGGGAAATACAATAACAAACAAACAAAACAATACAACAAAGACAAGTTATCTGTAGGAACTATGTGTTGGGTGTGGAGGAGAAGTGATCATTAAACAGAAAGGTCTTGAGATGTGCTTTGAAGAAAGGAAGAGAAGGACAGGCACGAAGGGGTTGGGGGAGGGAGTTCCAGAGTTTGGGGGCCAAGGCACTGAAGGACCTGCCACCCAGGGTGGAGAGTCTGGAGCGGGGGATAGCCAAAAGGTTTTGGTCAGAGGATCTGAGTGAGCGGGAAGGAGTGTAAGGGGTCAGGAGGTCGCAGATGTAGGGGGGAGCAAGGTTGTGGAGGGCTTTGAAGGTGAGTAGTAGTACTTTGTATTTGATCCGGGACGGAACTGGTAGCCAATGGAGTTGATGGAGAATGGGGGTGATGTGTGCTGATCGTCTGGTATTGGTGAGGAGCCTAGCTGCAGAGTTTTGAATATATTGTAGTCTTTGAAGGGTTTTAGTGGGGAGACCAAGGAAAAGTGAGTTGCAGTAATCTAAACGGGACATAATGAAAGAGTGAACCAAAGTCTGTGCATCACTAGCAGAGAGGAAGGGTCGGAGGCGTGCAATGTTACGAAGGTGAAAAAAAACAATCTTAGTGAGTGATTTGATATGAGGAGCAAAGCTAAGGGGTAGAATGGCCTATCTAGTCATTTTTATTCCAGAAATGTGCCTACCAACTGACATTTCTCTATTATTGATTATTAAATAATTTGTTTTAGAAGTACATACTTATTTAACATTTGTGTGCAAACGGTATGGTTTAGAGTGTTTCTGTAGGGAGAAGGAACTACTGCCAAATAGAAAACAGCTTTGAACTCTAGATTTTATAGTGATAGCAATAATGTGATACATAGGGTGAAGGTCTTATTCTGGACTGATTCTTGTGGTTTGCTGAAAGAGTTTGTGGTAAAGTGACCTTTAAAATCCACTTATCGCTCCTTGCAATCACAGGACTGAGAGCACAACTGGCGATAGCATCATCAGTAATGTAATCTGTTTCTCACAAATAAGCCAGAGTGAAGCTGCATGGTGTTGCGGTGAAGCTGCATGTTTGCAACCCTGTAGCCCCAAGTTTGAGGCCTGACTGATCCCTCTATTTGCTATATGAAGGAGAGCAGATAGCTAACAAATGTTCAGAAAAAGTCCTGTTGGCAAATTTGAGGAAAAGTCGGTAAAGGGGCTATTTCACACAATTTGAGGGTGCTGAATTCAAATATTTTGTTTACCAAGCTCAATTTTGAGTTTTAAGCTTGATAATTAGCATAATTCACATACTTGTTTGGTATTGCCATCAGATATCATAGGAATTGCAAAATATAAGACATTAATATTCTATAATAATACTCTTTATGTATCAGATATGTAGTGGGACAGGACAGGAATTACCCCAATGATCCTCAAGTAGCAAATTAAAATAAGCTAAAATTAAAATATAAATTGAAATAATAGCTAAAATTCAGTATGACGTTTCGAAGCAAAATAGATTCCTTGATAATAAATTGATAGAATAGTAGGTGACTGCTCATTTTTCTGTAGAAAGTACTTGTCACTAACTTTTTTCTGTAGAAAGTACGTGTCACTAACTATTATGGACAGTTGTCAGTCTTTACAGAGGATTTACACTGTATTTTTTTTTTACTGTAAAGGCGACTGTGCTTGCCTAGTTAAAACATCTCACTGGTGCTCTTTCCTATCATTCAAATCCCAGCCATGCAAAAAATGGAAGAGTGTGCATGTTTGAGGGTTGCTGAAGAGTGCTGTGGAGATTGCATTATTTGCAAATAAAAATATTTTTTTTTATCCTTTATAGTGCAACAAAAAGAAACATTATCCAGTGCATTAGCATAGTTAATGCATAGTTAGAATAGTTAGCATAACTGCTAAAAATGATTAGCTAGGTTAGCTAAGTAACATGGTTAGCACGCTAGCATGTTAGCATGCCAGTTAGTATAGTTAGCATAACTGCTAAAAATGATTAGCTAAGATAGCTAAGTCACATGGTTAGCATAGTTAACATGCTAGTTAGCATAGTTAGCATAACTACTAAAAATGATTAGCTAGGTTAGCTAAGTCACATGGTTAGCATAGTTAACATTTTAACATTGTTAACATGCTAGTTAGCATAGTAACTTGGTTAGCATTATTATCTTTGTAAACATATTTGCAAACATTAGAGCCATTCCAACTGTCAGTTATCGTCAACTATCTACCTAAATAATTTAACCATTTAAAATATCCACCTATTTAACTGTTCAGTCATTCCAACTATATTAAACCTCATCTACTTAGCAACCAATATAGTTTGTTTTTACTCTGTATGATATTTTACATCATATTTTTGCATTTTCATGCACTGTATTTCCTTCAGGAAATGCTTTTCTAGTTTATATTATAACCTTTTTTTCTTTTTACCTTTTCAAGAATTAATGCGACTCTAACCGCTTAACGTACAGACATGTTGAAATAACCGTTGCGAAGATTTGGAGTGGGGCAAGAGAGTTATTTTTTCAGATTTTTTAAAAAGTTTATACTTTTTGAGAAATAGGGGATTAAAAATGTTAAAAAGCTCATTTTTCCCCCTTAGACTTCAAAGGCTGTGATGTCATAATGGCCTAAAGCCAGCTGCGCTCGTTAAGCTCCCAGAGTAGTTCCTGGGCTAATTAGAACACTGACACAGGTGTCACCTGTGAAATCAACTGTCTCAGCTTCTAATGCATACAATCTGGTAAAACTACACATCCTGTTTAAGTGTTTCCCGTGTGTCAAAATAAAAGTCACAGCCATATCTCATGCTTTGCGCATTATATCTCCAAAACGGTTTGACGCATGTGCTTCAAAAGTGTTTGTATGGACTCAAAGAGAGTTGATGTTGGAGGTCAAAGGTCAAGTCAATGAACACTCTGAGTGCGATATCTCAAGAATGCCTTGACATACATGCCTGAAATTTGGTATGAGTATTTGTATGGATTCAAAGATGAAGTTAATTGATGTTGGAGGTCAAAGGTCAAATGTCAAGGTCAAAAACACCTTGAGTGTTATATCTCAAGAACGCCTTGACACACTAGGTCTTTTGGTACGAGGGTTTGTATGAACTCAAAGATTAAGTGATTTAATGTTTTTTTTTTCCAAGGAATTTCCCCACCAACATTAAGCCAGCAGATTTCCATCTACTATTGTAATTCCTCTATTCCTAATTCCTGGCATTACATTCTAGTTCTTACTGTACTCTACCGTTTTTTAAATTGTCCTAAAATTGTTGAGAGAATTGCTTTAAAACGTAACTGTTACCATGTTGTTAGTTGCTTTGGTTAAAAATGCGTCAGCCAAATGTAATGTAATAATGGTGTAGGCATATCTGATTAAGACCCAAAGAGTGGTTGAAACGTACTTATATAATTACACTGGAGCAAAGAAGACCATCTTAAACAGACTTTTTTCCCTTTGCAACTGTCAAAGAAATCCCATAAAAACAGGAAGGCCTAGGGTAGCCTACATCAGATGGCCTAAAGATTAGGCTCTTCTGCATAGCATTAAGTGATTTGCATGCAGTAATTTGAACACTGACCTCGATCTAGCCTACTTTGGGTATTTAAAGGTAATTTATTGCCAAAACATCACACAATATAAATGAGCTATAACAAACAATAAAGGACTTAATCTCACACAAACTACTATTTTATCTGACTACAAAAATAATAATTATGTACGAAGTTTAGAAGTTTGAAACCCAGAATTGACCAAAAGTGCACTAAATTCAACACAAATGACTCAATACACTTGGAGGAGGCCTGTGTCCTTTCTTTTCCAGATATTTTAGGATTTCGATATCGCTTCAGTATCGAGTATCAAGATATTTATGGCAGATATTGTATCGAAGTCATAATTTTGGTATCATGACAACACTATGCCAGAGCCACTCTGTTCTCTGTTTCTCTGTTGAGGATCGGAGGCTCTACCACCAACAAGTGATGCTGCTCAATGGCATATTAGAAGAGCACATTATCAAGCTAGTATAGAGGCAAGCACACATACCAAATCCAGTGTTACTAGAAGTAAAATGTTTTTTACTTGACGGTTGTTGCTGACGGTAGATGCAGTTCTGCTTTAGGCTTATTCCCGCTATCTAAGTTCATATGTACTGTAGGATATATTCTGAGTTGAAGGTTATCTGTGCAATTTGTTATTGTGATGAAATGCATTATACACACTACGAGTGACTCACTATGTTAGCAATAAAAATATGGTTGTGTTTTGATTAGAATTTCCGAGTTTATTACATATTAACTGTAATCATGTTCCCATTAAATACGTTAATAAACTATAGTATGGCTTCTTTAATGCTCAAACATGTATTTAGAGAACACTTTTATTTGGTTTTAGTGATTATTTTTGAAATCAACCCAATTTAGGGAAAAATAAGCAAAAATAATCGCTATTTTATGTTAAAATGCTGATTATGCGGCTTAGAACTCAGAATTGAGCTTGGTAAACAAAATATTCAGAATCAGCACCCTCAAATTAGGTAAGAAGGGTGATTTACCAACTTTTCCTCAAATTTGCCGTCAGAAGTTCTCTTCTGTGAAGCTGCTCTCCCTCTAATAGGCCTACCCCCTGTGTTTCTCTTTTGAGACAAATTGCTTACTAAACTTTCAGAAAGTCAGGTGCAGGTCTCAGGGGGAAAGTGGATGTTGTAATGTGTGTGTGCATGAGTATGCATGGTACAATGTTGCCATGAGGCAACATATCTTAAAAATACAAATGTTTTTATTATTATTATTGTTCTTGTCATATCATCATCAAATCATCTTTAAGTTTACAGCATAAAACGCATTCATTCTAATTAGGGTGATTTTTAACCCCACTCGTGGAAGAGTGTAGGTGTTGGTAGGTCATGCATCTAAGGGTTAAAACACTGCTGTTCTACATTAATCATTACATGCAGACATACAAAAGGCACTAACTGCCTTGATTGAAATGGTATACTGTGTAATACAAAATTAATGTAGCGTGTGAGGTGGTTGGTTGTGAAGTTGTAAATATGAATATGTTTTGTGCACACAGTAGGCCCTACAGCCAAAACCATGATATCTGATATGTTTACTTATATTTCATTGTGTTGCTCCCCAATAAGACCCACATCTTTATATTACTTGATGGATTATGCGGCAGTTGTTTTTTTCTGCTTGGTCTCTTTATGGAATGTGGATGATCATGAATGTGGAGCAGAGCAGTTGGATGGCAGGTGACAGAGCTGTACACTGTGCTATGATGACCTCTTGTGGCTTACCTGGATATTTTATCATGAGAAAGTTCTTCAATTATTTAACTAAACTTACATTCAAGGTTTTATTATTTTACCCCATTAACACGTAAATATAAAATGCAGTGACCACTGGTTTTATGTTTTTTTATTGAGTGCAATATATTTTTTATTCAGATTCAAGCATACAAAAGGAAATGTATTTCCCAGACAAAAAGCAGAACGCTCATAAAAAATAGGCGTTCAACTGATAATAAATCTGAAGCTCATGTCTAAAACCCATTTTACATAACCTTACCCCAATTACAAGTGAGTGCTTGCCTAACTTTAAATATCACATTGTCATGGAAAGAGTGTCCATACACCACATTATATCTGAAGAATTCTCAAAGCTTATACAAGCATTCAGAAACATTTAAACCTCTGAAATTCTAGGGGTTAGATATAGAAAATGACTCAACCTAACATTAGCATTAGCAAAAAACCCATTTTTAAAAATGTACCCAAAAGTAGACGAGTAGGCAGTATTTACCATTGAATCGATGTAATGTTGAGGCTCAGGTGATCAAAATGGCTAGCAAAAAACATAAAAACCATCTAACTATCCTGGCATACGAGCCATCAAATGGATCAAAGCTAGGCTCTCTGCTGTATTGCTTACTGTTGTTTGCACTTCCCCATAGGACTCTTTGGGCTTTTGGGTCCCTTTAATGCCTTCTTGCTGGCTTTTTTCTGCTTTTTACCCACACTGCTGGAACTGACTTCAGCTGTAGCCCCCAGTTCCTGCCCCTGGGGTAGTGTCCCCTGCCCCTCTTCCTCCTCTGGTTTCTCAGCTATGGGGGAATCAGCTTCCATCTCTTCTGAAGATGCTACACTGTGCAAAACCTCACCTACCTCAGCAGACAGATAGGCACTGCTAACTTCCCCTGTTTCTGTTTGTAAATCTAGGTCTTCTGTCACTTCCAGTGTCTGTAGAATCTCCAGAGTCTTCTCTGATTCCTCAATCTCCATCTCTATTCTCCTTGGTTGTGGTTCAGCTCGCTGTTGCTCTGCTTCTACACTTACTGACTCTGGGTTGGCCTGCTCTGTCTCTAGTGCAGCTTCTGTCTCAGGCTTTTCCGCTGCTATTTCCAAGCCAACTGGCTCCTCTGCTTCATCAGATACTGCTGTGGTCACTATTCTCTCTGCTTGTTCTCTTTCTACATCGGCATCACCATTATCTGATTCTGTGCTCACCTCAGACTCATATGTCTCTGCCGCCACACCTTCAGACTCAGTCTGAACCTCTTCTCCCTCTGTGCCTGTCTGATGGTCTGGCTGTTCTGCTGTTGCCACCTCTAAATCAATCCCTGCTTCTGTGACTTTGTCAAGTCCAAATGTAGCCTCTACTAATTCTCCTTCAGCCACTAAGGAAGCTCCAGCCTCCTCTACTCCTGCTACATCTGGCACAGGATGCTCAGGTGATTCTTCAACCACTGATTCTGCCTGTATTTTCACAGTTGGCATGGACATCTCAGATTCAATAGGAGCAGCAGGCTGTGCATCCACGGACACCAGCATCATGTCCTCATCGTCACATGGTTGCACCCCCTCTGACTTAACTGGTGTGACATTTGCATCTAATACTGCTTCATCATATTCATCTTCCTCTACGCACTCTGACTCACTCAAATCATCTGTTTGTTCTGAATAGGCTGTGGAGCACTGTACCGACATACTCCCTGAGTCAGACATGTCCCCATCATCTATGGGCTCTTGTTCTTCTTCATTTCTTTCTGATTGGTCTTCAGATGCATCCAAAGACCCACCCTGTAAGTCCTGCTCAGCTACCCTTAAAGTTACATTGGGCATCTCTACATCCAGTGTGGAACCAACCACCTCTTCCCTCAACAGCTGTTCATGACTAGAGGGATCCTTCTCTTGCATTGGCTTCTCTGCTTCTGGGAAATCCACATTAGAGTCTTCCTCAATCTGTAGGTCTTGATGCTCCTCCACATCTTGACTAGATGTTTCAGCCTCTGGCATTTGTCCGGTGTATTTCTTTACCTCTTCCACCTCACGTTCTTCTTCCACAGAGGCTGGATCTACTGTCTGCATCTCCACAACATTGGGCTCCAGAGATTCTTCATCAATGGGCTCCTGTGTATCTTCATTCTTTTCTGTTCGGTCTTCAGATGCATCCAAAGATTCCCCCTTTAAGTCTTGCTCACCTTCACTCAAAGGTATATTAGATATCTCTACATCCAGTGTGGAACCAAGTTCCTCTTCTCTCAACAGCTGTTCATGACTAGAGAGATCCTTCTCTTCTTGCATTGACTTCTCTGCTTCTACGTCTTCCACTTTAGAGCCTTCCTCAATCAGTAGGTCTTGATGCTCCTCCTCATCATGTCTTGATGTTTCACTCTCTGGCATTAGTCCAATGTATTCAATTATCTCTTCCACTTCCCTCTCTTCCTCCAGAGAGGCAGCATTGGACTCCAGAGATTTTTCTGCAGTGACCCCCTCCATCTCAGATGATACTACTTGAGTCAAAATTACACCATCACCCTCTGTGGCCACATCTTTGGCTTCCTCCAGTGCGGTCTTCACCAGCACTTGGCTTCTTGTAACCTGCTGCATTTGTAGGTGAGTAATCTCCAAAGCCTCTATCTCTGCTGGTTCAGTGCCCTGAAACATATCCAGTGATGCCACTGGGCCAGGGCTCTTGGCTGTATCCAGCTCTATTTCAGTCTCTGAAACAGCAGTTGTCTCTTGATGTGAAATGGTAATGTTTGTTGAAGGAGTAAATTCTGAGTGTCCATCGACATAGCTTGCTTTTCCATCCCCAGGGCCTGATTCTTCTGCTTCAATATTGTCTTCCAGTGTCATGCTGGATACCTCATCTTCAATCTCCTCAGAATGTGTGCCCTGGGTTGCAGATACCTCCTTTGCACTCCTTGACGAATTGATTGTATCCTCGACCATTCCTGACTCACTTTGCAGTAAGTGTGAAGCACTGATCTGGTCTGCTACCAGATCAATGATGTCAGTGTCCCCTGGTGATATTTTAGAGAGAAGAACTGTGTCAGATGCATACTCATCCACTGTCCACCCAGCATCTGTTTCTTCAAGTATAGTTTCTATTAAATTCCCCGCTGTCACTTCAGGGACTATGTGGTGGGTAGTGTCCTTCTCAGTCTCTGACATTTCTGGTGATGCGGTCACATCTAAGGCCTGCGAGGAGACAGGTAGGCTTTCCTTATGGTCCACAATGGCTTCCACCTCTGGACCACCAAGTTCATTAGACACATCTTCAGACATAACTGTGACTTTCTCAGTGCTGTCTATCTCCAGTTGAAATTCAGCTTTGTCAGATTCAACCACCACTGCCACATGCTCCTCTGCCAAATCAATCCCTTGTATCTCCTCTGAGACCTCCTCTTGTTGGGTTGTGTCTGTGACCAGATCATCCACAGCAGGCACACTGGGTCCCTCAAATAACTCCTTCACAGTTCCAGTTGCTATAGGAGGAACTTGGGGAATGGTAGAAACAGAAAAGGTCTCCTCTACTCCCATGCTTGGGAAAGAGCTCATGGGTAATCCTGCAGGGGCCAGACCAGGGCTGCTGACGCCCTCAGTGAACCTTGTGCTGAAAAGTGATTGCTGGGATTGTGGCCTTGAAACATGGGTGATGTTGCTCTGCACCATGTTAACTCTCTCGCTGCTCAGCTGACCACTTTCATAGGTTGGTATTGCTGGACTTTTGAACTGACCTGTTGGCCACAGTGTCCTGATGCTTTCGGGGGCATCTGGCTTCTTTCCTACCTGCCTGTCCAGTAGGACCACCCTCTCTTGTGCGGGGGTATATATCTGCTGGGGAGCATGGGTGAATGTTTGGCCCTGCGCCACTGCCACGTCCCCTGGCTGCCTTTGCACCAGCACCACACGATGTGACCCAGCAGTAGTCACCCTTGGGAGAGTGCTGTGTTGAACAAGGGTCTGACCACCCTGAAGCAGTAGTGTGGGGCTAGTTGGGGTGGTTGTTTGGGAAGGAATAACTCCCTGTATCACAGGCCCACTGTTGACCAGAAGTACACCCTGACCTAGTCCCACGGGAGGTCTCTTAGCCAGTACTACTCTGTGCTGAACCTGTGGCTCCACTAAGTAGTACAGGGGCTGCTGCTGCACTAACACAGTCTGGGTAGGCACAGTTTGACTCAGGTGCATTCTGGGAAGTGTAGCAGAGCTGCTGATGGTCCTGGTGGTATCAGTGACTGTTGGTTGGATAGGAGGCAGTGGGGGAGGACTCTGGGCAACCTTTGTCGTGGTGGTAGAGATGGAGCTTTCTCTCTTGACATCGGTTTGCAGAGATGCAACCTTGCTTACAGCAATAGGTTTTGGGGGTTTGCAGATCTGGGCAAGGGTGGTGAACTTTGGCCCCAGATTGTCAAGGAAGGCGAGGTCATCATCAGACCCAAGGAGGCTACAGCAGCCCACGGAGCCAGCAGGAGATCCCTGCCCCTCGTAGTTGTACACCAGCAGACAGTCATTTAATTTGCAGTTTTGAGTTTCATGCATCGCCTTCTGTGGAAGCAATACACATCATTCAGATATTTTATTTGCCGACATATTCACGGTTAAGGGCCTGTGTCCACCAATCATATTTTTTGTGCCGATGGCGGCTATTTTCTATACAAATCCTATGAAGTTCAGCATTCACAGCGCTCAGCGCCCTCGGCGGAAAAAAGCCCTCGGCGCTGACCGTTTTTTTTCTGCAGAGCGCTGAAAGTATAAATCTGTTCAACTTTTAGAACAGCGCTGGGCTCGTCAATGTCACTTCTCTCATGCTAGCCAATTGAAATCTAGGAAGGGGCGGGACCTACACTGTCAACAATGTTTGTAGTGGCAGAGGAAAACTCAATCAGCCAAGTCCTATGTGACTAAATATTAAACCACTGCTGCAAACCAAACGCAAATTACAAAGCCTAGAGGGATGACCTATTCTATTGTAATGCCAAATGAACTTCTTTTGTCTGTCAAAGTCATATTTAGTGAGCTGAGTCCTGAACGATTGCTGCCATTTCAGTTAGCTAGTTAGCTAGGCAGACAGTTTTGGTAACATAGCAACAATAAACACTTGACCGAAGCGCTCTGAAAATTAGGTTGAGGTTGCTGTCACCACAAAAACGAGATTAGTGGACACAGGCCCTAAGGTTTAACTTCCAGTAGCATCTTCACAGTCTCATTGATCCGATCCTACACATACTAAGACTGTGAATTCATACTAAGGCTGTGAATTCTTTCTCACCTGAGAATAATATCCATGAAGTAAATCATCAGGTAGTGTAATCCCTTCAAAGATGTCTCTCTCCATGTGGGTATGAGAAGTATAAAGTTTCTGCCTCCTCCCTGAGCCAAACGAATTCTGATGGAATCCATGGTAGTCTGTCTCCTGCATCCCGCCCATCATCTCCTGATGAAATGTCCCTCCGGCTTCTCCATAGAAGCTTCCTGAGCTTTTACCGAGCAGACCCGTTGAGGACTTGGTGGCAACATTAGCGACATTCACAGCACTTACAGGTTGGCCTGCATTGGCAAGGGTGACTGGGCTGCTGAAGAGAGGGACCTCCTACACGTAAAAAGACATTAACCAATAGTTATGAAGAACATAACTCAAGACTAAAGGAGAAAATTACAGATTTCAAAAATGTAGAATCCTCAACTAGAACGAAGAACTTTGTTAGTGTCTAATCAAAGGATTATATGGGTCCTACGTACTGTTGTAATGTCAAAACAATTAGTTGATTTGAATACATAACCACTTGTTTTAGAATGTTACATCTAACAAAGACAAGAGAATTGATGTTCTGTATGAATCTAGTGCACTCCATTATGTTACCTTGTCCTCTCCATTTGATTCAATGTGATATGGAATGAGGTACTCTTTAGCATTGAAGGGGATTTCAGTGAAATGTGCAGCCGCTGCTCCACACTGGCAGAACAGTAGCAGAAGAGGGACCACTACACAGAAGCACACACAGAAAAGAAAATTCTGTTAACTTAGGGGTGGTTCTTTAAAAAAATCTTATATGTTCGGTTCGCTTGTCTCGGTTCGGGGCATGTGTGCATCGTGTGCATGTGCAATGTAGCCTCATGCCCATATGTGACCTCAGACATTTTTTTCCCTTTTGCCTGAAAGCAGAGGTGTGGAGTGCTGCGGGTCACGTGTGGAGTGGGAAGAGATAATGAAGGTAGCCCGGAGTTGGAGGATGCGCATAAGTCTGGTGTGTGGGAACATTTTGGATTTAATTTTACCTAATGACAACAGCGGAAACAAAACGGTAGATAGAACTGTGACTGTGGGCAAGCATTGTGCAACACATATTCATTATTAGGGCTTTCAGACATAACCTCTGGAGTATATGCGGAGGTTTGTCAAACAGAGGTCCGATCCTTCTGGTGATTCAGATAAGATGCTAACCTACTGACCTTATACTGACCTATGTGTGAACGAACGACATACATGCACATTACAGAATTTCTGTGTGGTTGTCGAGTGAGGGGTGGGGGCTTGCAGAGTTCGCAAGAGGCGTGATATGACGCAGAATATATGCGGCCGCTGTCACAGCTGCTGTTTTTGTTTATGCCTACAAAATCTATGCATTATTTAGTCTGAAGAAGAAAAATCTATTGTGCGTAGAAGTAGTCACGTAAGTGCGCATACTTGAAGCTGACAACTTTATACAGCCCTATAAAGGCTAAACTTACCTTTAGTTTTGTTCCAATTTACCGTTGTGTATGGCTTTAAACATCATGTGCGCTTTAACATCAGCCTATAAGCATTATTCCAGCTGCGCTAAGGTTTTGACAAGCACCACAAATTTGCCTACCTTGTTGTAGCCCATCTGAAATAACTCGCCTTGAAGTCTTGAGTTTGTAAATTCGCTTAAATAAGCTTATGTGCTGTTAACCAGCAACCATAGACAGTAAAAGAAAGCAGCAAGTAGCCTTCGCTACAATTTCTGTAGTTGCTGCGTCCATTCATTGTTATTCTCTCTCCTGCTCAAACAAAAGTTGTGCGTGCATTAAGTTGATGATAACGTGTTTACAAACTCCACTTTACATAAAATAAATATTGTAAATAGCCCACTGTCATGCAGTTAATGGGATACTGTGCAGAGTTGGAAAGTTAGGTCAACTTGGGAAGTGTTTCTCGTTGCCTGTTGGTAAGGTACAGCCGTAGCTTACACCTGCAGGAGCGCTTGCTTGGGCGCCTGTGTTGCGAACACATTTCCACGAATCACGGATGTGTTGATGACATAAATTAGGAAATATTAGAGGACTTAATGAGACGAATTGCATGCCGATTCCATTTAACCCAAATGCCCCAGCAGCAGCACGGGAGAGGAGAGCTTATCTGACAGATCTGCATTGTTTATAGTGAGGTAATGTTAGATTACATTGCAAAAATATCACCATGCATTCATAAGCTCGTGATTGAGTGAGAGTGATCCCAAAACATCGGAAAGTGACATTTCTGTATTACATTTTGTCAAGAGGAAAAATCAATAGCAAACTGTTCACAACTGACTATAGCACTGTGAACCGTTCCTGGTTGCGCCTGGCTAATCCGCCATCATAATAGCAATCCGCTATGGAACAAGCGTGCCTGTTGTTAAAGGGAATGTGAGATGACGCTCTGATTGGTTTATTGCACGTTACGCCCAAACCACACCCATGAATAATGTAGCTGCTACAGACCACCCTATTTTAGATTTGCGTCGGGCGCAACAGTCAATTTTCCGCCGGTAAAATAGAAACAGCGCCCAAGATCCGCCCACAAAGCGATTTGCACGAAGTCAATTGCGTTAAAGTGCAAGATATAGCCCTGTATGTGTTTATTGCATTTAAGTTGGGTTTTCTTCGTTTTCATTTTCTCTAGCTAGGCATTATTCATTCTCAACAAATATCGGGCTCAGCAGTGAGATGAGAAGGCTATCAATGAACAGAAAACCGACCGTGTTGGCTAACAATTTATTAAATACTCCTGTTATTGTCGTCAACGACGTCGTTGTACTGCCTTTTTAGCGCCTTCTGCTTATGATGATTTAGTCTTTTGAATTCCTTGCGATGCGGTTGTAGGCCTACATCAATGTGTCTCTTGCCGTTCCCTTCATGTGTTCACGACGCTGTCTGCCCTCATAGACAGTACTATGCCACTCCATCATGACCCTGGCATTTAAGTGCTCCCGCAACATGGACATTGACACGCCCTCACGTGGTGTGAATCTTAACCGCATGTTCTTTGCTTCGTTCAGACATAGCTCATTTACATAATGTCCGGAGGAAATACTAGGAGGGGAGAAGTAGAACAGCTGGCTAAGTTCGGACTTCCATATGACCGTTTATGTTGTTCAGATATACGGCCCAACCGTTTAACATCTGCAGAACCTCCGGCCTTACACGTATGTCTGAAAGCCCTAGTGCTAGTGCAGGCCCGGAGTGGAAAACTAGGACAAACAATTGCCACAGGATAATTGTATGTGTTCAGTTTTGCTTGGGGGCTTGTGGAATAAAAAAAAAGGTGTTTACCGGTGGTCCTACATCAAATGCCACATGCGAGTTATGTGCTACGTCCTGTGTGCAAGGATATTTGTGTTTGTGTGCGTACTAGCGTGTAAGATGTGTGTGTGTGTGTATGTGTCTATTTACACAATATGAGCGCCAGTCCAAGAATCATTAGACCAATAGTGGTCATCCCCACGTTGACTGAGGAGCTGGTTTGCTTGTTTGCTGCTGCCTTGAAGCCACATCCTCCTCCCTCGTCACATGTGCACACTACCACCTCCATGGTCTGTCTGTCTGGGCAAGTTGAACCCTGGGCATCAGACACCTCCACTGTTATACGGTACATCCCTGGCCACAAGGGCTCCTTGGCCCAGAAAGCAGCTGTGGTGTCTGCCAAGGAGAAGAAACGGAGCTCCTTTACAATAGAATGATGAACCATGTTTTGGCTATCCTTATTGAAAGTATGCTTACATTTTAGCTAGAGGTTTTTTGGTCTAGGCAAAAATAAAAAATACTACATGGTATTTAGATTTTAGATAAGATATATGGAAGATATTGTTCCCAAAAGAAATCTTGTGAGCCCTGAGAAATGTTACTCTTACCATCGACCGACTTCATTTCCCATGCTCCTTTGGTTTCCTTTTCAATGAGCCTAAAGGACAGAGGGTTTGCATTGTCGTCTGCATCGAAAGCAGAAATATTCACAACTTTGGCATCGGTGCAGGCACTCTGGTAAGTGCTTGTCAGCATGGGGCAGTGGTCATTTGAATCCTCCACAGTTAGGACTATAGTTCCAGTGACAGTTTTACTTGGCATATCTAAAAACAAAAACGGCCACAATGTTTTCAGACATTATGTTTATGATTCTAAACATTAAGTGTTGTCTGCCATTCCACATTGTTCATGCCAACGACACCAGTTTCTGCATGTAGGCCACCAATATGACTCATGAAGTATGAGTAGGGTAAGGTAAGGAATATCCCCATACATTATATACCTCTTATCCATTCAGAAATCATTTGACTTGATATAACTTATGCTTAACTTGCCATCTGTCATGCAAAGGATCAAGGCTTTGTAAGTCCCGTTGACCACGAAAGGAGACTCTCGATCTGGCACCTTGTTTAGTTTAATCTCCGCTGTTGTCTCGTCAATGGTGAACCAATTATCAGGATCATGACCTTTAGCATATCTGATTACAAAAAATAATAATTGTTCTTCAACGATTATTTTTATCTGCATAATTTTAGATGTTATACAGTGTTTATATAGAAAATCTTTCCTGATATAGTGAAAAGCAAAGTTATTGTTTGTGTTGTTTGTTGTACAGACCTTACATTTTCGGCCACCTCTCCAGTATCTCCATCTGTGGCAGGGTAGGTGGCGATCACCATGGGGACTTTCACCACCTCTGGGTCCTCTGGCACTGATATCTCCTTCACTTCTGGGTGGAAGCCTGGGCCATCTGGCTTGTTGTTCACTGCAATCTTTATTGGGTAACTTTTCCCAGGTTTTTTACCTGGCCCTGGACCGGGTTTGGTGCCTGGTTTGGTTCCTGGTTTTACCCCAGGGCTGATGCCTGGTTTTGTGCCAGGCTTAGCTGGGCCATCAGGTCCAATAGGGACTATACCAGTCCCTCCAGCTCCCCCGGGTCCAATAGGGACTACACCAGGACGCCCTCCTCCTCCACCACCACCACCTCCTCCTCCACCACCACCACCTCCTCCTCCACCACCACCTCCTCCTCCTCCACCCCCTCCACCACCACCACCTCCTCCTCCACCGCCACCACCTCCTCCTCCACCACCTCCTCCTCCTCCACCACCACCACCTCCTCCTCCACCCCCACCACCACCTCCTCCTCCACCTCCTGAAGGGCTTATTCCTGGTCCAGCTAAATCTATCTCCAAGCCCAAAGCTACAGCAGTTCCATTGACAAAAGGAGCAACATTCTCAACCAGCATATCCAGGTCGATTTTCTTGATTTTCTCATAATCCACTGGCTGTTTGAGGCATTGGGGATTATTTGGAGTTGTTCATGACACATAGGGGAAAGGGGAAAGGAGAAGATACATAAGACACTAACAGTAGCTTCAACTTTGCAGCTCACTCGAGTTAACAAGTAATGTGGTACGTAAAAAAATACAAGTAATCAAATACAGAATGTCTTTAATGACTTGTTTAACATTTTTTTCCATTACATTTGTTAAAAGTTCACCATTTGAACAGCTGAATGCCAGCCTAGTGCTACCTGATTCAGCTTAGATTCTTGTGGGAAAAATGTGACAATATTAGATGGAGAGGATGCTCATCAAAAACAAAAGGAAACCGCTTGTTTTGAAGCTTGCATTTCATCCTGTTGTGAAATGCTTCCCCAATGACATTTCAGAACATGCAAGTCTGAAATTGCATACCTTAACCAGCTTCAGGATGCCCTCGTTAGTCAGTGGGTCAGTTTCGATGGTGAACAGGCCTTCCTCGTTCCCGGACACAAGGTGAAACACTGCCAGCCAGTTATCGCTGTTCTCTAAATCCACATCGAGAGCTTTGATTCTCATCACCACCACCACGTCTTCTGTTCCTTCATCCACATTTCCAGAGTACTGAGGATGAATACGGAGAAAGGACACATATCAGGTGATAAAGCAGTAGGGTTATGTATGCAGTGCATTACTCAGAGTGAATCCGCTGTCTCTCAGATCCTCAGCGTCACATTTAACTGACAGGGCCCCTGAGCATTCCCCATGACAATCATTAATACAGAGGTATACTTTCATTTGAGTGTGCACTTTGATCGTTGCCATAATATGTAACTTGGGAGGAAATATGAACAGACTTGTTGAGGAATGCTTTTTCTTAAAAACATTAAAGCATGTGAGTTTTCTCCTAGTATCCTAACCTCACGAGATAACTGAATCACTCTTTTACCACGTTTTAGCCTCAATTATGGGGCAGCCGTGGCCTACTGGTTAGTGCTTTGGACTTGTAACCGGAGGGTTGCCGGTTCGAACCCCGACCAGTAGGCTGGGCTGAAGTGCCCTTGAGCAAGGCACCTAACCCCTCACTGCTCCCCGAGCGCCGCCGTTGTTGCAGGCAGCTCACTCCGCCGGAATTAGTGTGTGCTGAGTGTGTTTCACTATTTCACAAATTGGGATAAATGCAAAGACCAAATTTCCCTCACGGGATCAAAAGAGTATATATACTTATACTTACTTATACTACAATCTTTTTGTGCACTTGGGAACAAAATGTGTTGTGTCTATCAAACAGATCTCCTATACCTTGTGGAGGAGTTTGAGCGAGGCTAAAGCTAACTCCACATCGACTCGCTCTTCCAAGCCTTTTCCCACAATAACAACACCTATGTGAGAATGCTGTTCATTGACTTTAGTTCAGCATTCAACACCATCATCCCCTCCAAACTGATCACCAAACTCAGTGAACTGGGCATCAATACCTCCCTCTGTAACTGGATTCTGGACTTGCTAACCAACAGACCTCAATCTGTTAGGTTAGATAACCACACCTCCTCAACCATCACCCTGAACACCAGCGTACCACAGGGATGTGTGCTCAGCCCTCTCCTTTACTCCCTCTTCACCTATGACTGTACACCTGTACATGGCTCTAACACCATTGTCAAGTTTGCAGACGACACTATGGTGATTGGTCTCATCAGCAACAACGATGAAACGGCCTACAGGGAGGAGGTCCAGCACCTTACATCATGGTGCACTGACAACAACCTGGCTCTCAACACCAAAAAGACCAAAGAGCTCATTTTGGACTTCAGGAAGTCTAAAGGCACACACACCTTCATTCTCATCAACGGGAGGTGGAGCGTGTCACCAGCTTGAAGTTCCTGGGTGTCCACATCTCTGAGGACCTCTCTTGGACCCTCAACACCACCCCACCACCCCCCGATGCCTCCTTGCCTGTGCCTGTTGAGGTGTCCACAACTTGGCAACCTTGACAGGGACAACAAGGAGGCGGACATCCCCAGCAACGTACCTGCCCCCCGGACAGTTTGCATTACCCTCATCTCACCCACATAGTGTTATTTATTTACAAATGTACACACTGTAATTACTCTTATCCATCCTGCACATACACTTATTCTTAATACTCTTATAATCTTACTATATCTGCACTACAATGGTACTGTTAAACTGCACATAGCTGTACATACTGTACATATCTGTCTATATGGTTCATACTGAATATCCATATTTATTCTGTTTTATATTATATTATATTATATTATATTATATTATATTATATTATATATTATATTCTGTTAATAGACTGCATATATCTATATTATTCTTACTACTATTATATTGTTACTGCTACTACATTGCACATATCTGTACATGTTGTTCATACATTGTTCATATCACAGCCATATGTATTCTGCTCTTATAAAGTAACTGCTAAATACACTGCACATATTTATATCTAATTTATATTACTCTAAACCACCTTCTGTAAACCAACTGCATACTACTGTCTATACTGCACTACATTTCTTTACCTGCCTATTTACCACTTTTCTATACTATGTATATATACTTTGTGTATTTTTTGCACTTCTGGTTAGATGCAAACTGCATTTCGTGGCTTTGTACTTGTACTCTGCACAATGACAATAAAGTTGAATCTACAAGAATCTAATCTATACTGTATGTCGTCATTATTCTTTCCTTTTCCACATGCATCTGTCCTCTCACCAAGTCCTTCTCCAGCGTAGGGACATTGTCGTTGATGTCTCGGACCTCTATGCGTACCGTCCCAGTTCCTGTGTTTCCACCTGGAGCTCCAAAACCATCCACTCCCTGGATAACGACTGTGTACAAATCAATGACCTGGAAAGGCCATATTGTCAGTTCATATTCATACTGTCATATTGTCATTCATATTGTCAGTCACTGATTTGATGGGTGGTCTTTATGAGATATCTTTTGGGGAACTGGAATTTTTCCCGCAGAACTGCATGGTCGTAAACAGATTTACTGACCCCATTCCTGCAGAACATCCCCTGATGGCTGCTGCCAAACGGGGGCAGCCGTGGCCTACTGGTTAGCACTTCGGACCTGTAACCGGAGGGTTGCTGGTTCGAACCCCGACCAGTAGGCACGGCTGAAGTGCCCTTGAGTAAGGCACCTAATCCCTCACTGCTCCCCGAGCGCCACTGTTGATGCAAGCAGCTCACTGCGCTGGGATTAGTGTGTGCTTCACCTCACTGTATGTACACGTGCTGTGTGTGTTTCACTAATTCACAGATTGGGATAAATGCAGAGACCAAATTTCCCTCACGAGATCAAAAGAGTATATATACTTACTTATACTTAATTGTGTCCTTAGTGTGTTTAGCTCGTTCTTACCTCTCGGTCCAGGATGGGTTTCTTCACAGTGATTGCTCCGGTCATTTTATCAATAGTGAACACATGCTCCGACCCTGCAGGTTCTTGACTCAGGATGCTGTAGGCAATCTGTGAGTTGAGGGTTCCTTCCTCGTCAGCGTCCATGGCCGTCATTGTCGCAACATAGGTGCCTGGAGCGTTCAGTATGAGTCATGTGGTAAGTGCACCATCAATGACACACCGGGATGGGTGAGAAATCAAGCATTTTGATAAACTGTACATGTATTTTAAGATTTAAGAGCAATGAATCCTTCTTACCGACTTGGCTGCATTCTCTTACTGATGCTGATAGGGGCTGAAATACAGGTGGATTGTCATTTTGATCTAGGACCGTGATCTTTAAATCAATCTTATTTTCTGCCAAGGACCCATCAGGCAACCTTGCATATGCTGTCAGCTGTGGGAGGGAAAAAAAACATGTTACTTTCTCCTTTCTGGTATAAAAAAGTTACCTTAAAACCATAAACAACTTACATCAAACTGCTTATATTCTTCTCTGTCCAGAATTCCTGTGACTGTAACATAGCCGGTGTCTTGGTTTACAATGAAGAGGTTTACTGGTGGTTGGTCTGCCCCTCTTCCAGACAAGCTGTACTTAACACGGTTTTTCGAGTCCAAGTCTGAGCGAATCTGGTGAAAATTTAGTTTTAATGGTTCTGATGTTCTGATGTTTAGTGGTTCTGATGTTTTCAATAGAGATATTGTTGTTTTGGCCCTGTTGTCTCAACTGATCACAAACAATGTTGGCAACCAACACCCATGTGTATACAGACATTCATATATGGTTGACTAATGACTAGGTAGTAGACTAATTAATTTATACATTCACAGGGAAAAAATGTATCATTTTCAATATTGTATGCAATTGAAATATATTGTAACAGGCACCAAAGTCACAACACAGACAGGTTGCCTCACAAAGGAAAGCCCCCATACAAATTCTCATAGCTCAAGAGTCCTTACTTTCGCAATATGCTCTTTGTGGGTGTGGTCAATATTCTCCATCAGTTTGGTTGGAGGGATGATCCATTCTCTCTTCTGCCGCCGGAGTGTGGCATTCTTCCCAGCTATTGCTTCTACTCGGAAAAACTTCAGGGGTGAAACAGATGTGCTTGTCATTTATAATGTCTGTCACCAGTAGGCAGTAATTCTTAGACTATTTTGGTCCAAGATGGGTCTTGAATAAGTTATTTTAAAAGTATATACTTTGGGAGCTTTTTGCAATAATGCATTTTAATGGAGCATATAATCCATATGTATATAGTACTTGAGTGATTTGTTAAAACAAGGATAATCTTGTCTGCAAAGTGCAGGTACACGTTTGTTTTCATTCGATTCAGCATGGCCACACCTGTTCCAGGTGTGTGTGTGTGTGTTCAGGCTGGAATGCTGATTTAGTATTTCTGTGTTCACGTGTTTGTGGAGATTGTGTGTGTGTGTCCCTTTTCTTTCCCAACAGTGCCTCAATCATGAGGTTTTTATACCCATGTTGCACATGTGAAAGAAAGAAAATCTGTACTGTTAGCCAGATTGTAGTGTAAATCAGATTGGATGAATTCAAAATAAAGTTATGTAATGTTGGATTCTACTGTGGTTGGTCAAATGCACGTGTTGTATATACTGTACCTACAGACATGTGATATTATGCTGGTATGTACCTGTGTCACAGTTCAAGATGAAATCTTTCTTTACTGAGAGAGAATGATTCACCGGCTGTCAGAAATATTACTGGCACTTGTGCTGGAGAGAAGATCATGTTTTCGTAAGGCAGACTCATCATCAGTAGCCTATATATAAATACCCTCGTCTGCCTGTCTGAATGCGGTGCTCAGTCAGTGTATCTGGACAATACAATAACCACAGTGTGTTCACACATACTGCATGGGCTTCACACATCTAACATCACAGTGCTGTTGACTGGACCTGCTGAAGTTGCAGTCCCACCAGCCTCTGCCAACTCGAAACATTCAGTTCCTATTTACTTCCGCCTTGTCACCGTTTTCTTTGGAGAAGTCACTGATCCATGAGCTCTGTGATTATGATTCAACTGCATAAACAGACAGGTGTGTTTCTAAGGCATTTCTGGTGCATGGCACAGAAAACAACATTGAGCTAATAGTAACTTGGGGACAAACAAAAATGTAAAATAGAGTTTCAAGAGAGTCAACTTTTTGCAGAATATTATGCTAAAGTCCATTATTTCAAAGTAGGCTATCTGCATTGGTTTTGAACGTTTCAATCAGATACCCTCCAGGAACAGATTGAAATGGTCTAGGGCAGGGGTGTCAAACTCAAATTCACAGGGGGCCAAAATTAAGAACTGGGAGTATGTCGCGGGCCAAGCGCAACATTTATTGAATAACCGATGTTTTTATTGAATTAAAACTATATACACACAAGAAAAAAATAGAATGCAGGCATTTCTGAATATAGCCTAATAGAAAAAATATATTGAATATCTGAATAGAAAAAATATATTGGCCTATTTTTTGCAGGTGAACTATAAAAATTGTAAATAACATTTAACAATTATCAAAATTGTAATTGTAACTATTAACAGTTAACAAACTCTCCCTCTGAGAATGGCCGTGCTGTTTGCGCGATATCCTGTGCAACAGTAAAACTCGCTTTTGCAGCATCATCACTTGTAACTTGGCTTGGGTAGTCTGCCTTGAAAGCAGACTTGCTTTCAATTCTCCCACCTTCTGTAGCTTAAGCTTCGCATCCAGATCTTTGTATTTGTCTTCATGTTTAGTTTCGTAGTGCTGTTTTATGTTGTACTCTTTAGTGACAGCTACGGTGAATCCACATACCAAGCAAACGTGTTTGTCCTTGAATAATATTGTCATGTACTGAATAGAGAGCTATCTCTTTAAGAGGAACTTTATGTTATAAAGTGTAATTGGGGAACCTGTTTAATGTTACACTTGCTTTTGGAATTGGGAGTAAAACGACAAGCAGTGGAAACCGGTGTCCGAGATTTAATTCTGTGGACGTGCAACTATTAACAGTTTAATAGTAGGCCTACAACATAAAATATAACATTGGCGACGAGAAGTGGGCGAGCACAAGTACGGGAGAAAACGTGAATTTTAATATGGATAAAGTGAGTATCCCGATGTTTGAGTGCTTCAAAGACCCGGCTACATTAGGTCGACGGTGGACTCGATGGCTAAATTCATTTGAACTTTTTGCCGACGGCAAAGGACTTTTAGTCAATAGAGATACACCTGCTGCAACTTTACAACGCAGGAGAGCATTACTTCTACACCATGCAGGGCCTGATGTACAGGACATTTTTACTACCTTGCCTAACACGGGTGGTGTGGCTGATTACGGAGCTGCAACGCAAGCCCTGAATGATTACTTTGTACCTCGTGTAAATACTGCTTTTGCGCGGCAGTCATTCCATGCACTTTCGCAAAAACAAGGAGAGACAGTGCAACAGTTTACAACAAGGCTCAGGCAAGAGGCCAGGGATTGTGCATTTGGTGCCGATATGAACAATCAGATTCGTGACGCAGTCGTGGCACGATGTTCCTCCAGCTACGTTCGCCGAAAACTTTTGGAAGAGGGACACGACCTCACTCTGGCACGTGCGTTGGACGTCGCATCACTCTGCGAGAGGATTGAGGAGCAGTTGTCTCTAACAACGGGAGGAGAAGCTGCAAGTGCAAATACAGAACGTGTGAACAGGGTAGGACCAAAGCACAATCAAGCTAAATTTAAGAGACTTCAAAATACACAGAAAAGTAAGTCAGAACTGCACCAATGCTATAGATGTGGAAATACAGATCACTTCGGCAAAGATCCAAAATGCCCAGCTAGAGGTCAGAAGTGCCACAAATGTAATGGAAATGACCACTTTTCCAAAGTATGCAGGACCAAAAAGAATAGGAAACAAACTGTAAATAATGTGGAAGAACAGACAGATTATGCATTTTTGGTGACAGACAACTCCATGCAAAATAGGCTGAACGTGTGCCTGGGAGGAGTAAACTTGAAGATGCTCATAGACTCTGGTGCTACCTGCAATATAGTTGATGAGAACACATGGGGGGAACTGAAAAATGAACACATAAAATGCCATTCCTATCTCTCAGCAGACAGGAAGCTATATGCTTATTCGTCCAACCAGCCACTGACAGTAAATGGAGCTTTCAAGTGTGAAACTAAGATTGGAAATTCCAGTGAATATGCTGAGTTTATTGTCATCAAAGGACATGGTGAACCATTATTAGGAAAGGACACAGCAGCAAAGCTTGGAGTACTGAGAATTGGAACGGATATAGCAGTAATAGCAGATCTAAAACAGTCTGTACTGGCACAGTATCCTGATGTGTTTCGGGGTGTGGGAAAGCTAAAAGACAAACAAGTCAGTCTATACATCAATCCTGATGTCCAGCCAGTGGCACAGCCTTTAAGGCGAATACCGTTCAACTTGAGAGGACCTGTAGAGAGAAAAATAAAAGAACTGTTAGACACGGACATAATAGAAGAAGTGAATGGTCCTACTCCATGGGTCAACCCAGTAGTAGTTGTACCAAAAGCCAACTCTGAAATCAGATTATGCCTGGATATGCGTCAAGCAAACCGTGCCATCGTCAGAGAACGATACCCTATACCTACGGTGGATGAAATCCTGCAAGGCATGAATGGGTCCATGGTGTTCAGCAAACTGGATCTCAAGTGGGGTTATCACCAACTGGAGTTGACACCTGCATCACGCCAGATCACAACATTTGCTGTCCACAATGGAGTCTACAGATACAAACGACTGATCTTCGGAGTGTCTTCAGCCAGTGAGCAGTACCAGCATGAAATTGCATCTGCATTAGCTGGAATAGAGGGAGTCGAAAACATCTCAGACGACATTGTAGTTCATGCAGCAGACCAGAAAACCCATGACCAGCGTCTATATGCTGTCCTGAAGCGCCTGCGGGAGTGTGGACTTACATTAAATCCTGCAAAATGTGAGTTTAATATGGATCGCTTAGTTTTCATGGGAATCCTGCTGACAAACAAAGGAATTGGACCTACTGAAGAGAGAGTTAGGGCAATAGTGGAAGCCAGAGAGCCAGAAAATGCCTCAGAGGTGAGAAGCTTTCTAGGTCTTGCCTGTTACAGCAGCCGGTTCATTCCAGAATTTGCGACTCTGGCGGAGCCATTGAGACGTCTAATCAGAAAAGACACTCAATTTGTGTTTGGTCCAGAGCAAAGAAAAGCATTTAATGCACTCAAAGATGGACTGGCGAAAGCTGGAACCTTGGCGTACTATAATAAGGATGCACTAACACGAGTGCCAGCGGGACTCGGCGCTGTGCTTGTGCAACGCCAGCAGGGCGAGATGGTTCCTATTTGCTATGTGAGCAGAAGCTTGAGTGACTGCGAGAGAAGATACTCTCAAACAGAGAAGGAAGCCTTAGGTTTGGTGTGGGCCTGTGAAAGACTTCATCCCTATGTATATGGCAGACAGTTTGAGCTTGTCACTGATCACAAACCATTGGAGGCAATATACAGCCCGCGATCGAAACCCTGTGCCCGTGTGGAAAGATGGGTCTTACGTTTACAGCCATACGACTTCAAAGTTGTCCATGTGCCAGGAAAAGCGAACATCGCTGACCCATTGTCACGCATGTTGGGGAAGACCACCATAAAAGAGCAACATTCACATGGATCTGAAGAATATGTGCGGTTCATTGCTGTGAATGCCACCCCTATAGCTCTGACAACAAGAGAGGTGGAGGAAGCCTCAAGGAATGATATGGAGCTGATAGAGGTGAGAAAAGCAATAGAGACTGGATGTTTTGAAAAATGCATGGCATACGCACCAACAGTCAATGAACTCTGTGTTGTTGGCTACATTGTGCTACGCGGTACCCGTATTGTGTTACCAAAAGCCTTACGGGCGAGAGCACTCATGCTCGCGCATGAGGGACATTTGGGGATTGTTGGAACCAAACAACATCTGAGAAGCAAAGTGTGGTGGCCAGGTATAGACAAAGCTGCAGAAAGACATTGTAGAGCATGCCATGGGTGTCAGATAACATCAAGACCTGATGCACCCGAACCTCTAAGGCCAACGCCACTGCCAGATGGGCCGTGGAAAGATTTAGCCGTGGACTTACTTGGACCACTACCATCAAAACACTCAATCCTAGTTGTGGTAGATTACTATAGCAGATACTATGAGTATGATATACTCACTTCCACAACGACTGAAAAAGTGATTGACAGTCTTGAGTCGATATTCAGTCGACATGGACTACCTGTAACACTGAAATCCGATAATGGACCACAATTCAAGTCTGATGAATTCAGAAATTATTGTGCTGAGAATGGAATTACACATGTGAGAACAACGCCAAAGTGGGCTCAAGCGAATGGTGAAGTGGAGCGCCAGAATGCTTCAATCATGAAACGCATCCGAATTGCACAGTCAGATGGACTTGACTGGCAGAAAGAGCTTAGGCGATATGCCACTGTTTACAGAGGAATCACACACAACACAACAGGGAAAAGTCCAGCGGAACTCTTGTTCAATAGGAAGATGCGAGGCAAGCTGCCGGAAATCACATCTGCTCAAATGGATCTGGAAGTAAACGATAAAGATGCAGAACAAAAAGGGAAATATAAACTGTACGCTGACGAGCAGAGAAAAGCAGAATACTCTGATGTGGATGTTGGAGATCAAGTGCTGATGAGACAAGAGAAAGTGGATAAGTTCACTACAACATTCAACAAAACACCACATACAGTAGTAAGCAAGTACGGGAACAAAGTAACCGTGGAATCACCTGCCGGAACTCAGTACAGCCGAAACACAACCAGTGTGAAGAAATACATTACAGACCTACAAGGAACAGAAGAGGTGGGAAACGGGGAGACTGGGTCAAACCCAGAGCAACAACCAGCTATGGACACTTCCAGTAATCCTGTTGTGCCAGCTGAACAGAGCAGCCCTCCTGCACCTCTTAGGCCTCAGCGCCACAGAAAACCACCTGAGAGACTAAAAGACTTTGTCATGACTTAAGTCACATGTTTTGATTGGAAAAAAAAGAAAGAATTGACTGTTCTTTGTCAATGTAAATGTTTGCTGTACTAAAGCAGATGAGTTACATATGAGTTCTGATAACCAGTGTTTGAATCTTACAGATGATTTATGAGTAACCAGTTTAAATGCTGTGGGTAACTTTAAAATGAGAAACAAACAGTAAGTTTTGAGAAGACATTTTAGTTGTGTTTGTATTCATGACAGAGAACATTGCCCTGAAAGAAGACATGTTTATTTCGTAAGAATTTATGTCCAAGTAAAGGGGGGATGTCATGTACTGAATAGAGAGCTATCTCTTTAAGAGGAACTTTATGTTATAAAGTGTAATTGGGGAACCTGTTTAATGTTACACTTGCTTTTGGAATTGGGAGTAAAACGACAAGCAGTGGAAACCGGTGTCCGAGATTTAATTCTGTGGACGTGCAACTATTAACAGTTTAATAGTACAACATAAAATATAACAAATATGAACGTATAATCGTTTTCCCACCTATCTTGAAAGCTCCGATTATCAATCTTTCGCTTCGCCATTTTCGTTGATAGTTTGTCTGGTTGCATGGATACGTGTTTTGTTTATGAACAGAAAAGGCGACATTAACGATGCAACGCATTTTGGGATTTGAAGTGTTACCGATGTACAGTATGTAGCAACTTGATGGGCTGCGTTGCCCTGGGCTGCGCTCATGCGCTGAATAGAATAGCGTGCTGGGCCAGCTCTAAAGCCTAAAGTATGGTCCCGCGTCTGCGTCACGCGCACGCGGCACTGGTGAGTGCGTGACGAGAATTGCGTCATTTTTACAGCATGCGTCGCGTCTTTGAGTCGACCGAAAGTTGAGACCGCGCGTCACTTTGACGCGTAGACTGCGCATGTGTGAAACGGAACTGCTGTAAACACTCCCCTCCAGTAGGTGGACCACATAGAAGAACAACACTTAAACGTAGAAACAAACCTAGACAGAAGAAGACTTGTTTGGTTACCATAACGACGATGGAACAGAGCGCCTGTCCTCAGCTTGCCTGGCTTTGAGTTACGTGAGACACCACGACATGGAGTCAACTTCGACTGATGTAAAGCCACAATCCACAGATACATTCTTTAACATTATATTTAACGGTCACTTTACCATCTATGGTGTAGAACCCAAAGTATTTCAAGACACCACATTTTAGATGAGTTGGGGACGTAATTATCTGTCTGCTGGCCGTTCTGTGCGTTACCTTTGATTGTCGAAACAGGGTGGCTGCATGGGCTCATTGTGGCTACTGGCTATTATATTGGCTTGATTTGGTCATGAGCCCTGGATCATATAGCACTGAATGAGATGGTAAACAATAAAATAAAACTAATCATAGACAGTGACAGCCTTACTCCCTGCATAGAGAGTACTTTGGATTAAATGCATCTTTTAAAAATGAGCGTATGCTGAAATCAAATCGCGAAACCCAGAGCCATATAAAGGTATCTATCTACAACGCTCAGGCGAAACCCAGTAACACTTGCTGATCGAGATGCATTCTCGCCTGTTCCGTATATAATGCGTTATCAATAGTGATTATAATAATAAAGGGAATGTAGCCTACCTCTCCCAGGTGCAATCATTATCACCTAGCCTAGGCCTACTCCTGAACAATGCAAAACTCAAATCTCGAAACTCGCCTGTCAACACCGGGAAATGCGCTACACAGCACTAAAAACCGAATAGTTTATTTATAGTTCGACTAGAGCTGACATGACTTCGGATTAAATGCATCTTTTAAAAATGAGCGTATGCTGAAATCAAATCGCGAAACCCAGAGCCATATAAACCAGTTATCTCGGACTGCCTGCTCACTCAGTCGCTTGAGTTAATTTGTGGAGTTGTGGTTACCTACGAAATTGTTACATTTTTGGCAGCTACGATGGCTAGGGCTAGGAGGCTAGCTAATGTTGCAAGAGGTTTGTGTGTGGCGCTGTTTATCGTTTTAGATTGAATTGTAGTAGGACTCAACTGATCCGAGTTAATGATACTAGAGACTCGCGACTCATGGGTTAATTTAAAGACACGGGTGAAAGATCCGAGTGAATCACGACTTAAACACCTTTGCTATCTGTAACGTTAGGCCTACAAGATGGACTGGCACAGACTTTGCTGTAACATAATTTGCTGGTAAGTTTGATCTGCTAACGTGAAGTTCATGTATGTTTCTTAATGCCATGTTCAGACACTTTTTAATTTTGTATGCTGAAAGGTATTCGGGTGAACGGTTGAAAAGTTGAGAATGAAGAGTTGAGTTTGCAGATTCTAGCTTCTAGGTAAAATAAACTAACGTTAGCTATCCCTCCCTTGCTGAAGTTACGGTAAAATAACGTAGAGTAGTTTAGCGTTACAGGTTCAGCAACTCATACTGACAAAAATGTATCTTTGCCTTTATTGTTTTGTGATTAACGTTAGCATCTCATATCCTCAGTGGCAGCCATCATTGTAACGTTAATTAATTTACGATAACATCAGCCAGCTCGCTGTATTCTGTCAACGTGTGGTGTGAATTGATAACAAATCGTAGTAGGGTATTAGTTAACTTGTACATCATGAATTCATTTTGATTAACTCTTAATATCACGTTTTGAAATCGCTATATTGCTCTAAAGTTGTCAGTGGTAGCTTGGTCTAAGATGACATCGAAATTTCTCATCGGTGGCCATTTCACGATCCAGCGTTCATGTTCGGTTAGCTTGCCTTATTTCCCCTTCTTGTCAGGCTATTATCAAAACGTTAAATCCAGTTACAGTGTCCGGTGTTTGGCATAACAATGCCAATATTAGTGTAGTTTGTCACTGAAGACCCATTTCAAATCGCACAATAGTACTACAGCATTGTACAATAACTGTACTTTTGTTGATTACAACAAGTAGTGTTGGTTTGCATTATTGTATTATCTTGTAAGATATATAGGTACTAATGAAAAGTTTACCTTTCTATTTTGGCAGTTCGCCATGGGGAGGAGGCGGCAAGGAGGTCCATGGGCTCTAACCTGGGACTAGAGGTCCAGGTGAAGTGGTTTGGCTGGGGTGTGGTGATATTGAACCCATTGAGACTATACAGTACATTTCACTTTATGTCTATTGATGGACTGTTACACCTACCCTTTACTTATGCCAAACCCATTTCTGTTCTTTAAATATCAGAAAGCAAACTTACTGTTGATGGCACTGAACTTGCACTTGGAAATGTTTATGGAACTTTTCTGAACTGTGAATTACATTAAAACTCATGCCAAACCAATTTGCCTGTGCTTTCAAAAACATTTATACAAATCCGTCAGCTTCAGTCAGTAGGTTGAATTGAAGACCCAGATGCAGAAGTAAAGGTGATTTTTTTACTTGTATATCTTGAGCATTACAGCTAACCACTGAATTTGTGAAACTAAAATAACAAAAACTAATATGTACTAAGCTAGTACATAGTCAATACATATTAGATCACTTTAAAGACACAGATGCAAATGCTGTAAATAAAGGTGAACAAAGTCCTTGAAATCAGAAGATGCCACTGCTCAATGACTTCTGCCCCATCTGGTAGGATTTCAAAATGTTCCAGATCTGAAAAACAGAAATATTGGTATATGTCACATCCTTGAACTTACTGTAAACTATGAACAAGTGCTCACAAATTAAGCTAAAAATATATGACAACAACGAAGTAAGATTTGCAGACTCACTCCCAATATTTATAATGAACAACAAACTCACAGAACACTTAGCTGAATGGGGACAGGACACGCGTATTCAACTATTGCACATGCCCTGTTTATGCGGGCAATAAGCAAAAACAAACGTGGTGTATTTAAAGTAATGTAGAATAAATATTTCTTGTATTTTTGTGTTTTCAGTGAAACAGTATAAGCTCATATCTACACCCTATTGAGGTAGTTATTAATAGTTAGGCCAAGGTCCAGTCAAACAATAGCCAGCCACTGGTGCCATATTGTTTAATTATGCAATCTGTGTCCAACCAAAACCTGCTGATTTGAAGGCATAATGCAACTACTTTCTGTGTGTGACTTATCAAAAGATGCTAATGATAAATTATTTTGATAGTTATTGCACAGATGTGCCCTGGACTGCTCAAAATAAAAGGCCACTCTAAATGTCTGAAATGCATTCATGTTTGTTCAGTATATGGTAACGATGTCTGGAATATACAACCAGTAGGTTGCTCCAATTAAATGTATGAAAAATGTCAAAGTACCATGGAATCAGTGCTGAAGTGATGCTTCTGAGTGTCGACTGCACAGACGAGAATTGAAGTTAGGAGTCCAGAGCCCTCTCCAGCACCCAGCCTGTCTGGATTACCTACAGGGAAACTTTGCATAGACAAGAAGTGTTCGTTCAAATTTGTGTTTAACAAATAAATGGCATCAATAAGAGTTTCAAACGTCAGTTATAACTATCGCTTGTTATCACAGCTCCATGTTCAAAGTATACGGTCAATGGTTCATAGCGGTTCACAATTTTGCCTCAGCTAGCCGACAACAAGCCTTTTAATGCTTCGGCTGAATTTTTTTTTTTATCTTAAACGTGACAACCCAAAGACTGTATAAATTGTCAATGGACTAAGCATTCCCACAGAGCGTATTTACAAAAGGTTTTTTGACGAGAACATGCTTTGTTGCCCCAGTATGTTTGTGAACTAACGTTAACTTTAGAGCTGTCTGTTCATTGACTCACACCTGGCTAGTATGACCAACGTTAAGCTAACTCATAACGGGAGCACAATGGTTTTCACTAACGTTAACTTTATTCAAGTTAACTAAATGTATGTGTGTGCTTCTGCCATTCGGTCATCATTTTCGACATTAACTTATTTGAGGCGATATGACGCTAACGTAGCCTAACGTTAGTGCCCACTCGATGCTAAATAATGCTAACATCTAGTGCTACGTGAAATAGTAGTGGAATGAATGTCACTTACCTGAAAAAACTGGAACGAAGTCTTCTGAAAGTGTCGGTTAGTAGGCTTCAATTAATAGCTTAGCAAACCATTTTATGTCAGCTTTTTGAATAAAGATGTTCAGAAAGGATGTGGTAACTTTGTGTATAATCATGGCTGAGACGTCAAAGTTTCAGGGTTTCCACTCAGCTGGCAACGTCTGCTGCTGTATGCCTCGACGTCAGCCGTCAATCAAGCCGACCACGCCTTTAATTATTCATATATTTTATATCTAAATGTGATCTAAACTAATGAGTTAGAAAAACATTCACCCCCCTCACAGTTGTCAGGCACTGGGAAACTACCGAAAAGTACAATAAAAGTCCATGGGACCAGGCTTTAAAAACATGTATTTACGCTGTGAAAACGGACATTTTAACATGGGAGTCTATGGACATTTGCTCGCTTTTGGGACCAGTCCCTAGCGGATTTGCGATGTATTGCAGTTTTTCGAACTTCCGGGTAGGCTTCATTGTTCAGAACTTCAGATTAGAATGTTGCCGCTTGGGTCGCCAGTCGAACTGACAGGCTTATCATCATAAATTCGCATTTATTTCAATTTGGCTATATAGGCTACGATTAAAGTTCCTATGGTTGACAACTACTCGCAATATGCTATCGACACTAGTTAACCACAATTTGTAGCCCTATTGGTCATGTTAAGCGTTACAGTACTTGCAATGTGAAACTAAAATCTAAGACAGTAGAAAATTATGGATCATGCAAATGGTGGAATATCCCTTTAAATGGACTACATTGTTATGTATAAATAGTTTCATTAAAAGTATGACTTTGCCACATGCTACACCTGCCTTGACTACATGCTCACTACTCAAAATGTCACAGAGGACTGGAGTCATGATGACAGCCTTACTGCTCCATCATTCAGTTATGGGATAACAGCCTCATCACACTACTTTTTTTCATTCATTTATTCAACTTTTATTCTTGGAGGTTCATTGAGGGTAGTCCTCATTTTCAGTGAAGCAAATATACTACTTGCCAGTTATTTTCAAAACAACAAGCCAATTACTGTAAAGTGTGTGTGCGAGTTGGTGGTTAGTGATTAATCTTTTCTCCGTCAGAAGTCATGCACTGATTAATTTAGATTGAGTTGACTGTACCACTAGTTCATCATGCTTGCCAACAAAAGAGCCTTTGTGTTGGCATGTCATGAATCTTCCAGCAAATGGGTGCAGACAGGCAGAGGGAACAATTTGTCCATATGTGCGGGTGGTTTTCTCAGGCATCGACCAACTTAAAGGAGTATTCCGGCAATTTTTCACATAAATCTCTGTTTCTCGAAGTTACAGAGTACTGTTAAAAAAATGAAAACAATCAGTTCTACCTAGCTTGGGTTGCTGCAGCCAGGCAGCTACAGAGCTACAATCTGGGGACATGTTCATGAGCCCCCATGTTCATGCCCCCAGAGTGTAGCACTGTACCTGCCTGCTAGCTGTAGCTGTTGTCTACCTATATACGCAACAGTCTTCAACAACATGCCAAAGGGACATCCATCGGGGAAAAAAACAATATCAAGCAAATGAAACAACAAAAAGAATAAAATTCTTTTTTTTTTTATCAGACATTGAGGAAATGAAACGCATGTGACTGGGTTGCCCACATTTTAATTAAATAATTGAAGACCACTCTTTAACTCATCTCTTACTGATTAAGCTGATGGTGATGGGAAAAAATATTCATAGAGACTAGAAAAGATCTTGCGTGAAACCGACCCCCATTCATAGATGTGTGCTATTTGTGTAAAACGGTTTTTAAAGCTTTAAAAGCTTTACATTTGCTTAGAGCAATAGACCCCTGCTCTCTGAGGAGTCCCCCCCCCCCCACTGGTGACTGAGTCTGGGCCAGCTATGACTGTATGTTGGAATATGACTTCTGCCTGCAGGCCATTCCTGCTATCATTGATCTCCCTGGCAGACCAGGGTTAGAGTTGAGGCAGATTGCCCACTCTCGCCTAACCCTCACACACTCTGTCACTTACAACCTTATACACACACACACACACACACACACACACACACACACACACACACCTCAGTGACATTATACACATGGCTACTATATTTCACAGGCCTGTAATAGATATTAAACATATATGCTATTATTCTAGCCATAGATATTAATCATATATATATATATATATATATATATATATATATATATTATTATGGTGTGGAGGCAGCATATATTTAACAAACATAAATCATATGTTTGGATGAATGTACAAAACTGTTGCTAAAGCAAGAACTGCTTGGGAGGTTGTGCCAATATCGTCTCACATTGTTATCCTACAGTTTTTGTAAATAATAAAAAGGGCATCCAAACCAAAAGCCTTTTTGATTCTACCATCTGTTAATGTTCATACGGATGAGTGGCTAACAGCAAGTGCATTTGTGTCCCTGGGGTTAACCACATGTAACCAGAGCCAGAAATTCAGACTAGATGTCTGTTTGTAGATGGTGGACCACGTGCAGAAAAGCATACTGCTTAGAATGCACATGATGACACAGAAACTTTCCCAAAGTAAAGAAAGTGAATCCAGGATGTCTACTAAGTCTGCTCTGCAAAAGCCAGTGTAGTTCAGACAGGAGGCCATAATTCACCAACTCACAAATATGCACAAAACACATAGCTTGCACGCATTCTCTCTGCCACAAAACACCGACACACTGTTATGGAAGGAAGGGACTCACCACAGTCAGGCTCAGGCTCAACAGCAGGAGACTGCAAATCCCAGCAAGCCCACATGGAGCCATGGCATAAGGCAGAGCTCTGGGAAAAGGTGTCTAACTCTCTCTCTCTCCCTCTTTCCCTGCTTTCTGGTTGTTTCTTTGCTCTTCTGTGTGTCTGTATGTTGGGGGGGGGGGGGGGGGGGGTTCAGGAGGGGCTGCATATGAACACACCCTAGTGTGAAAAACATTTGTATGTGTGTGGGTTGGGTGTTCTCTGCAGACACCCAGTGACACACCCTCTTCAGCCGCTCTCACACACCCACTGCCCCGTCCCACTCCTCCGTTCTCTTTACCTTTCTCTCTCCCTCCCTCCTCTCCTCTCTCTCCTTTCACTTTCCCTCCTTCTCTTTTCCATCTATCTCTCTATCTCTGTTGTTGACTTTTGAAACCTCCACTGTCATCAGATGCTGACTGATAATCATAACTGAGTTGTCTGACTGGTTTTTGAGTCTGTGTTTATATATATATATATAGCAACAGGAGCGTGTGCAGGGCGTCAGAGTAGAAATTTGTTTTAACACAGTTATTCTGTATATGTATTTTTTCCTTTTGCATTAGTGTACCCATGTTTGTCCATGAATTTCAAAACATTCTTTTGGGTGTGTTTTGTTTGTGGTTGATTGATAAGTAAAAATATTCATGTCATTCTGAAAGCATGCTCATTTTACAGCAACGGTTCAAACGTGTCTAATATTTTTGAAAAGTAGGCCTACTTCATATTTATTTGTGTATGTGTGAGAGAGTGAGATAACTTGTGTATGTGTGAGAGAGTGAGATAACTTGTATGGGTATGCATGTCAGTTTTTGTTGTCTTATGTTATACGTGTGTGTGTGTATGTTGGTGGGGGGATTAGGGGTGTGTGTGTGACAGTTAAAGAGAGAACATATATGGGTATGTATGTGAGTTTTTGTTGTCTTATGTGTTACATACGTGTGTGTGTGTTGGTGGGGGGGGGACTAAGTGTTTGTGTGTTTTGTTTGAATCACATGCCTTAGGCACTGAACCTGGCAGCAGCAGAGAAAAGACAAAAGACACAAGAACAGTGTGTGCTCTCTGAGAGACTGACTGGCACAGAACGTGTTGATACTACTAGACTTTGACCGGCTCAGCACGTTGTGCACTCCTCCCCTCCATCTTCTCTTCTGCTCCCTTCGCAATTGCTCCAGACCCCCCCCCCCTTCCACCTCTTGTCCTTTCTCCTCTCCTTCGCTCCTTTCTTCTAGCCTTTCCAGAGGCACAGCAAAGCCAGCCAAATACCATGGGCCATAAATCAGCCCCCGCCTACCCAACCTTTAATAGTCAGCCTATGGTCTCTCACATGGCTGTGTTTGCTCTAGTTCTCCACCACTACCACTTCCTTTCCTTTAGTCTTCCCTTCTGTGTTATCTTATCCTTTCTCTGTGTTACTATGCAAACAACAACATGAATGTTTGCCATTCATATTTGATGCGGTGGCATTTGTAGATAACACAGGGGTGTACAGCTAGACTATTTGTGCAGGAACTTGACTTAAAAAAGCTTTGAATATTGTGTGTATTGTGAATGGGAGGAATAGTGAAAGGGCATGAATGTACTTTGTGTCCAAACAGACACACTTATGCTGATGATACACAAGGCACATTTTTTGAGCAATGTTGCTGGGCAAGTATCCTAAATATTGTGGTTCTGGCAAGTTCCATTGATCAATATATTTTTTCTAAAGAACTTCAACCATCAGTAGGCAACTTTTCATGATCATCCAATCAGAACGTTTCATGGAGCTGGTTATGTGGCTGCCCAGCAACACTGCTTAAAACAAATGGGTTTCATGGGTGCTTGATCAAAAATGTGTGTGTCTGTAAGAGAACACAGGTGTGTCTGAAGGGAACACACACGTCACGTTTGTGATCACAGCAATATATTTGCTTTTAAAACTTGCCTTCGTCTTTGTAGTGGATGCATTAACACTATCACCTGTGTGTGTGTATATATATATATATATATATATATATATATATATATATATATATATATATATATGCTATCACCGTTGTCCCAGTAGGGGGCACTCCTTACCAAGCCATATCTCAGTCAGGTCACATGGTGTGAGTTTCCCAGAGATCTCCAGGAATGTCAGGAATTCTGCTGCTGATGAACTCTCTGTATCTGTGGTCATTTCTGGTTGGGCAACTCTCAGAGTAAAACATTGCTGTTGTTGTTTGTTTAACACTCACAATGTCTGTTATGTTTTGTGATATTCTTTCAGGGATGAGCACTTTTCTGACAAACAGAAAAAATACCCTTGAGAGACTGAAAACAGATACAGATTCCTTTGCTGGTGCTTGCACACTGCCCCAACAAGCACTAAAGAACTGCCAACTTTAGAATGGTGGGGTTTATTGGGCGTTGTCTGCTCTCCTTGGGAAAAAAAAACATCTATTCAAAGCTAGCTTTTTATTGAAGATCCCCCTGCAGTTTTTATAGAGACCTATGGATAAAGGTGTCTGCTAAATTAATACATGTACTGTAGATGTAAATGGCTGTAAATCACAGCTGTGGCGATATCCTTTACCAACACCACTCTTACTTGTGCCATATTACTTAATTATCTACATCTGAGATTGAGAAGGGTCTTTGAGACTCAAAAACCTCTCCCATAAGACACATTCTCAGACACGTTCAGCCATTCCAACCCCCACTCATCCACTACCTGACACTCATGCATTCAAAAGTTCACTCACACATTCTCGCCCATACATGCCTATTCATTCCACCCATTCTGTAGGAGGCAGAGCTTTCTGCTACCGCGCATACCTCTTTAGTGCTTCCCATAGTTAGGTATGGTGCAGTGTGGAACTTCAACCACCTCAGGGTTTTTTGGAATGGACCACTCTGCTGTGTCGTCGTGTGACTGGCACCCCAGTCATGCGTCCAATGGTGGTAACTTACCATACCTGCACTGGTGCTGACTACCCCCCACCATGCCTTAGCTATGCTGCTATAGCATAGAGCTGTCATGGACTTTTCATGTGTCACGCCGTACAACCCTCTTCTCTCCCCCTCCCTATCTCTCTCTCAACTCTCCTTCCTACCTCTTCTCTCTGTCTTGCCGTTCAACTCCCTCTTCTCCGCCTCTCTCTCTCAACTCTTCCTCTCTTGCCTTTTCTCTCTTTAGTACACTATATAGTGATATACTTAACCATAACCATCATGACTTATAATAATACTAACTCACTCTATATATCTTTCTTCCCTCCAAACCATTACCAGTCATCAGCCATCCTTGTGTTTGGCCCTCATCTCACCTGAAGTCCCATCCCTGTGACTGACCTACCATCGCCTGTTGCTGTCCCCTTACCCGGACTCCTGGCCCGCGCAGCCTAGTGACCCACTACTTGTCCTACGACAACTCCTAATCCCTATGGACAATTAATTCCCTACACTGGACTATTTGAACTCTCTGACACTAAATAGGATTCATGCATTATCATACTGGATATGTAACCCTCCCACCTCTTTGTAACATACACCTCAGGTGGCTTTAAACACCATGTTCTATTCTTTACACCTAACTAACCTCACTTATCATGTATACAGACCTTGCTGCCATGTAACTGACCCTAGGCAGATGGGTCAGGCCCTTGAGTTGTGGATCTGCTCAAAAGTTTCTTCCTATATGTATCTCCAATTCTAGGGAGTTTTTTCTCGCCCCTGTCACTCATGGGCTCTCTCTGATTTTATTTTAACACTCTGTAAAGCGCCATGAGACATGTGTAATGTTTTGGCGCTCTATAAGTGATATTAAATTGAGATTGAAATTGAAATTGAATTCTCCCACCTCACTCTATCATTGTAGGCCCTGTATTCAGCCGCTGCCAGGAGTTGGCTCTAAATATTTACTCAGTACAGAGAGTAAAGAATTTTAACAGATCACTCAATCAATACATCAATCAAGTACACAATCAACACTACATTGATTTACCCGTATTTATATGAAACGTGACTTCTAAAATACATCAAACAATCGTATTATTAGTACATGATTTTATAGAAGAGACGCATCCATTATTTTTATATATAATTAGTTTAAAAAGGCAAAATTCATATTGTTGTCACCAAACACCAAACATTTCACCTTCAAATGTACAGCATAACAAATGTATCCTCTTCTTTAGAAATATCTTGGATTACGCTGTTACACAGCCATGTAATCTCAGACAATAGGCTTGTTAGTGTGCTCTGTGTCAATATGTATTACTAAACATGTCTTGTTTGGTTATTTTAAAACCTTATTTGTCCATAACAGTAACTACTTCAGGTCTTCTCAAGACCTTGTGATTCAACCCCATTTCCAAAAAAGTTGGGACACTGTAAAATGCCCATTCTATGTTAAAAAAAAAACATAGACAACATGTTGAAACTGACAAATTGTGCTATTTTATGAAAAATATACACATTTATCTTAAACCTTTTTTTGGAAATGGGGTTGTATTTCATTGTCTACTATTAACATTTTTTTTTTTTTTTTGCATCAGTATTACCGAGTTTCCAATGAGGCATCATCAGACTGAATATTCTGCTTTGCTGTGTGACCATGGGGGAAGCTAGATTAAGCTACAGGTATATGTCCGACCACCTCCTCTCTGACAGCTCAACTCATCAAAAGTCCTCACTTGCCCGTCTCCCTAATCTTTAGTATAAATAAGTCTCCTCAACACACTAGTCATGATCTTTAATAAACAGCGACTTCACTCCGTAGCATTAAGACACCAGCGAGAGCAATACCAGCGTTGCACTTTGCCACCATTTAGATTACGATTCCATTCTATTTTGTTGGCATCCATTGTTTATCCAATGCTTGCCAGTTAAACATATGTGCTCTGATGTGCGTGGCAAAGTGACAGCGCACTCACTCACGGCGCTTATTTGCTGAGCCCTTTAGCTGTTGCTCCTCTTTTGCACCTGGCTGTTGGTTGTTACTGTGAGGTGCTATTCATTGGGAAGGGCTCAGCCTGAGTGAGAGAGTTTGGATGGGCAAGGACACTACTGAATTTCCTGAAAAAAAAACTACTTTTGAATTTCTGGATTTTCTGAATTTCTTTGGAAGCCCTGGACGATCACCCCCCGTGCCCCCTGAACGTGGCCTTCCTGCTGCAACACCAAACCCTGACCACCCTGAACATGCCCACCCTGCTGTAACACCAAACCTTGACCACCCTGAACATGCCCACCCTGCTGTAACACCAAACCCTGACCACCCTGAACATGCCCATCCTGCTGTAACACCAAACCCTGACCAATCTGAACGTGCCCACCCTGCTGCAACACCAAACCCTGAGCACCCTGAACGTGCCCACCCTGCTGTAACACCAATCCCTGACCCCCCTGAACGTGCCCACCCTGCTGTAACACCAATCCCTGACCCCCCTGGGCCATCACCAGCCCCTGGGCTCCCTGCACCAGGCCTCCCCCCTGCAGCAGCGTCCCTTCTGTGACTGTCTGACTCCCGTTGACCAGGATCATTCCCTGACCCAGACCCACTTGGGGCCTCTCAGCCAGCAGCACTGTGCTCTGGACCTGCTGCGGCTCCACCATGTAGTACAGGGGCTGCTGCTGCTGCACCAGCACAGTCTGGGTCGGCACGGAAACGGCTTCACACAATTGAATCCTGGGAAGAGTAGAGGAGTTGCTGATGGTCCTGCAGATCTCTGTGGTTTCAGTGTGGACAGGAGAAGGAGGAGGAACAGCCTCGGAAACCATCACAGTGCTGACAGACATAGAACTTTCTCGCTCTGTTTTTGCTTGCAGCGACGTCTCACTTTGTTCCAGAATCAGTTTTAGTGGCTTGCAGATCTGGGCCAGGGTGGAGAACTCTGACCCCAGGTCATCCAGGAACTGAAGGTCATCATCAGACCCCAGGAGGCTGCAGCAGCCCACAGAGCCAGCAGGTGATCCCTGCCCTTCGTAGCCATAATCCAGCAACGTGTCCTTCTGAGGAACCTGCACAGCTATGCATGCTGACTTCTGTAACACACACAAAGACACCCTTGTCATGTGTCCCATTTACATAAGACAAAACTAAAACTGTAACTTCTTAAAAAGAGGGATTTCCTGGCCAAGGCTTTTTTTATTCAATCCAGCTGTATCTCTCACACTGCTGAGTGGCACACTGACTATCCTATCATTACCAGTGTAAATATTGAAAATGAAGGAAGATCAAATAGGTTTTGTGTAAATAGTGAGGATGAAGAAAGGTCAAGTAGCATTCTGGAGGAAATTGTCACAAAAGGTGGTAAAGAGTTGAGTTGAAGCAACATTAAGATGAAGCTGAGTTACAGATTACAGATAGACGATTTGTATGGTGGTTTGTGAGGCAACAAACCTCCAAGAACAGACACTATGGATCTCATAGGCTTCTTCCTGTCCCTCATCTAATTTTCTGTCACCCACATTTACATTTACATTTATTTCTTCATTTAGCTGATGCTTTTATCCAAAGCGACTTACAAAAAGGGACAATCAAGGCACAGTGTAACTAGGACATATTCATGCAGCAATAAGTACTACTTGCATACTACCTTCTGTACATACAGAAGTACTACCTGCTTTACATACATAATGCGTTCATTATGGACTGTGAGACCGGCAACCACCTGGCACTGCCGTTCCCAGTCTCTGCCTCTCACCTGGGCGAAGTACTTCATCAGTAAATCATCAGGTAGAGCAATATCTTCATAGAGGTCTGCCAAGCCTGCCTGCCTGCTTTCCTGCCGGGTGACGGCGCGGTACGTTGAGCTTCTCTGATGAGCACTGAGCGTGTTACTTGGCTCAAACTGGCTCATCTGCATCATCTGGCTGTAGGTGCTGCTGGACATTTGAGTGGTTTGCTGCTCCACTGCAGAATTGAGGGCCACAGGTGCTGCCTCTTTTATAGTAACTGGCAGCAGGTAGGTAGGGACCCCCTAAAAGCAAAGAGACAAACAAAACAAATATACTGTATTGCAATCTTGACGATCGTGTCAAGTGTTTTATGCAAATTAAAAAGAAACTAAACTATGTATTGACCACAGTGCCCAATAGCCCAGTGAATCAGAATCAGATTTTATATCAGAATCAGAATCATAAAGAAGAATGAAGAAAATAAACATATTCCCATGTACTGTATAGCCCACCCCAGTGTAGCTACCTCATAGCTGAAGAAATGTTTGCAAAATCAAACATCAAAATGTGTAAACCTTGGTTAATATTTAGGAAATACAGTAAGCAATATGGTACTAGTGAGAGTGTCGGTAAAGGATATCCTCACGGCAGTGATTTGGCCATAGGTCTCCCCCCCAAAATACAGTAACTCTTGTGTGAATTTATGGTGTCTGGTGGTGCCAAGCAATGAACATTGTCACTGTAACAAAGTTGGGTGAGAGGCTAGTACATTTGGCTGTCTTCATGTTATATGTTAATCTACTTAATTAACCTTCTCTCCTTGTCTCCATAAATGGAATGTTAATGTCAGATAATTAATGCGTGGAGTAATTACTAGCGGTAAAGAATCTAGGATATCCCTAGCTTCGTTGACACCAGATCCTTCTCAATTAAGATTGAGAATGGGTCTGTCAAAGGATCACTGACTTACGACTTCCAGCAGGGCGTAACTAGCAGTGAAATGAAACTTAAATTGGTGCATTAAACTCTTACCAAATAATTTCAGAAGTGCAGCAATGTTGTAAACAAAGGTTTTAAATGTAGGTGTTTACTCAATTCCAAAGAAATATACGTCCATGCCGTATTATTTAGCAATTGTATTTGCGTGCCAGTGTTTTAGAGATATTGGAAATGGGCTTCAACAGCCTCTTGGCCAGACAGACCTGCAGAGCAAATTCCAAATTTGCCAAAGGTTCGTATGTGTATTCCCAGGCTAGGATATCCCCACTCTGGGAATGCAGCTTGTCCAATTCTAAATTAATAAATTGTTCAACTGGACCTAACTGTTGGGGATACATAGATGCATTACCTTGTCTTCACCCTTGCCCTCAGTGTGATATGGCATCAGGTACTCTTTAACATCAAAAGGCAAGTCCATGAAAAGGTCAGCCATGCCGGCTACAGATCCACACTGGCAGAACAGCAGCAGTAGGGGGACCACTTAACACACACAACACCACAACAGCACACAGAAACAGAGAGGACAAAGAGATTTAAAAATGAATTTGAATAGTCACCAAGATTTGCCTAACCATCAGGTTTTGAGTGTCAGAGATACTTTGAGTTTAGTGGTGGCTGAGACTTCACTGTCAAACCTTAAAAGGCACACTGTGCATAGCTAGAGCTTTAACTCTGTGTGGGTTTGTGATTAAAGGAACACACCAACATATTTGGAAATTAAGTTATTCTCAGTCTCCCCCAGAGTTTCAAATCATAGCCTACTTCCAGGTGCGCGGGAACATATTTTTGACCAGGGGTGCTGAAAAACAAAATAATCATGGATGTCCGACGATTTCTCCCCAGCATATGATTCGAATTTAGTCAGCTAAATACACCATTTCAGCGCCGAGTATGAGTAGGTCTAAGAGTGAGAAGTTTTATAATGCCCTGGGCAGCCACATTCCTCTGCAACTATGCGCAGCACTTGCCACTCCGACTCATCAATAAAAACTGTGCGCGCACACACCAGTCCCATAGAAGCGCACTTGACTTTACATCATTAACCTATTTCAGAGAATGTCCGTAGGCGGGCTCTGATATAGCCTAGTCTAAGGTAAATTCCTTTTCTGACTTTACTATTTATATACTTCTAGTACACATTTTACTTCTGTTAAGTATTTTTAAGGTGTACAAGTAGTAAACCTTTAGGTGCACTACAAATGTTTACTAATAAACAACATTTATATTGCTTATTTATACTGCCTTTATGTTACACACACATACACACGCACGCACACGCAAACACACCAATGGCATAGGACCCCATGCAAGCCGCCAACCAGCACATCGGGAGTACTTTTAAGGTTAAGTGTAACTCCGGCGAAAATTGACCCCAGGGTGTTTTTCTGCATTAAAACATATCAAATAAGCTGTGGAGACAGTACTTTTCATCGATCAACCACTACAGAGCTTACCCCGGTATAGGCTATAGCCCCAAATCCTAAACAGTGGATTAGCTAAGGGCGGTGAGCAAACGCTTCCCAAATAGCATTTTTAACCAGTATTGCTCAGGGTACCTACACGTAAAACGAAGCACCAACAACGTAGTTAGCGAACCCAGAGTTTATTACATGAGACTGTTAAGTTACCAACACTTACCAACTGCACCCCTACCAGCTCCTCCAACCCAGTATCGCAAGAATTTGTTGTACTGTCACGTTTGGTTAAATGATATTAAAGGAGAATTAAAGAGACTGACTGCTCTATATATATATATATATATATATATATATAAAGACTTTTCCATCAGTATACCGGTAAGTATATAACGTATATTTAAGTATAAGTACCAAGTATAGGCTATATATACTTAAACCATTATGTATATGTAAGGCAGTGTATGTGTAGCGCCACTAGGTGTCACTGCAGGACCATGTATTATTTATATTTTCGTTAGTTTAACTCTGTTCCTTTTGATACACCGTAGGGTTGATGCGTGTTTAGCCTAGAACGCCATCTTTTCTTTAGTATATGCCATCAACCTTATAGGTAAGTGACGTTATTTTCATGAGTTTATAAAATAGAAATTATCTTGGGTAATACTACTTAGAAAGTTCGTTTTGTTGAGCTAGTTTGTATATTTATACCTAGTTATTGAAGATTTAAATGAGTCATTTTGAGAAAAAGCACTTTTTATTTTCGTTATAAGATCGAGTGTAATGTGGCCACTAATACAGTGCTAAGCTATGTGTAACTGTGCTAGTTAGTTAGTGTTTTGGTATGCGTTAGCGTTCAATGTAATATGGGGATTCAT
This sequence comes from Alosa sapidissima, assembly GCF_018492685.1. NCBI lineage: Eukaryota > Metazoa > Chordata > Actinopteri > Clupeiformes > Clupeidae > Alosa > Alosa sapidissima. The sequence goes on along the minus strand of NC_055968.1, from coordinate 9,971,672 downwards.
TAACGTTTGAATGTACAACTGAAGTGCATTAGGATTTTTTCATACTGGTTATAAATGGAGTATATACCATCAACCTTATAGATGCTGTTTATGAAGCCCAGTAAACTATGGTCTGCCACAATCCCGTCCATGTCTCCCTTCATACCGGATGCACCCTCACGTTCACAATAATAACACAACTAGCAGTGGGAGGTGCTGGAAGCCGGCGGCGTGCGCGGATGGAGAGCTAGAGGGCTACATATACTTACCAGTATAAGCCAAGTATTATTCAATTTAGTGTATCTCTGATCAGTACACAGAAAGTAAGCTATACATATACTTAGTTCAAAATAAGTAGACCAACAGTACATTTCCATAAACTTCTTTTCGCTAAGGATTGTATTTATAATATATAATATTTATAATATATAATAATAATAATATTGCCTCAGTATTTCTACACATTGTAATTATAGTAGTTACAATATGTTAATAGGAAAATGTTGGAGTTATTTTGTATGTTTTGGGAGCTATAGGCTAGTTCGATCGAGATGAGAAGGGTATGTATCATCTTATCTAACTATGGGAGAGACAGCGAATAAGCTAATTCCCTAAAATGTTGTCGTGTTCCTTCAACATGTATCTGTGTGTATTGACTCACCCAATAAGACGGCCAGTCCTGCCAACACAACACCAATAGCTGGTGCTCCAAAACTGACAGAACTGGGGGAGGAGCCATCTGCACCCCTATATCCTCTGAGACTGCAGCCATATCCATCTGTGCAAGTGCAGACCTCCAGCTCCAGCGTCTGCTTGTCTGGGCAGGACAGACCCTGAGCATCGGTTACCTCCACCGTGATTGTGTAGACTCCTGGCCACAAGGGCTCCACTGGATGCAGGGCCACTGCTGTGCCTGTCAAATGCCAGGGAACACAGACATGTCTACAGGTTGGCCATTTGATCACAGCTTAATCATCTAAAAAAAAGCAGGCTTGCAAGTCTGTTCAAACGTATTTATTTGATGAATGCAGCACCAATAATAATTGAAATCACCTTAGATCAAGCACTTTTCATTTGGTCCTTGGTTCAAATATAATCTACGCTGTTTTGGACAAAAGCATCCGCTTTTCACTTCCTGTGAAATGTACCTTAAAGGTGCCATGTGTAATGTCCGCCAAAAAATCAATTCATACTCCACATTCCATAAAAGATGGGGCAGTATACCTCCAGAAAGTGAGTTGGTCTACCCTAGAGTAACAACCGAGACACGTGTATTGCAGTTTGGCTGGCGGTTATGTTGCCCGCATACCGCCTCCCATGGCCGAAACTGGTATTATGACACCTGTCGGGCTGTGGCTAGTAATTTAGCATGCTAATTTAGGTTGATTTCTCTGCAGCACTATACCTTGTCATTTTTTTAATGACATCATCGCCCTTATTTCTTCTCATTCTTTTGATGCGTGTAGCTCATTTTTTGGATATTTTTACCTCAATTCTTACACATGGCACCTTTAAGGGGGAACCATCAGAAGAACAGCCATCACAAGAAACCTCGAACAGATGTGGGCTTGGTCACATCGCTTACGGCTCGTATCTCTTGTCTTGATACTTGACTCAGTGCTTTAACATTAGAAATTAAGACTCACTGCCTGGCCAACAATGACTTTGTCCCACCTCTGGTAGCCTCTAAAACGTCTTCATGACCGGCTATGATTTCTAATGACTAAAAGTGTCACCTCAGATATGCTTAAATTAAAGGAGAATTCCGGTGTGATATTGACCTAAAGTGTATTGAAACATGATACTGAGTAGCAGCAACTGGAATCCATGCATTTCCACTGAATTATTTTTGGAATCTGATCCCTTATCATACCTGTTCATTCTTACTCGTTGCTCGACTTATCGTGACTAAATTCAAGATGGCTGCAAACGCTAAACTTTGTGAAGATACTGTCTGTATAAATCATCTTGTAAGTAAACTACCAGTGCTTTTTCAAAGTTCTCAATGTCTCGTTTTAAATGTCAGGGCCCTCGGAAGTCTACCAATGAAGTGTGGAGATACATTGAGCCTCGTAAATGGGTGTAAAACAGTGATTTATTTGCATGGCTAGCCCGATGCCGAAGCACCACTATTGAAAAAGCTGTTGGTAGCATCGGCTAACTAGCGCCAGATTTTGGAGTGCAGGGGACAAGCTGAGATGGGCTATGAGACATACGTTCACACTCGGTATCATGTTTCAATACACTTTAGGTCAATATCACACCGGAATTCTCCTTTAAGATACAGTATGCTTGTAAGAACTTTTGTAAAGGATTTGAAATGCTCCTCACCATTGAGCTTCTCCGTCTCCCATGGTCCTGTGGTCTGCTCTGAAATGATGGAGAAGTGAAGTGGTTCTCCATTGGGGCTGAAATCTTCATCAATGGCAGACATGTACACAACTTTAGAATCTGTGCAGATATTCTGGTATGTGCTCGTCAGTTTCGGGCAGTTGTCATTTGAATCCTGTACATTAATGGCAATGGTTCCAGTGGCGGTTCTTCCTGATCCATCTGTGTGAAACATTAAGAGTTAATCATGAAGTCAATGGACAAACCCAACTGAAAATGAAATTGCCATACTTTATATGTTTTTCAGACAGTAAAGAAATCAATTCAGGCATCCAACAACATGATGACTAATCTCTGTAGAGTGTGGGTAGTGGTAGCATAGTGGCTAAGGAGCTGGGTTAGCATGCAGTAGCCAAAAAAGTTATGGGTTTAATTCTCAGTTTCCACCGTTGTGCCCTTGAGCAAGGCACTTAACCCTGAATTGCTCTGGGGAGAACGGCCCTTGTAGTATAATTGATGTAAGTCACTTTGGATAAAAAGCATCTGCTAAATGAATAAATGTAAATGTCAATAAATGTAAACTGATAGAGCATAAGTGAGGCTTCTGAGGTCTCATAGTCACCTTGGGATAGACAGAGGACCTCAGCATAGTATGTGCCATTCTTTAGGAATGGAGATTCTCGATCTGGCATCTTGTTCAGTCTGATCTCTGCGGTGTCTTCATCAATGGTCAACCAGTTGTCAGGGTCAAATCCTTCAGCATACCTACACATTTAGTCAATTGACACAGAAAAAGAACACTGTACAGTTAAAAAAATGTTTAATGATTGAGTTGTTTAATTACCGGTATTCAATTGTTTTAGGAATGTGTATAATTTAATCATTATGGGGAATGTCATTATGCATGATGATGCTTTTCTAATACTGAAGTATTCTTACTTGACATCATCTAGGTGTTCTCCAGTATCCCCATCCACAGCTGGGTAAACAGCTATGACTGAGTGAAGTTCAATCTCTTCTGGGTTTTCTGACAGTGGCACGTCTTTTACCCCCGGTTCAAAACTAGGTCCATCAGGCATGTTTTTGACCGCAATTGAAATAGGATAACTTTTAGGTGGCTTTTTCCCTGGTTTGGATGGCTTGGGCCCTGGCTTCCCTCCAGGTTTGGTACCTGGTTTCCCTCCAGGTTTGGTACCTGGCTGCCCTCCTGGTTTGGTACCTGGCTTAACAGGTTTACCATCAGGGGAGATATCAACGTTTGGATTGCCACCGCCACCACCACCACCACCTCCGCCACCACCTCCCCCTCCTCCACCACCACCACCTCCACCTCCACCAACATCAATGGCAATAGGAACTGCAGCACCAGGGCCAGGTTCTGCCTCTAAGTCCTGATCTGGCCACTCAAATCCCAATCCAAGAGCCAAGGCTGTGCCATTGACGAATGGAGCGACATTCTTCAGCTCCAACTCAAGGTTCAGCTTTTTGATCTTCTCATAGTCCACAGGCTTAACACAAAATCAAAGGTGACATATTGAGAAGGTGGGAATAAGGTGAAAAGGATCTGATAATTAGAAACACACAGGTACTGAAGCCTACTAAAACAGATGTGGAGAGAACCACTGTAAACCTACCTTAACCAGCTTCAGGATACCTTCATTGGTCTTTGGATCTGTGTGGATTGTGAAGAGATCTTCTTCATTCCCAGAAACAATATTGAAAATAGCCAGCCAGTTATCACTGTCCTTTAAATCCATATCGAAAGCTTTGATTCTCATCACCACCACGTCCACAGCTCCTTCGTCCACAATGCCAGTGTACTGGAGAGAGGGGCAATATTGCATGTCTTTAAGCATTTGTCCACAGAGTAATAATATGAAGTGTTGATCAGGACATGTTGTAGCTATCTGTGCTTAATTCGAAACACCTGTGGGGTACCGCCATGAACGTAAACAAAAAAGAAAACATCAGCTCTAAATTATGTCATAAATCTCCCACCTGTATAATATTTGACTGAAAGGAAATTTGAAATATCATAGTAGTCATAAACTACTGTTAAGTCTGATTTTGGCAACAGTGACAGTCTGTTGGTTGTATACAGTACATATTATATATTTTAATACCTCTGCACCCAATTAAATAGTGTCAGAGATATGCAAGTTCCCCTTTCAGTTTCTATATACAGTATCTCTATTACAGGCCAAAGGGTAACAGTCTAATTTTACCACACCTCCTTCTCGAGAGTAGGGACGTTGTCGTTGATATCTTGTAGAGTAATCTTCACTGTACCAGTTGCAGTGTTTCCATTCAGAGCCCCATCCATATCCACTCCTTGGACAGTCAGTTCATAGTAATCGTGGGTCTAGTGGATAGAATGTTGTTAACATAATGTTTTTATCATGTTTTTTGAACTACACTCTAAACTGCACAAAAATTGTCTTGACTGTGAAGACTCTGGTTTGCAAGAGGTGGGGATTCTGTGTTAAAGAAAGCTACTTTTTGACAATTATGTTGGTTGAACAATCATCATTTCCAAAGTGAGTGAATAGGTTTGTTGTGGTTGGGGACAGGGACAGTGTTGAAGCTTTGCAGTAGTCTTAAAGCGATGGTTCGGAGTAATTTTACCCTGACAAAGTAGAAAAAGCTGCTGGGCAGATTGGCCTACACACTTCTGCCATCTAGTTTCCACTGGATTTTTTGATTGTTGGTGCCGTTTAAGTAGTATGCCCACCAGCTTTTTCTACTTTGTCACCTACAGAGTTTGACAGGTACAATCTTTCAAAACGCCATGTTATTTCCCATAGACATTTGACGACCGAAGGTTGGATGGATACGGAAGTTACGGAGGCAGGACTTATTCTGGAGAGGTCTATGCCAGCGGTCCCCAACAACCGGGCCGTAGCCTACGACATGAGTTTAAAAAAAAATGCATGCAAACTAAACTCAATTTAATTCGCAATAATGTCACGTTTTTACATGACATAGGCCTATATTGTTGTTTGATTGCACGCATGTTTGCATTTTGCAAGGTCTATTTTCTTACGTCTGTCTGTCCTGCCTTCAACACTTTACATATTGCCTTCGGCGCTGCGCAGCCTCAGGTCAGCTCACTTCACTTGATCAGTTCTTGGCGAACGGTAGTGTCACACAAAGTTAGCTAAATTGCTAGAATAAGCAACAAAAAACAAGCATCTTTAGCAGGTCACTGGCCAGAGTGTTTGAGTTGCGAGAGCCACTGCAGAGATTTCTTACAGAAAAAAAGTCACCGTTAGCTGCACATTTTAGTGATGAGGACTGGGTGTCAAAACTCGCTTACCTGTGTGACATATTCGGTTATTATATATACATATTTGCTTAATGACCTCAACCTGTCACTCCAGGGGAGAATGACGACTGTCTTTAAACTGGCAGATAAAGTCGCTTTTAAAGCCAAGCTTGATATGTGGGGACGACGAGTGGACCGGGGTGTATTTGATATGTTCCAAACAGTAGTAGGGGTTTTGGGAGAGACTGAGGCAGGGCCCTTTCTCTCGCAGCTGGTGCGCGATCACCTTGTTGCGCTTTCAAATGAGTTTGAGCGTTACTTCCCATCCTCCAAAGATCCACGGCAAACCAATGAGTGGGTCCGCAACCCATTTGTCAATATCCCGAATAGTCCTAACTTGTCAGCGCAGGAGGAAGAGCAATTGATCGAAATTGCAAATGACAGTGGTCTTAAGAGTCTGTATGAGGTTTTTGGATCAAAACCAAAGCAGAATATCCCGAGATAGCCGTAAAAGCGCTGAAAACGTTGCTACCATTTCCCACCACGTAGGCCTATCTATGCGAGGCCGGGTTTTTGGCAATGACTGCAACTAAGACCAAATCGACTGGACATTTCAAACACACTGAGGGTGTCACTATCTTCCATCACCCCCAGGGCTCCCACTGATTATATTTGTTTTGTTCCCATATTTTGTTAAACATGTTCACACTTGATAGATGTAGCTTCAAGTTGTTCAATATTCATAGTTCATATTGTTCAATTTTCACTTCTTCAAGTCCCCCCATCCCCCCCCCCGCCCCCCCGGGCCGGTCCGTGAAAAAAAAATTGGAATCAAACCAGTCCATGGTACATAAAAGGTTGGGGACCCCTGGTCTATGCCCTGAATGGTACGAAACTTCTGCAGTAGTACAACTATGACCTTTAGTCCAATAACGAGGCATTAGAAAGTTTGTAAGTGCACCAGGAGTTTATTTAAATAAGACTTGCCTGATTATCTGCTACTATACCGCTGCGTCGACATTTCTTCCGTAATTTGGGAAAAGCCTGTAAAAAACCTTGCAGGAAGCGATTACATCAACGTTTTTTGGTATATCCAGTTTTAAATATGTTAAGTAAGTAAATAAGTGTTTACAACTTAGTGTTAACTAATAATTGTTGCAAACTGGACTACGAACAAAAAATTAGTGCATTCCTGGATCTACATCCTTATGCATGCTTCCTGCCAGGACTTTTACGGGCTTTTCCCAAATCACGGAAGAAACGTCGACGCAGCAGTATAGTAGCAGATAATCAGGCAAGTCTTTCTAATGCCTCGTTATTGGACTTAAAGTCATAGTTGTACTACTGCAGAAGTTTCGTACCATTCAGGGCATTATTAGTGGGGTAATTTATGAGATAAAAGTTGGTTCCATCACGACTGCAGAACGTCATTAGTTTCTGACAGCGCTACTCGACCAGGGTTCGACCAAGGGAAAAAAGGTTCTGGGAGGGTGTTTGGCTCGGGGTCATGGTGCAATGGACCCTAGGGTGAAATTACTCCAAACCATCGCTTTAATGAGCAACAATCTCTGATCCAGAGATAACCAGTGAAAAACCTTGCAGAATGCTGAGCCAGCCTCACCTCCCGGTCCAGAGTTGGCTCTTTCACAAACAGTTGTCCTGTGTCCCTGTTGATGGAGAACAGCATTCCAGAACCTGGAGGCTCTTGCTTGATGATGCTGTAGGCGATTTTTGAATTAACTGTCCCTTTCTGGTCTTCGTCGTGGGCGGTCACGTTCATTATAACAGTTCCTAGTGAAACACAATCGAGTCAAAAGAGAAAAAGCATTTCGGAACAGAGACTGCTAGCGCACAGATTGTTAGAAGAGGACCATTCTGTCAAGTGGAACAGAATTAATTTTACAACAAACATGTTACATTTGTAAACATGAAATGGTTTAACAAATTAGATTTTTTCCTGAAAATATTCAAATATTGACTCAAAATAGCAACTGAATGTTAAGAAATTACCATTTTGATGTGATGTCATATGCACCTACGCCCTGTTTTATCAGGAATAATGCAACGTTCCAAAAAACAGATTCTACATATTACATCTTAGAGAACAGAGGAGGTACTCAAGAGTCTCTAGTTTTCAAATAGACCAGACTGTTTCCATACCGACTGTGCTGCATTCTCTGACAGTGCCGCTCTGGATTTCGAACTTTGGAGGGTTGTCATTTTGGTCAACGACAATGACAGTAAGCTCAATAGCTTCCTCTGCCTCAGTGCCGCCAAGGAACGTGGCAATTCCAGTAAGCTGTTTGAGGAAACAGCTTTTTTTTAAATGATTTTTGTTGATGATTCTTGGTGCCTGATGTTGCTTTATATACAAACTCACACACAAAAAATATATAGAGAACCTTTTTATTCTAAGTTGGAAGGGTTGACCTGTCAACCATATCATTCACATTACTCCAATTTGTGCCTCAAGGGGGCAGTCAAGAACTAAAATGTGAATGAGAATGGGCGGGGACCTACCATATGCAGCGTATTACTATGTGAAGTAGCAAGCTCATTTCAAGGTGCAGCTGCCAGGACATATTTTATGTGTAAGCGTTTAGGTGAAATGCAGATTCTGTAGCCTAGACTAACGCTTCAGACTATTACACTGTGTTGTTTTCAAGACTTGGAGAGAGACTCACATTATACTGATGGATTTCCTCTCTGTCCAAAATTTCAGTGACTTTGACAAAGCCAGTGTCAGGGTCAATGATAAAGCGATTGACAGGAGGCCCACTGGCTCCTGGTCCATTCAGGCTGTATTTCACTCTTTTCTCCTCATCAAGGTCTGAGCGAATCTAATTAATCAAACAAAAACAACATTATGAATTTAGAGATTCAGGCCTTATTCATAATCAATTACACTTTTGTCAAATGAAGGACAACTCATCATACTGTATCTCTCCAGTTGTCAGTCCAGTGTTTGTTTGTTTGTGTGTGTCTGTGTGTGTGTGTGTTTAAGGTGTTAAATAACCAGGACTATACAGTGTTGGTCCTTGCTCTGTAAATGGGAAACAAGTGGCATGGGCATAAAACCAACTGTAAACAAGTTGTTGCCCTTGTGTGCAGTAAGTGGTGATGAGCTTAAATGTCAGTACCTTTCAACAGTTTTGAGGACTGCATATTTTAGTGATAACACACTCATAAAAAGAGCTTACAGTTTAACGAGCAGCAGGACTAGTGAGGAGACAGTTTTTTTTTTCATTCAGTGCTAGTTGGGATGGTCCACAAGTTTCATCTCTTCAAATGTATCATCTGAATTCTTTTTACGTTCACAGACACCACAGAAACCTGTTGGACCTGTATTTCATATTTGCATATAAGCCCAAGAACAAAATAAGTGTATTGCCCTGGGGCCTGTTGAAAGACCATATCATCACCATTGCTTTCCAGACATGTTCAGATTGTTTGTTGTTAAAGTGCAAGGACTTAGGTTGTCACATAAAACAAACCTTGGCAATGTACTCTCGTTTCGTGTAGTCAACATTCTCCTCCAGTTTTGTGGGTGCTATGATCCATTCTCGCTTGTGCCGTCTGTGGCTGTTTGCTTCTGCTGACATCATACAGACCTTTAAGAAGACAATCCATGTTAGGTTAGTTCAGCTCTCCCAGGCCTTCTTAAACATGGAATTCAAGGACTTTTCAAAGAACTTTCTAGGCCCAATGCTCAAACTCAAGGAGCCAACACAGCATAGTGTGAGATATCAAGGTTAATTACTGTATTACTGTTACAATACAGATGATCTTTTCTAATGAGAAGGCTTAGGCTTTCATTATGTTTTAAAAAAGCTCACAATCAAACAACAAAGACAAAGAGAGAGAGCTGCTTGAATGTGTGAACACAATACAACATATCTGAACAGCGATGTGACCCAGTTACTGCATGAGTCTTATTCCATGAATTTATATTTTCACAAATGGAGTTGAAATGTTGTAGCACTGCCACATAATTTTAGGATTCTTTCTTAAGACTGTGTTATGAAATGATAACCAACATAAAAGTGTTCTACATTTTAGTTCTCCATATTATGTAAGTCTGTAGCCCTATAGTGAACACCATTATTCTGTTGTCTACATCTTAGCTCTGATCAGCTGATTGTAAGTGTCAGGTGACGCAAGGGACCTGTCAAGCGTCAGCTGATATGATTAAAGTTTAAAACGCGGAAGTGCGCCAGGAGCGGGGGGGTTTTAGAACAGTAGGCCTACCCAGGGAGTCTACGTGAGACCTGGACAAACTGTTTGTGTGGATTTCCCAACTAAAGGTGGTTTTAGCTCGGAACCACAGACATACCGGAGAGACAGCACTGAGCTCGGAGATCTCCGTTGTCGAGTCGCTGGGATCCGGTAAGAAGGATCCTATTTTTTGTTTGTCACCAAAAGCCTCGTCGGATTCAACGTTTTCTTTGTGGATTATATGGGTTGCACTGGACGTGGATTATTCAGACTGTTTTCTTCTTTTCGGTGGATTTATTTCGTGGAGTCTCTGTTCGTTTTCGTTTGGATGGACTGTGAGAGCGCATGAAGTGCGTAGGCCGCGTGGACACTTTGGTTGCGTTGCTTGCGATATAAACTGTGGAAAAAAGTGTTTGTTGGTTTTCAAGCGTATTTCTGCTCACATAAAATCTACCTGTTAACTGTATTTGTGGTGTCTTTCCCGATGTCAGTGAAAAGCATTATTATTTATCTAGAGCCAATTCAATTTGTACTCGTGTTTAAATGGTAATAGTTAGAATCTAAAAATCTGATTGTTACAATGTATAGACACAAGAAAAAAAATCAGATGTGATCTATCTATCTATCCTATGTGGTCTCCTGCTTTTTCAATGACTCCTGTTTATTTCAGGAATACCGTAAAACTCCAAATAATAGCCCGGGCTTTTATTTTCCCAAATCGCCAAACTGCACCGGCTAGTATTAGAGACAGGCGTCTATATGAGACAGGCCTTTAATTCCCTTTACACAACTTTTCCTCTGCAAAGATGGAAAATATTATCGAATTAATTATTTCAAACACACTGAATGTCTACCTATATGACTAGGCTATCTGATGACAATTAAGGATCATCATTCATTTAGTGTTGAGATGTTGTTCATTGAGTGAGATACAGTAAGATCCAAATAGCGGGGATAGCCATAACAGATGAAACACGTTTTAATTAAACGTAATCTACAAAGAGATCGTATCACACTGAAAGCTCATATTTTGTCACTAGCAAATAGCCTATATCGGTCCTTTGTCAAATACAGTTGCATTATCAGCCCTGACCAAAACCGTTCAGGAATTATTTATGCAAAAGTGGAACGTGCTTAATGTTTCATTCTCCCTCCTTTTCGGCACGAATGAAACAGCATGAGAGAGCATGAACCATATTGTTTCTCCCGTTTTGTATTTGCCAAATTTGACAACAGTCTACATTCATAGCCTACTCCAGGCTCGCGGGAACATATTTTTGACCAGGGGTGCTGAATAACAAAATAATCATGGATGTCCGACGATTTCTCCCCCAGCATATGATTCGAATTTAGACAGCTAAATACGCCATTTCACCGCCGTGTATGAGTAGGTCTAAGAGTGAGAAGTTTTATAATGCCCTGGGCAGGCAGCCACATTCCACTGCAACTATGCGCAGCACTTGCCATTCCGACTCATCAATAAAAACTGTGTGCGCACACACCAGTCCCATAGAAGCGCACTTGCCTTTACATCATTAACCTATTTCAGTAGGTTATATAGCCAGAGAATGTCCGTAGACGGGCTCTGATATAGCCTAGTCTAAGGTAAATTCCTTTTCTGACTTCTTTCTCTTTATCGCAAAGGCATTTAGAATAAAGAATAACGTTCGCGAACCGTTCTGGTTTTGTTGCCAGCATAAAAACAAGCTTACCATCGGCATCTCCGCAAATTTTAAACACAAGGGATGAATTGAACGATGATGAAGTCGACCATATAGGCATAGTTCATATTGGAAAAAAAGTTATACAATTTGGAACTAGCTTTTCCCCACCGCAGTCTTTTAATGCCATCTAATCATAACGTGCGCAGTCTGCGCCATACTTAAGCCTAAATCACACCCAAGATTCGCAACGAGATGAGCAGCAACTTGATGCAACATTGTAAAACCTTGCAACTGTGACCAGACATGTGAATGCTTTGCGACGGCTTGTAACGACGTGCAACATCTAATTCACACTGCTGTAACCTCCTTTCTGTAACGGTTTCGTGTCATTGCGAATCTTTAAACAGACGATCTGACGGGTTTTAGAAGATTAAATATAACCCGAAACTAAAAAACAGACCAGGCCTCTACTGGAGACCGGCCTTTAACCCAAACCTGTAGCCACGCCAGGCGTTTAAAAGAGACAGGCGTCTCTTAGGAACTCAGCGATTATTTGAAGTTTTACGGTATATTATATTTCTCAAATTCACAGACTTTCCAGGATTTTAAGGACCCATGGGAACCGTTATTGTTTCTCATTTTCCCTCTCTGATAATCTTCCCTTTTTGTAACATGTTAAGAAAATTCTGCCATCAACAACCATGGAATTTCAGCCTCTAACAACTACAGTTAGTGAACACATTGCTTCAGGAGAGCAAACAGGGGAAATTGATTTATTTGGCTTTTTTGGTTCAAATATGAAAAACCGTGTGCCAGATTCACAGACTCAGCAGTCTACCTACCTTTACTAGGCTTTATGCTGGTACCATCTTGCACTTAGGCCAACCATTGTGCTATTTTGTTGGCGTTGCTCGATAAAATTCATTGTCCAGGGTTTCCCAGTTAAAAACATCAGCACTGATGTGCGTGGCAAGACACAGCACACTCATGTCGGCGCCGGTATGTGCAGCTCTATACTGCTCCCTGATTTAACCATCATGCTGAAGACACAGGAGTCACCTCCGCTGATGTGATGCCATTTAGTCTCATTCTATGGTGACCACTAAGAGATATTGCTCTTACTCTGCACTTCCATACATTTACATTTATTCATTTAGCAGACGTTTTTTTATCCAAAGCAACTTGTATTAAGGTGGAAGTTGGGAATTGAACCAACAACCATACTCATATGCGACTCCTTTGTAACCTTTTCTCACATTAAAATAGGCTCAATAAGCACTGAAACACTTTCCTTATTTCAGTATCAAAATTGAACAATAAAAAAAAAAACCTTTGATCTCTAAACCCCTTTAGTCTAGTTTCCAAGGTCAATGTAGTAAAGAGGCCTATGCCCCTAGCATATAAGCAGATGTATGGCCATTTCCTTTGATGATAACAGTATCGTTGTGGGCAGACGCACATTGGTGTGCTGTGAGTCAGTGAAGGATATATTCCAATTGCTATTTTTTCAAATGTTTCAACTGCCTGCTGGAGCATCAAAACAATCACGTGAGGATTCTCTAAACTTTGTCAGCAACTAAATAAAACCACCTTTCCCAATCTGTGAATAATGTCATAACTTGCCTTTCTTTTGTGCTCAGCTCACTAACGCTCATATTTAATATGATAAAAAAATATGGGCATATGAGAATGAACACCCGACTGTTGTAGCCCATAATAATGTGTGTGACATTCATCATGATCAGTAACCATAAGTCGTTATGACTTGGCAATTTGGTTTGACCTTTGATGTGCCTTCAAAGGTCAAACAAAACAGGTTGAGAACCTCTGCCTTAGGTGTGTTGGAATGCATTCAGTTTAGTAGCTATTACTGCAAAGTATAGTTCGAGTTATAAATATATATGGGACCATATGGGTGACCAGGTTACATGCTGCTATTCCGACATGCCGCTACTTAGACATTGGCGTCTAATTGTCGAAGTGGCGGCATTAACATTAATTTTCAAGCGTCCCACTACTGCGACATTTTCTTTTCCCCATTGTCGGAGTAGCGACACTTGACCTTTTTTTCAAACGTCCTGCCATTCCGACACGAGGTCACGTAGCCAGGATTTTTCAACGGAGTGGACTTTTGCGAAGTACAGGTCCAATATGGGCAGTATAGCCTAGGCCTACAGTAATCGTCCCAACTTTAAACAACACACAATTTCATCACAGCTCAGACGATTCATGGCAAAAAAAAAACAATAAAAGGCTGCATTGATAAATAGCAGGGGCATTGACAGGATTGGATTCTAGCCTATAATAGCCACGCGCAAGAACTTTAACCAAATGAAATGAAAGGTTAGTCTCGTCTTTAAGAGTGCGCCTCACACACACCAGCTCCGTTGAATAGTGTATTAATTTGTGTTTAAGAGCTAAAACAAGTTGATTATTGAATTTGAAATGTCGGGTAGCCTAAATTATAGCCTATAGCGCGTGCATCTCAGAGGAAGAGATTTTGGAGAGAGAGAGAGTATTTAACCTAGGTGATGATTATTTGTGTCTGGTGGTAATTAGACGAGTATGGATACCTATTGTACGAATTGTTTTGAATAAAAAAGATGAAGACAACGTGACCCTGCAAGGCGAAACCAGTCGTTTTGGTAAAATTTACAAAATTAAGTTATTGTAGGCCTACTCACACGAACGGCCATAAACTAAGCTTTCCAACAATATGTATATCGAGGGTATTGCAAATAGTATTGGTTATTGGATAGTCGCCGACCCTCATTAGATGTAGATATTTGGAGGTAAGGATAGCCTTCAAGAAACAAGGTTATCGCAGTTGCTGTGAGACATACGGCCCTTCTCCAGTCTCTCTCAAAATCAAAACACACCTAATTCACGCTTGGACTTTTCGATTATTATTCTAAATGTTGGGACTGATGGACACTGAACTCTGGGGATTATTTGAACGTTCGTTGTGAAGTGGTTTACTGTAAAAAAAAAGAAGCGTCGGATATCCCGCCTGTCTTTGCACAATTATAGGGCCATGATAATGCATGCGCTAGCCTAAAGTCGAGAGAAAGAAGACTAAATAAATATGCAGACATGTTATGTGCAATTCAACAACTGCACGCATGACATATAAAAGATATAGGCCTAGCCAGGGATGGATTACTGCACGGGCCTACCGGGCCCAAGGGGTCAGGGGGCCCTGAAGCCCAAGCCTTTGCATGGAATCATTGCCTCAATATCAACAAATCAGGATGTAGGCTATGAATCTGATTGAATTTAGTATTGGCCATCCCCAAAATGCACCAGAATACAGGAAATCACATCAAACAAATTAAAAAAATTCTGGGGGAGGACCCTCAAACCCCCCCTCCCACATATACGACAATTAGTGTGGGGCCCGAAAGTTCATAATCCGCCCATGGGCCTAGCCTACATTATTGTGTAGTAAATTGAGTTTATCCAACCTGGTGGCAAGCCAAAATGTGTTGCACATGGCTTTATCATTGTCCTATAAAATGCAATATAAGCAACTTGAATATATCGCACATCGAGTTTGAACACCCTGATGGACACTGAACTCTGGGGGTTATTTGAACCTTCACTGAAGTGGTTTAGGCTACTGGAGCGTAAGAATTCTGCCCGTCTTTGCGCAATTGGCCATTGATTGACGGCCATTAATTAATTAATATAGGTGGCCTGCAGGCACAGATTTTGTTTGATGCATGGAGTTTCCGACCGTTTTCCCTGAGAGCTTAGAGAATAAAATGAGGAGAGCTGTGTTTTACATAATGTGTAACATTTATTCACATGGCCAGTTCAAAATCACCTAAGGTTTTGACTGAAATGTGTGGCGATATCAATTATTGGGGAAAACATTGTTTGGAGTAAATGGCGGGTGGATTGTTGATGTAGCTGCAGGTGCAGATGACATGACTACAGCTCATCCATGCATCTAGGATGTTGGAATTTGATCGGATACAGGAACTGCAGAGATAAATTGAAAATGAGGATTGGTAATGTCGGAATAGCGGTAGTAAAAAAAATAGAGTAGAGGCATGTCGTAATAACAGTATGTCGTAATAGAGGGTTGTCGTAATAACGGGATGTCGTAATAAAGGGTGAACCCCGAAAAAAAAAGTGTCCCGAATTCAGCCAATCTCATCTGGTCACCTAGCCTGACGAGCCAGACCCACATTAAAATGTGTTCGCAGTGCTCAGTCCGAGGGGCGGGATAATCAGTTGTCTTTCAAATTCCCTCTGGACGTAATAGGACAGCGGCAGCGCTATGAGTCCCATGTGTTTCCCACCAGCAGAGCTATTTGGCTAGTTCAAACGTTAATAAAACAAACTTAATAAAAGGTTAACTCGTGTCACACTGTTCGCAGAGGTGGAAAGTAACGAAATACATTTACTCACGTTACTGTATTGAGTAGTTTTTCTGTGTATTTTGTATTTTTTAAGTAGTTTATAAAATTGGTATTTTACATTTTACTTGATTACATTTTGAGTGAAGTAGCCTATTGTACTTCGCTACATCAAAAATCCCATCCGTTACTTGAGTAAAAAAAAAAGTTAAGACTAACGAAAACAGAAAGGGAGAGAAAAAAAATCGCGCCCTACAACAGGACAGGAATCAAGCTGGCGCCATGCAGTCTTTCTGAAAGTGATGGAGTGACTGTGATGGAAAGTGATGGCCTAACCTATGAAAGTGTACAGTATTTTCCGCTATTTCAATGGGTTGTCTCAGTTCGTTTTAGCACTAATGATTGCGGAGATAGCCTATTCAAGCAAACACTATGGGATTTCGTGTTTTGACGTTTGTGCTCACCTTTCTTTGGAAAGAAGTTTATTAGTTGTTTCCCCTCATTTTGATGTCTATTTTTCCTGTTTCGGCCTTTGTTTTTGGTAACCTGGCTTGGCTTTCTTGGAGAAATACATTGCACCAGCAGCAATTAGCGGTCCACTACTAGCGATGCTCAACTAAATAAACAAAAGATAGACTATGGTGCAGGCGGACTAAACCATTTAGCTCTTTAGCAAGGGAGAGTGAGAGTGACCTTAGACAGTTTTCACTATGTTTTGTATACAAAATCCAGTCAATCCTGTCATTTTGACATTTCATTTGGAAGTTAAAATATTCAGGTAATATGGTGGAAATAAGTATTGAACACTTAATCTTTTTTCAGTAATTAGCCTGAACTTCATAGGGTTAGGGTTAGTGAGTCTATTCAAATTTTTCACCACACATTATATTAACACATATAAAAAATCCAAACATAACAGTTATGTGTAATAAAGTGGAAAAAAGTATTGAACATGCCTATTGAAATTTCTTCAATACTTGGTGGAAAAGCCTTTGTTTGTAATGACAGCTTCAAGACATTTCCTGTATGACAAAACTTATTAGTCGCAGTATCAGGTGTGATTTTGGCCCATTGTTCTAAACAGATTCCAGGGGTCCCTCTTGTGAATCCTGATCTTTAGTTACTTCCAGAACTGTCTAATTTAATTTAATTGAATTGGCTGCCTTGAAGTCTTTCTGGAGCTTTCTCAGAGTGGTCCTTGGCCCTTGGAATTGACTATCCTTCTGACTCCCTGGTCAGAAATATTGCGAGGAGATCCTGTGCATGGCCGGTTGATGATGCAGTGATGTTCCTTCCACTTGCAGATAATGGCTCCCATGCTGCTTACTAGAAGATTCTGAAGTTTTGAAATGCATCTGTAACCAGTTTCATTGATATGTTTTGCAACAATAAGGTTGCAAAGGTCTTGGGAGAGCTTTTTGCTTTTATCCATCATGAAATGTTTCTTGTGTGACACCTTGGTAATGAAAAACCTTTTTATAGCCCATCAATATGTAGGCTACTAACCAAGCTTATATTAATTTGCACAGATAGAAAGGATAACTACTCTCTAACTACTTACAGATTCCAGCTCGTTCCTTCCCTTTCCTTGCCTTAGTGCTTTTTCTTAGCGTGTTCAATACTTTTTCCCTGTGTTATTCCACTTCATTACACGACTCTACTTATGGAGTTGTTTGGATTTTTTATGTGTGGATTACCTAAGTTATTGCTAATGCCTGGTGAAAATGTTGTGCCCCCCGTATTCCACTTTTCAAATGCCCTCTCCTCCATTGGGGCCCTATATTTCCCACTTTCCCCAAGTCGCCCTTTAATGTGCTGAACCTTCTGCTCGTTTCCAAATCTAAAAAAACTCTCTGCAACTCAACATTGGCCTGCCTGCCTCAGCTGCCTGTGAGAGGCATTTCAGTTGTGCTGGATTACTGTTCACTGCAAAGCGATCAAGGATGAGTGCAACTAACTTTGAAAATCAACTACTGCTCAAACTTAAAGGAGAACTCTTTCACATTTTTTCACAAAGATCTTCATTTCTCAACATCACTGAGTACTGTCGGTATGAACAAAACTGAAACAATCGGTTTTACCTAGCTCGAGTTGCTCCAGCTACAGCGCTACACACTGGGAGCATGAACATTGCTGCCTTAGCTGCTGGCTGCAGCAACTCGAGCTAAGACCAAAGTCCTTTTAGGCAAGTCCCTCCACTCGGCAGGCCATATTGCAACGCTTTTTGGGCACTTATTGTGCATCTATTTCAGCAGAAATGCGTGTGCGTAAGGCTTCACGACACCAATCTTGCTCCAGCGGCAAGATCACAACAGATGATTGGCACGATGTCTTCACAGCACACCACATGATTGGCTCAATGTATTTTACAACACACCACATGATTGGCTCAATGTATTCACATGTCGACGTTTTGCCGTGGAAGGGTTGTGATATGTGTAGACAACTGCCATATTGGCGTTACAAACTAACCCCATGCATTACTATGGAGGATTTTTTGAGTGCTATATCTCCTCATTAGAAAGTCTCTGGTAAAACTGGTTGTTCTGGTACCCCCCCCCCCAAAAAAAAAGTAACTAAGTAACTTTTACTTAAAGTACATTTTAAATGAACTACTTTTTACTTTTACTTGAGTACAGTTTCAGATCGGTATTTTAACTTGTACTTGAGTAATATTTAATCAAAGTATTGGTACTTTTACTTGAGTACAATATTTTCATACTTTTTCCACCTCTGACTGTTCGCCAACAGCAACATCCATCTTATTTGTTTTCAAGTAGCAGGGAATTCAAGCCAAACCGTTGCAACTCTGCCATCAATCATTATGTTAAGCCCACCTAACGACTCTATACACGATTTCATTGGCCTGATTGAGTTTCGATTTCTGGAGCTCACAAGCCAACGGGGAGTTGCTAGACTAGCCCTGGCAGCAAATGTAATTTGCTGCCGCTAGGGGCGCGTCTAGATTTCTAGGCTACTGGTCACTCTATATGTGACTGGAAAAAAGGTGTACCAATATAAGTTGTACCAATGCATCCATTTTAACATACTCTTCTTTAATGACCCTACCAGCACACACAGGCCTTGTGCAACACACCAACTCTTTCCCCCAGGGTAGACTCGCTTCTAGACTCACTTACCATCAGACTACAGGTAATTTTACATCGACAATCTGATCCTAAGGCCCAGGTGTACAATGCATCAGCATACACATGATATGCGATGGGAGCAAAGGCGTATTGCTCAAAATTTGATTGAGTGCAATCATGCCCATCCCCTGAAGCCTCTGCACCTTTAGAATTCCAAACACTCATGCCAAGTACAATATCACTCCATATTCTCCAAAAAACACACGCAAAAAAAAAACAAAATAGTAGTTTGAGAGATTTGCAGATTATTACATTCTGTTTTTATTCACATTTTACACAACATCCCAACTTTTTCTGTTTTGGGGTTGTATAATACAGTATGTGACTGGGAAAATAACCCTGCCATACAGTATAAGGTGTACCAATGCATCCATTTTCAGGTCACTGATAAGATTGTAGACAAAACTCTAAGTGAAGCGAAACTTAAAGTGAAGAATTTAAGTGATTCAGGGATTGGCATTGGCATAACTATGAAAAGACACAAACAAACACAACTTCCTGTGCAATCCACGACTGACCTTTAACCCCCTGATTTTACATTTATGTTACACTTGTGTCCAAAGCAACTTTGTCTGGTCTTGTGTGTGTGTGTGTACTTACCACAGATATGGCCAGTAGAAGCAGGGCACAAACTTTGGAAATTCTCATCTTCGCTAGGTCTCCCGTTGCCCCCACACCCAAACACACTCTTGTCCACCTAGGTCTCTTCTTCTCTGTCACGTTGTCAAGTGTGGCCCTGAGTTCCCTCTGCTGCTCCTCCTACTTCCACTCCTCCTACTACTTATTCTACACCTTAGCATGCTTCTACACCCCTCCCCTCTCCCTTTATGGTGCATTCGTGTGCCAACGCATTCACTCAGCATTCAAATGTGCATTTAGGCAGCAGACAGCTTTATACTAATTACTATAATATATATTTATATAATTACTTATATGGACATAGATGCACACTCACACACACACACCACACATTTTTGTTTCAATGTACATTTCCCTGTCTACATCACTCACTCAATTCAAATATGTATGAACTACAAAAACTGTAAGAATATCAAATAATGTGGTTACAGACAGACACACACAAACACACACACACACACACAAGCACACACTTTGCTCCTGGCTGTTTCTATACATGTGAAGATTAGAGAAGACAACATAATGGGGGCAGCCGTGGCCTACTGTGCTTCGGACTTGTAACCGGAGGGTTGCTGGTTCGAACCCCGACCAGTAGGCACGGCTTGAGCAAGGCACCTAACCCCTCACTGCTCCCCGAGCGCCGCTGTTGATGCAGGCAGCTCACTGCGCCGGGATTAGTGTGTGCGTATACTATACTGCCTGCTCGTTTACTTCCACATTATAAAGCAGACAGTTCTTCAAGGATATCGAAAATGAGCCACGGTCGTAAATGCAGTGCTGCATGCTGAAACTTAGGCTACAAAGAAAGCGGAGACTTTCCATAGTCTTCCCAAGGATTCAAAAGTTCGAGGGACATGGATAATGTTTTTCTACCAGAAGATCCCTGCAAAGTTTGACACTCCGTTATTAATTTGCAAAACATTTCACCGAAGGCAGTTTTCAAAACCTTGGACAGTTTAAAGCAGGATTTGCTACGCTGCTGTTACTGAAACGAGGGGCTGTTCCGACCGTAAGGTCATCACAACCGCATGCTGTAAGTATTATTTTGTCGCTAAGCAGTTATTAGCCATGCTAACGTGTATCTAGCAAGTAGAATGTGTGATTTAGTTCATTGGCAAGGCTATTTAATTTTCCTGTGTGTCATTCGGATAAAACCTGTGTTGTCATGTTAACCAACATTTTACTATGCATGTTTGTCGAGATCTCTGACAGGTTATGTTCTCAGCAAGATAGCTAACTGAAGCTGAGTAACACGATAGTTTGGTTGCTAAGCTGTAATATAACCCACATACGTTTTTGACGTCAGAAGTGGAAACAACTTCACGTTATCAATTCAAATGATATCTAGTCGATATGTTGAAAACCGTGTTGTCTAAATACAATGGGTTTATTTGCACGTTCTTATTTTAGACCATTACAAGAACGACAACATGACAAACGCAGCATGCCAAACAGATGCTCCAAGTGTGGCATCTTGCTGGGCTTAGAATATTAGCAAATGCTTTTGCTGTGAGTTAACAGCTTGGTGTGTGCATGCAAAAGTGACTTTCACTTGTGTTACAACATTTCTGTTGTTTGGTTTAGGTTTTATCTTGCAGCCATGCACTTCAATGCGAATGCTGAGTCCCCACAACAGAAGACAGCCAAGGAGAAACTATGTACAGACTTGCCAAACAATTTGTAAGTTTAATAAAATATACTTTTTTATTACAAACAACAAGTCAAAATGTGTAACAGTATAGGCACTAAAAAGAACTTATCGATTCACACACAACAGGCTGACTTAGACCTGATGCTACTTGTGTCACATCAGTACTGTAAACAAAACACAATGTTCAGGGCCATACAATTTGTTTATTGTACAGTATACAGCCTACAATGCACTGTATTACAGTATCCAATATCCAAAAGTCCTCTTTCTTGTCCTCAAAGACAGGGATCATCAAAGACCCTCTACCTGATTGGGATGCCGTCCAGTGGATTCCTGTGCCCCAGGACTTGTGTGCTCAGCTTGACAGACCTTCCATAGAGGATGCTGTTGCTGAACATGAGTCACGGTTCAGTCGACAAGGGGTCTGAATACTGCCCTGAAGTATCCGGATGCTCCCTCCATATGCGTAGCACCACACACGAGGGGATCATGACACGGATGCTTCTTCTAAGGAAACCCAAGCATCTGCTCACAAAAGACCTGTAGGCCAAGTCACTTCATTGCCTGCAACGAGAACAGGGTGGAAAAGCACATTTTTTACTATTTATTTTTTAATCTTTTACATTAGAGTATCACTGGACGATTGTTGAAAAAAAAAAAAAAAAAGTTTGTCATTTTGTGGTGTTGATCAAACTGTGTTTTTGCAATATGCTGAACCAATAATGAATGTGTATTGGTTAAAAATATTTTATTTATATACTGTAACTGCTAACACTTGTATCAGTTTGTCCTCACCTTTCCATCCCTCTGATTCTCAAACGGCCATGGTCAGCTCTGTAAATATTCATTGCATTTTGCAAAGAATAAATATATAGGCACAACAGATCGAGGCCATGATGGTCATTCAGGTCAGCTCCTCAGGAACCTTCTTTTCATAACCTGTAAAAACAAACATAATGTCCCTGCTGTTATTTCGTAATTTTGAATGAGCAGGAAGCACAAAGTAGCTTAAGTAAATGTCTCCAGAGTTGTAAGATCACATGGAAAGAAGGTAATAATCTCAACCATGTCAGCAGGATAGCTACAAGATTACATTAGACCTACTGACTGTACCTACTGTATTTTAAGCAGTGATATTTATAGGATTTTTGGTACTCCATGGTACTATGTAAATAAATAAAAGTGTTTTTGAATTGACACAAACAAGAGTAGGCCTAGTAATATTTTCGTTGACCTCGTTTCACTTCAGCCATAGGCTACAAACTGCACAGAGCTCCTGCCCAGCTAACTGGACGTCCCGTTGTAAGATCATACATTACTACATGGAAAGAAAGTAAAAATCTCGATAATCAGATGACTTAATCAGCAGGATAGTAGTTACACGAGTACATTAGACCTACTGACACAAACGTAATATTTTCATTGACGCGAGCAGTAGGCTACTCGTTTCACTTCAGCCATATAGCCTACGAACTGCACAGAGCTCCTGCCCAGCTAACTGGACGTCCTGTTGTAAGATCGCATATTACCACTATAATAATGTATGTACCTCCTAATCAGATGACCTATTCAGCAGGAGAATATACTTAGGGCCAATCTCAATTCTCTGTTTTACGCCTTCCCCTATCCCTTCATCTTACCCCTAGCCCTTGTCCCTCGAAACCGAGTGGCAAGACATAGGGGTGAAGAATATTCCCCTTGGAAATGAGATACCACTAGCCAAACCATAGGCCTAAGGGAGAGCTGGATGATTGAAACACTTGAATTAACGTAATTTACAGAGATCGTACCACACTGAAAGCTAATATTTTGTCACTAGCAACCTGTCTTCTGTCAAATAGGCTATAATTGCATTTTCAGCTCGGAATAAAACCGTTCAGGAATTATTTCAACAACAGCTGAACGTGCCTATGTTCGTTCGGAGCCTACCTTCCCACACAGCAAAGGTGTCTGTGGCAGACCCGCCCTCAAGCCGCCAGATCCGCCGGACAGTCAACCTCCGATTTGGCTATGGGCACAGAACACAATCAGACTCCGCCAGGGCGCCCTCAAACCGTGGGTCCGTGGCGGACCCCGTGCGAATGCGCATATCAAACGCGCCCTCTCAAGTCTGCTAACGGCTCTTTCCTCAGTTTTCTCGCTAATGGAGTGGAATACGGCGGCGTCTGAAGGCTCACTGTAAGTATGCTCCTATATGCTTTATTTTTTAAGTTACCTAGTCTATCCAGTGAAAATGTACTTCCATAACACAAGTTACTTACTTATCTAGCTTTGCTTGCTGATATAATCTAATTAGAAATTTGTTATAACGTAACGTTAATGGCCAGCTTGATGGCTGTAGCTTCTAGTGCTAGCTCATATTAGCTGCCAAGTTACACACCAGCTAGTTTCTAGGTTGCGCACGTTAATTTAGCTCACCTTTCACAGGGCTAAATCCTGTCTAACTTGAGCTTTGTTAACGTTTCATAACTTAACTCAAAATTGCGTTTAAAATGAGCTAAGCTAACTTCATGTGTTTGCCTGCAAACAACAAAAGTTGGCTTGCGTGAGCTAGCGTTAGCTTGTTGGCTAACGATAATGTTAACAGGAAAACTCGTTTTTTCTTATTGATCATGGACTCGGGCGCTGTCCTTAAGAAAACCTAGGCTACTTTGGATAAACATCATTTCGTTCTGGTAGGGGGCTGATTTCACATTGGTTAATGTTACCTGTCTTGGATAACTTGAACGTTAGCAGCTGATAAGCTAATTAACGTTATAATGATATTCCCTGTCATAGCCCGATGTGAGTCGTGCATGCTCAGATGTGTTTGTTGGTTCCAAAAATGGACATTTTGAACTTTGTTGACAATATTTATACTTAAAACAAACTGCTTCGGGATTAGTGCCCTTATATTTTGTAAAAGTTAGCGAGAAGTCGGCTAACTGGCCTACTATGGGCTCTGCTATGTGGCTGCACAAAATAAGCAGGGAAGGATTTTCGATCAGCCGATATAAAAAGTCAGTTTTTGCAGACGTTTCCTGGTTCCAAAACCGGGCTTTTGCTAACTTTTATCTAATATAAGGCCACAAATCCCGAAGCTATTTGTTTTATGTGGACATACCGCCGTCAACGAGTTCATTGAGTGATGAGGAATGTTTCTTGGAGTAAGATTTAACGAGAAAGGGCAGACTTTGACTGTGTTTTTGCCTCTTATAACTGCTTTTTCACATCTGTACATGCTTCATTGTGGAGCGGAGGTCTTTCTACCGGTCAAGTATCATTGCCTTGTCACAGGTCAGACAATTTTCAACGGAACTATGAGCTAAAATGATAAGCATCCCATTCTCTGGATCCCGATATAAAGCTCAGTTTTTAATGGAGTGTAAGATTGGTAATGTTACATATTTGGCAGTTTCTTT
This sequence comes from Alosa sapidissima, assembly GCF_018492685.1. Classification (NCBI taxonomy): domain Eukaryota; kingdom Metazoa; phylum Chordata; class Actinopteri; order Clupeiformes; family Clupeidae; genus Alosa; species Alosa sapidissima. The sequence goes on along the minus strand of NC_055968.1, from coordinate 9,947,014 downwards.
CTGATGATAAAAGTAATGTATGTTTATGTTCTACATCTGTGTTACAGGTCATTCACCAGTGGCTCCAGTCTGGTTTGGGGGTCTACCCTTTCTCATCCTGGCCTGCCAGCCAAGTAAAGTAAGCTATACAGTTTTGCATTTGATTTATTTGACTTTTGGTCCACACTTAAAAAAAAAAAAAATAATAATAAAATGACCACATACTTTTGTAACTGCCTTTATCAGTTCAGGATGAATTGAATGTACAGTAAATCTCAACATACAAAAATATGCTTGTCTTCTGTAATAAAATCCACCTACTTCAAAAGCTCTCTAATGAAATGCACATATTTTTGTTTTAGAAGAGAAATAACTACAGACCTCTGCAACTTCTGATAGTTCAGGATGAATTGCAGGTAAATCTCAACATATAAAATGCTTTTGTCAGCTTTGATAAATACCTCATTTCTAATACCCCCAAATGCTGGACTGTGTAACTAACAAGTAGTTGTGTCTGGGAACTGCTTTTCTGATGCCTTTTTTGTATTTTAAGGGAACAGGTCTTTGCCAAAATGTTACACTGTTACACTGCGCACGTAACTGAAGCATTCAGTTTGCAGAGCATCTGTTGCAACAATTGGCTTCCACTGTAGTCAATGGAACTGGTTACACCAGACGTGATGGCGTACAGTATGTTTAAAAACATTGGATTAGTCTTCTTAAACTATTTTTACGCTCTGCGAACCGAGTGCTTCACTTGCGGACTCGGTGTAGCCCAGGCCTTACAGGTGGTAGATTTTGTCACAGTTAGACAGAGCCGATAGCAGCCTGCTGGCGGCGGTGGCTTTATATTCATGTAGCAGACATTCCGTTTAAAAGTAGGTAGTTATGTATAACAACTCATTTTGTTATGCTTCTATGATTACAGATGCTGTGAGAGAGTCAGTGGTTCAACCAGCCAACAAACAGGAAAAGCAGGCAAGTAAAAAATCAGGCTACTGTTATTGCCCACTAAGAAAAACAGTGGTCTGGTATGAAGGTTATCTGCGTTTTGGAACATGTTCTTAATATTCATTAAATAATAAAAAAAAGTTTGACACTTTATGGTTGCATTTCATTTTACCTCTAGTACCTGTTCAATGTATTTAGTGTCTACGATGACCTCTTTCATTGAGCATTGAGGTGCGGTGAGGAGCATTGAGACAAGTTTCCACAATTGGACAGTTAGCAATTGCATAAAGGATTTACAGTTTGTAACTGATGGATAACTTGTAGGCTATTGTAGTGTAGCAGAGCTGAATTGATGTAGCCTACTGCTAGTAAAACCCCTATTTTCATACTTGCTGTTTCACAATGAAGGCATTTGGCTGTAAAATCACAATGTGCTTCACATGATAGATTTTGACTTCATGTCTTAAACTGAATGCATTAAGTCATTTGTATTATATTTGTCATATTGGTTGGTACAATACTTTACATTAAAACCTATTTTTTGTAGTGCAGTCTAGGTGTTGGCCAGATAGGTTAAGCTATATATTTCTGTAGTAGGCCTAGTAGCTAGTTTTTGGCCATGAAATGAACGGATCCTAAACGTATCCAGGACGGATGATTAACGGGTCCGAAATGATTCCGCGGCGGATGCCTCTCATATGACCGGGTCCAAAACGGACCCGGAGCGGATCTGTGGCTCATTCGCGGATCCAAAGCGAAACCGGGGCGGATGTATCCATTTATGTACGGATACGCAATGGGACCGCTGCGGTGTCTGATCGGATCCGCGAGCCGGCATCGCGGCGGATACGCTGCGGTGTGCAAGTGGACACAGTTTCGGATCCGATTTCTGGATCCGTTCCGGAGTTCACCGTACCTCCGCGGCGGATGCGTTTCGTAGTCCGTTTGCTGTCTGGGTTGGTCCGGGTGAATGAAACAGGGATGGGGGACAAAATAAACATGCAGTTTGCTATGTAAACATCCCACAACTCCTTTGATATTTTACAATAATATCCAAATGGTCGTTACTTGACATCAGAAGCAATCGCTACCTGTAATAGCCTATGCGAGGAGTCGGCAGCAGTAGGCCTATGCAGCATTCATATCAGATGAGCGGTAAAAAAGTTCAGCGAATTTAGCTGCTGTTGGACTTTACATTTCTGACATGGTATGCTGCCAATTCGCGGGGTAGACATGGAAATATGTAAAAGGCGAGACATTCGCGCAAATAATGATGTGCTGTTAACATTCACAAAACAGCGATATTTTGAAAACTTCCTCGTGAAGAACAGGACCTTCAATATATGGTCACAAGATTGAATGCAACATAAAACAATTACCATTTTAATTTTATAATCCTTATTAATGCCAACATTTCATGTCAATGAATCTCTCGGTGTGCTTATTTTTCCGGTGTGAGCGGTGTATGTTGGGTATTTCTCTTACCCCTCGGTTTCAAGTAAGCTCCCGATCTTACTTGGGGCCCGTCCTATTTCTCCCCCCTTAAAACTTCCACTTGGTTTTGATTGCCCTCAACATTAAAGCCCCCTCGACAAGGGAAGTGGAGGGTAAGATCTTTCCCTATGAATTGGGACACCACTATATGCAAATTAGCATAGCGAACGTGCTCACCTACGTCACGCGCAGCGCCGACGTGTCTACCGGTAGTAGCCTGCTACTATTTTCATTCAGGAACATGCCCAGCGGTCATTGTTGTGTGGGCTGTGCTGGTTTATCTACGTCTGGTTAATCAACAAAGATATTTGTGTTCATATGAATGCCAGAACACACACCTTAAATATTGACGAATCTACCCAGATCAGATATAGCCTATAACGTTATTTGATGGGCAGACTCTCTCAAAGCACTCAGCAGATATCTTGAACATCGTCAGATAGCTTCGTGAGATATTTTCTAACATTAGTGTTCAAAACTCAACAGTCCATCAGATGTGCATCAAACTAACATATTCCAACATATTTCGAAATTTTAATATGCTTATTTGCGAAAATATATAAAAAATGTGGCCGGCTCACTGAGCTCGCACGGTATCCTGGGTAATTTCATCTCCCACTTCGTTTTAAGCCTGCATCGGTCCTGGCTATATTTTGAGGGTTGATTTTAAGGGGGAAATAGCACTTCCCCTTGCTCCCTAAAGTAATGGGACACCCTAGCCCTACACGTGCACGCACAAAAACGAGGGTTAGGGCAAAAATCTAGGGGTAGGGGAGGTATTGGGACGGGCCCTTAGTTTTAAGGGGTATCTACCCCTTGCCCTTATCCCTACCACTCGATCGAAATGAGAATTGAGATAGCCCTTCGTCTCACGTGCACGCGCAAAACTAGGGGGGGAGGGGTAAAATAGAGAATTGAGATTGGCCCTACTGACTAAAACGAGTACTTTCCTTGCAAGCAGCACTCCTTTCACTACAGAATAGCCTGAACTGCCCACGACTGGCTACGAACTTTTCAGCTACCTTCTAACTGGACATCTTGACAAACATTGCACAAGGGTACAAGTTGTAAAACATTTGTTTGTGTGCAAAATAATAACTTCTGTTGCTTACAATGCTAAAAACGAACCTAATACAATGTTTAGCTTAGTCTACAACACTACTGGCGAGTATTGCACTAGTATTACAGCTAGCTAACTAGGCTACGTGTGGCAAACTCAAGTAAATGACAAAACTTACCACTCTGAAGTAGTCATTTCCAATCTATGGGCGATTGGTTGCTCCTCTATTTCAGATTCTTCCTCTGATTCAGGGTCAAATATGCTGTTCATCAACACCTATGTCTCCATAGTATTTCCACCTTGGCTGTTTCAGTGAGTGCTGTTGGTCATGTTTGCGTCTTTGCTCCGGAGCTTCGCTCGTTGTAAACCAACCAATCAGCACGCAGTTCATCTAAATATTCATGAGCATACCATAAAAGGAAGAAAACCTCTCGTTTCATTTTAGGGCTTTTAACCAGGCTTGCATTAGGGCGCATAGAACAGCACATATGCCATTTTCAGCCCAACCAATGTTACACACCCTATTCAGAGACCTTAAGGACCAGCACAAAATACCCTATATCATCATTCTATCACCCCTTTAAGACTGTTGGTTTACAAAATCTCCCCAGATCGTCCAGATTCCTAGGTCCACACTTGTGCATTCTCCTCTTTGACTCACCCCACTGTTTTTCTATGGAGTTTAAATCAGGGTGCGAGTTAGGGGGGAGCAGGGGGAGCCATGGCTCTCCAGTGGCCAGCTGAGCTCCCCTGGAAACATGGTATGTGAAATTGTGGGGGAACTTTAAAATATTGATATGATTGCCAAATAAATTATATTTTGGCCATGGTTTTCCCTAAAATGTGTAAAATAAGAGAAATAAAATTGTATTTTGAGTTCATGATTCATGAGAAAAGTGCCTGCTTGCATGTTAGAGGCGCGAAACGTGGAAGCGCCTGTCCACATCATGGCTTACCGGACCGGACCGCAAAAGCGGCTGAACCCAGGCCGCTGTGGTATGTGCCGATGCGTCTCTCCATGCAGTGAGAGGGTTGTGTTGTGCTATAGTCCTTGCTGTAGCCTATTGTAAATAATAATATGTTAGCTTATGCCATAATATGTTAGTTTATGCCATAATGTTATTGTTTATGCTCGGATAGATACGGAACATGGTAGTCCTGTAGTTTTTATTATAGGCTAATATTCCACTATTCCACAAGGATAGGTTGATAAGTTAACAAAAACAGGAAGGAAGAAATAAAGCATTTGAAATGTATCCCACAATTCCACTAAGAGGCATATTGAACTACTGTATTGTTTACATGTTTTTTTCTGCATGGGTCAGCTATCATGTTGTTTTGGTGATTTTGCTCCTTTACTACACCCACTTCTGAGCAAACAAGCCATATAGGTTGATCATGTAGCCTATACTGCTGTCATAGCCTACTGTTCTTTCTTCCATAAAATAACTTTAATTCATATGGTTAACTCTATTATCCTTTCTACTTGTCCCTATAGTCATAGTTAATTTCGGGCTCATCATTTTCAGCGGGGGACTGGCTGATCTGCTGCTCAGGCTACTTTTGTTTTTAGGCCTATAGGCTACTGCATACACAGATCAAGCTTGAGTTTTGTTATCAATATTTGCAAAGTCTATGAATAGCCATATTGGATGATACCAAAATGATAATATTTTAATTAATTTAATATGTTACTTGCGAATAGGTTGACAACGCTACAACGTCCAGTAGGTTATTAGCCCAATTACGTCGTTATAATCATGGCTATCTCTCTTTACCAGTTGCCACTTATGTCTGTCCTCTTCAAAAAAAATTGGAAGCATGGCACATTTGCCAGTATTTCCCACCAATACTTTTCGTCTTTTTATGGCCTTTTCAGTCCCTCATGGCATCTTTCTACCATCCATCCTCCCTGACGCTTATCACTGCGGTAGGGCCGGCCCGGCTGGTATCTGACAAAACTTTTTAGGAAAGACGGGCCAACCAATTAACTCTTCTTGGGAGGGGAGAACAACCCATGCAGAGGCTGCGGTGTTAGGCATAGAATGCGAACGTGTGTAGCCAACTTTAAGAGAAGATAGATTAACGTGACAAATGCCAATATTTTCCCTCGACCGGCCCAAAAGTGAAGCGGCCCACCGGGGATTCTCCCGATTACCCACTCCGGGCCTGCCGCTGGCTGCTCTTATCGCGTATGTTTGGCTCTGTGTACAGCCTTATAGGCTATAGCCCATGTGATTGTGAAACAATGTAAGTTGTTGAGTAATTCTAAGTTGATTCAATTAAACAGTCAAAACATTGGTGGTCAGGGTGCGTGGATTATTTACTATTAAGTTCATTGAAGTTTGCGTAGCCCATTTATGATCCATCGGGGTGTTTCATGTAAATATTGTAAACATATTATGTTTCATGTAAGCAAACATAGACCTATGGCACCACCCGTGTGCAAGGGATTTTCTCTTTATAATAGGCATATACTGTTGCTATTAATGACAGGATCAGCATTTAAACTTTGCCCCCCTCCAAAAAAAAAATATAGGCTATTGCCCGTACCTGCCTCGACTCGCCCGGAGACCGTGGTATAACTCGCACACTGGTTTAAATCAGGGGACTGAGATGGCAATGGCCGAAGCTTGATTTTGCATTCAGTAAACCATATTTGTTTATTTTGCATTCAGTAAACCATATTTGTATCTGGACGTTTGTTGTGGTTCATTGACCTGATGAATGATCCAATCATGTCCAACGTTTTGTATCTTGGCAGAGATTGACAGATTTCCTTTAAAAATGTTTTTCATGTTGTTCGTGATACCATGCACCTAAATTAGATTCCCAAGGCCTTTGGAATAAAAACAGCCCCACAACCATATTTGTTTATTTTGCATTCAGTAAACCATATTTGTTTTCAAGTAGCAGGGAATTCAAGCCAAACCGTTGCAACTCTGCCATCAATCATTATGTTAAGCCCACCAAACGACTCTATACACGATTTCAATGCCTGATTAAGTTTCGATTTCTGGAGCTCACAAGCCAACGGAGAGTTGCTAGACTAGGGGCGCGTCTAGATTTCTAGGCTAGTACCATTCAGTTACTCCTGCCGTTAGTAATTAGTAATTAAATGACTGGACAGGTGTTTACCTAGCATGCCCTCTAAATAAGCTATTAGCAGTGAGGTCACTTTTGAAGATTGTCTGGGAAACTTGGTGGCCCCAAGATGACACCTTTGTCTGTAACTCTCCAATAGTGGTTCTTATGGAATTTTTTGCCTATCTTACCATCCTCCATACTGTACGTGGGGGCGAGATAACCATGGGTCTTTGTCCAAGCATGTTTGTTACATTTCCAGTTGATTAGAACCTTTTAATCATTGTTTTAACTGTAAATATAGGCCTTTTCAACAAAGTACCTCGTTTTTATAGACATTCACTGACTTACAAATGTCAACACACTTTCTTTTTATTTAAATTTAGTGTATTCTCTTGTCTTTCTGATGTTGAAAAATGATAAGAGGATTTAGCCTCTGTGTCACTTTATTCATACCTTAGTGAAAAATAAAGAACTACCTCTGAAACTTCACAGACACTCTGATTAACTTAACAAAGTTGAAATTAGATAGGGAAATGCTTCTGTTAGGTTTTGTATGTAAGATTTTCTAGGGGTGCCAATAATTGTGAGCAACGTGTTTTTGTTAAAAATATTTATTTCTTTATGAGATTTTCTTTTTTCTCAGAATAAATGTTCTTCCCTTCAAGGGTGGATTTTTCCTTGTTGTTTTCATTGTGAGAGTACAATGAATCATCAAACTGAATGAATCATCGAATCATCAAATTATTTTTTATGCCTGTTATTAGTCAACATTACCAAAGGTGCCAAAGTAGTACTTTCTCACAGATTCTGAAAGCAACTACCGGTATATACAGAACATGTTGTCAGGCCTTGTACACATCACAAACATCAAATGTCTCTTCCAAAAAACATTCACTGAAGACATTTCTCCCTCGCTGTCATCAGTATCCTCCACTGAAAGTGTAGCCATCTTCAAATTTGTATTCGCACCAACTTCACCACCACTACTGCAATGGCAGTAGGTGGTGCATGGTAGTCCATCTGACTGACAGCAGCAAGAGGCCCTGGAGCATGCTGGCAAAGCAACAAGCTGTAGAACTGTTTTGGGTGCAATGTCAGTGTTGCCATGAACAGGCACAGGAATTCCATCCTCTATTTTCCAGCCAAACAGGGATACATAATCAGTACACAGGTGTTGGCAGCATCTCTCTATAGAAAGACTTGCAGCTATGCATACTTGATGTGTTCCGCTGCATATTCTGGAAGACTTTTATTTTAGGAGGATCTCTTTTCTTGGTGAATGTATCTCAAGTTACTGAGGCTTTCAACAAACCCATTCCTGCCTTCATGCTCATCAGCTTCTATATCTGTAAAATTCTTCAAATCAAGATTCCTCTTGAGCATCAAATTGATTGCTGAGGTTTTCCCTTTACCATATGGATATGACACACTGTCACAACCGTGTGTATGTGTACTCCTAGTGTGCTCATTGCTCTAGGGTGTGTGTTTGTATTTGAATGGGTGTACACTGTGTGTGTGGGTGTGTTGTACACTACCCCCAAATGGGTAAAATGCAGAGCACAAATTCCTTGTATCGGTGGGGTCAGCCCTATGTTCCCACATTTCTATGGTTAGGGTTAGGCCTGAGGTGTGGGTTAGGGTTAGGGGACATAGGGCTGTGGGAACATAGGCATGCTTCCGTACTGGTATATCTAAGTATACTTGGCCAATAAACCTGATATGGGGCAGCTGTGGCCTACTGGTTAGGGCTTCGGGCTTGAAACCAAAGGGTTGCCGGTTCGATCCCCGACTAGTAGGAGAAATGTTGGGGGGGAAGTGGTTGAAGAGCACTGCTCTCCAATGCCCACAACCACGGTTGAAGTGCCCTTGAGCAAGGCACCTGACCCCTCACTGCTCCCTGAGCGCCACTGTAGCAAGTCAACTCACTGCTCTGGGTTAGCGTACTTCACCTCATGTGTGCTCATTGTGTGCTTCATCTCACTCTGTATTCACTAATTCACAGATGGGATAAATGCAGAGACCAAATTCCTTGTATATGCAAGTATACTTGGGCTATAAACCTGATTTACATTTGTTGTTATATTTGTTGTTGTAATTCCAAATGATACGTGTCATTCCTTGCAATACTGGAAGAAATAATTTTCTTAATTCTACCCTCTCCTCCTGTAATCAACTTTGCAGTTTTCTCTGTAATTAAGGGGGCAAATTCAAGGACTATTATAGTTAATGTGCTGACTAACTGGCAAGTACCTCCTAACTCAGACTAGTTTGTATCAATCCTGGACTGTGGTGTCTGTTTTTAAAGCATTAAAAAAATGTTAGGATGACAAATATTGTTGTCTGTAATTCTGGGGGGAAATCCAAGGACAGTTATAATTAATGTGCTAACTACCTGGGAAGTACCCCACAACATTGCTGTCTGAAATTCAGCGACTGATTCAAGGGAAATAAAGCTAACGTGCTAACTAACCGGCAAATTGATGAACTAGGGTACATCAGACTATAATATTCATATTAAAATGAATTACTATTGAATGATTGTATTCCTGTATGTATTAACCCTCTATACCCCAATAGAATGTTACAACAATGCCTCTGATTCCTGGAAGTTCCAGGAAAAAAAGGCAATTTCAGTAATATTTTAAATAATGCAAAATAACTTAAAAAGTAAGGCAAAGTGTCAAATGCAAGTTACATTCATATTAAAGGTCAGAAACTGCTTTTTAAAATGATATATAATTCATTGCCAATTATGTATGCACAATTTCCATAGACTGCCATTGATCTGAATGAAATGATAGAAATTGTGATATGATGACAACTAAAAGACTAAAAGAGAAGCTTTTCAATCTTAAAATATCATCTAAAAATATATGATAGACCAACTTAAAGGAGAATTCCAGTGTGATATTGACCTAAATTGACCTAAAGGGATCAGATTCCAAAAATAATTCAGTGGAAATGCATGGATTCCAGTTGCTGCTACTGGAAGAAACTGGAATCCATGCATTTCCACTGAATTATTTTTGGAATCTGATCCCTTATCATACCTGTTCATTCTTACTCGTTGCTCGACTTATCGTGACTAAATTCAAGATGGCTGCAAACGCTAAACTTCGTGAAGATACTGTCTGTATAAATCGTCTTGTAAGTAAACTACCAGTGCTTTTTCAAAGTTCTCAATGTCTCGTTTTAAATGTCAGGGCCCTCGGAAGTCTACCAATGAAGTGTGGAGATACATTGAGCCTCGTAAATGGGTGTAAAACAGTGATTTATTTGCATGGCTAGCCCGATGCCGAAGCACCACTATTGAAAAAGCTGTTGGTAGCATCGGCTAACTAGCGCCAGATTTTGGAGTGCAGGGGACAAGCCGAGATGGGCTATGAGACATAAGTTCACACTTGGTATCATGTTTCAATACACTTTAGGTCAATATCACACCGGAATTCTCCTTTAACTATTACATTGCAAAAAATATGAAACTGTTGAGTAGTTCAGGGGTTAATATTTTTTTATCTAGTCTGCAAAGAGCAGCAGATGGAATTTTGTCATTTTCATTTAGCGACTACCATTTCAGAACATTACAGCAGTTAGAATAGGCCATTATTAGTGATGAGACCATTACGTTGATACAACACAATAAAATAATAGTAATATAAATACTACTACTACTACTGCTACTACTACTACTACTACTAATAATAATAATAATAATAATAAAGGTATTGTTATTATAAAAAACAGCAAGAAAGAACTTCCGACTAAAACCTTATTATGTATTTATATATATATTTTTATTATTATAACAACAGTATTATATTAATTAGACCGAAGCAACACAAACCTAACAGATTACATTTCATTGACTATTCAATAAACTATAACATACCATGAAATTCATGAAAACATGGTGGCATTTTGCACAATGGCGCAGAACAGGTTGAGCAGCCAAAAGAAGTTTCAATGCACCGCCCACTATTGGTGCGGCGCCCTGCTCTAATGCAGCTTACACATCCCTTTTTCCTCCCCTCAAAGCGCACAAGTGAGTGGCCTTCTTTTAAATTCCTACTCACTACAAAGTCGATACCCAGGGTATTGATGCCCTGGACACCCCGCTTCCTGCCAAAAAAATCATCACATAGGGCATGCACGATTTTAAGTTTGAAGGCTTTCAGAAGAAAGCTGAGCTGAAGCTGCCACACAATATATGCATTTATAATTGCTATGTCAAACAGTCCCCAGAACAGGTACTTCCACCATTTCTTTCCAGTTCGCCCAACATTGTAATAGCTTCGAAACTGGTCTAGATGGTCAACCCCTCCCATTTTCCTGTTGTAATCAAGGACCGCTTCTGGGCAAGAGATTAGATTAGCATTAAACTTGGATCTTCGCTTCATTTGGTCTCTGCCTGCATGATTGCTTGAAACTATATACACATCCCTTTTGTCCATCCACCTCAATACCATCATCCCATCCCTTCCCACTTTTCTGCTCTCCCCTATCATTAATTTTGGTTCCGTGATTTGCGTTGGAAAGCCTTTGGAGGTCTTTCTGATGGTGCCACAATAGTAGGTGTTATGATCAAGCAAGTCTCTCACCAAGGGAATGGAAGAAAAAAAATCATCTGCATAGACATGATAGTGCTTGTCCAAATATCCTCTAAGCAGATGCATAACTACTCGGTAGGCCAAACCTTTTCCCTGTACATCATCTTTTCCCGTGTAAACATTGAAGGCGAGACAATAACCTGTCAAAAGAGTCACAAAGGCACCATAACTTTATGCCCCATTTCACTGGTTTTTCCGGCATATATTGTTTCCAACGCAGTCTCCCATCAAATTTAATCATCGCTTCGTCCACAGACAGTGCAGACCAGGGCACAAGCAGTTTTGGGAAATTTTCTTGTAGCACTAAATGGCCTAACTTTTGCCAGCTTATCTGTATCCTCTCCTTGTGAACTGCACTGAAAAAATTGGCAAATTAATTCAAAACGGTTGTGAGATATCCGGTCAGCGATATATGGCACTCGGACACATGGATCAGAGTTCCAGAAGTCGGTGAGGCAGGGTAAACGATGGATACCCATGAGGATATTGAAACCAATGAAGGCCCTCATCTCCTCCTCTGTTGTATCGTACCACGTGGCGGGGGGGTTGCTGGATGCAGCATACATATTTGTAAACTGCACTAGATTTGAGATGAATAACACCGCAACCATCTGCCACAAGATATCCAGCACGTTGGTCAAGATACATCTGGGGCCAGGATCAACCATACAAGGCTGGATGGAGGGAACTGGGATAGAGTCAGACCATGGTGGATCGTCGTGTGTTTGTACCCTTCCTCTCTGTCTCTTTCTCCCACTGTTTCTCACTCCCAAGCTTCCTCCTCTTCTTCCTCTCCCTCCTCCTCCTCTTCCTCCTCTCCCTCGACCTCTTCTATACTCTGCCCTGGCTCTCACTCTGGTCTCCACTTCTTCCTCCACTGCTTCACCTGCCTCCTCCGCCTCTTCTCTCTCCATCATCACCTCTTCCTCCTCTCGCATAGCCTCTCCTACTTCATTGTCCTCCTCACCTTGAGAGCTGTGATCTGACACATCCGACAGATTGATCTGACAATGAAAGTTGCACACCAAAAGTCTGTTCGGATTTAATATTAGCCCTATCTACAGTCTGTAATAATAATAATAATAATAATCTATCTATCTATCTATTTATCCATCCATCCAGCTCTCGCAACAAAATCTAGGTCAAAGGTGAACACCCCTGACGTAACCAATTGACATCCATTCAGAAGTTTTGTTGTCACTCGATATGGATTAGCCTACTCTGATGACTGCCATAGTGAGCTAGCTAACAACGTATGGAAGTAATGCCAAATCTATGCCAATGTCTTGTATGGATCTAGCAGATTAGAAGACAGGAATGAAGAAATTTCATGTTTTCTGAATTTTTCGGCAAAAAGGTAAAAGACATCCCAGCGCCGCACTGCACTTGTTGAAGTGCTACCTACACTAACTAGTGTTAGTGTTCAACCAAAGATCCTTGATTACTAGCAAGATAGAGCAACGTAATTCGTTACTATGGGAGCAAAATGGGACAGTTCCGGTCTGCATAAGTGGGAGTGTCACCTTACGTCACTAAATAAACTTTTTCTCTTAATAAGCAATAAGAACAGATAAACATAATTGTGTTCACAATATCATTGTCTATAATCATGTATGATACCAATGAATCATTCTTTAGGACATGATATAAATAATTGAATTAGTCATGTGTACTGAGCTAGCTAGCTACACAAGTGACTAGTAGTTGAAGGACTTCGTTTAAACTTAATATACTGTTCCAAATTCGCTTGAGTATAAACTATCCACTTTAACTAATGTCAGTAATGTTATTCAGCTAGTTGTCATTTCAAAGAAATTACACTTCTCCGTTTAAAATGTTACCTTAGCTAAGAGGCTAGCTAGCATGCTAACAACTGGACAGTAACTGGCAGCAGCATGGTCTGATATTAAGTTATTTTATTACAAATCCGAACACTAAAAAATTACACTTTTAGGCTTGAAATGATCCCAAACAGTTACAGATTATGACAAAATGTTCCAAAAAACCCTCAACAAATCCAGAAAGACATAATGACCAATTTATTGGTAAAATTCCACAAGTCTCCATTGACATTAGTGCAGCGAGGGTTTACTCTGGTCTGCATAAAGGGGGATATCCCCCCCTTCCCCTTGCAATAATCGAACGCGGAAATTGTCGAACGTTTGTGCCTCTCGCTCCGCTTTAACCCTCTCTGGTTCAACGTTAGTGAAAGTTAGCGCTAAACTTAGCAATCAACTTAGCGATCACGGACATATTTTGTTTACGGTCATATTCTTTTATTGCCAACATTACATTTACAACTTACATCAGTGTCATTGCCATCCAATATGAGAAGATCTTCTTCCAGCACCTGAGATGGATCAGTGCACATCAAAACCGTCTCGGCCAGACTAAACCTGCGGTGTTTCGGTGCAGAAGACATTATCTCTTTGCCTGTTACTCTGTCTCGTGATTTCGGAGGCTATAATGTTTAAAATTGCAGGTCCTGACGGCGGGAAAAGAAGTAAATTGTAACAAATCCTATGATTGATGTGACACAGTGACATGAGTGACGATTTGGCAGATAGCATAGGCTACTGTAACTTTGAGACTTGAGTCCTCATTCATATCGGCTGAACTGCTGCGGCCGCACGATATACAGATAGGCACATCTCGTAGCATAAAAGATCAACATATATCAAAGCCTACAAGCAGATTTTTTTTGTTTTGATGGCTGGGGAAAAGAGTAAAATGTTACAAATCCTACGACTGCTGTGCCAAATTGATCATGGCAAGATGAGTGACGTTTGTTAGATATCTTGGACATATGCCCTCATTCATATCAACTGAACCACAGCGGCCACGGAGCAGAAACAGGCACATATCGTAAAAAAACGCAAATATCTATAAATAAATCAATACAAACATATGTGTTTGATTATGACAATACATCGAAGGGGATCTAAAATATTGATCTGTAGTGTACATAAGCTGTAGAAATTAAGTGATCGCCTGTATTCATCCATGAAAAAACAACAGGTTAAGCTACATGGAAGTGCCATAATTTATTACCAAACATGACACGATTTAGAGGTATAAGCTATTATGCGACAAAAAGGAACCTAATTTGACCTTTAAAGGTCACTTTGCAAAAGGTATTTTGTTCTCTGGAGGGACCTAAACTATTTTTTTACTTATGCCCACATTCCACAAAGTTCTACCTGACTAGTACCATAGTTGACACACGTGTCAGTCCGTGTCATGTTTCATTTTGAGTAAGTTGAGTGTTCAACATCAGTGTTCAATATGGATTTAATTTCAATTATAGGCATAATAATATTTAAAAATAATCAGTTGGGGGGGGCACACTGGTCTGTTTGGGCGGGCCTGGCCCCTTAAGGCCCGCCCTTGACGCCGACGCTGTCTACTACTTGACCCTGTAGTCATAGCTAATTTCAGGCGGGGATCTGCTCCTCAGGCTACTTTTCTTTTTTTATCATCATTTCTTTTTCATACACATATCAAGCTTGAGTTTTGTTATCAATATTTGCATAATATTTTCAAAATCTTTGAATTGCTTTATTGGATGATACAAAAAGGCTAATATTTTAATTAATATGTTGCTTGAGAATAGGTTGATAACGCTACAAAGGCCAATATTAGTCTAATTACGCTGCTAATAATCATTGTATAGGCTATCTCTCTTTACCAGTTGCCACTTATGTTTGTCCTCTTAAAAAAAATCTGGAAGCTTGGCACATTTGGCAGAATTTTCTCCAATGTTTTTCTTGTTTTTTTACCTGGCCCTTTTAGTCCCTCCTGGCCTCTTTCTACCATCCATCCTCCCTGACGCTTATCGCTACGGTAGGGTTGGCCCGGCTATGGTATCTGAGAAAACTGTTTTGGAAAAGACGGGCTATATGGACCCAACCAACTCTTCTTGGGAGGGGAGAACTCCCTCACATGGTAGGCTACAATCCATGCAGAGGCTGCGGCATAGAATGTGGAATGTGTGTAGCCTACTTTAAAAGAAGATAGACTAACGTGGCAATTGTCAATATTTTTCCCTCAACTGGCCCAAAAGTAAAGCAGCCCACCGGAATTCTCCTGATTCTCCCGATTACCCATTCCGAGCCTGCCTCCTGTCCAACGATCTTGCAGAGTCCAGTTACAGCTCATGGAGTTTCCTGTGTGTACTGGTCAACAAGCCGGATGGGTCATACAGGTTTTGTACCGACTATCGGCGGCTTAATGCCGTAACCAATACTGATTTGTATCCTCTACCGAGGATTGATGAATGTGTTGATTGTGTTGGGGCTGCCACGTTTGTGGCTGCTTTTGTAACCCCGGATTAATTTTTACAGTATAAAGTTATATGTGGCAGTTGTGGCCTACTGGTTAGGGCTTCGGGCTTGGAACCGAAGGGTTTCCGGTTGGATCCCCGACCAGTGGGAATGGCTGAAGTGCCCTTGACCAAGGCACCTAACCCCTCACTTCTCCCCGAGCACCGCTGTAGCAAGGCAGCTCACTGCTCCGGGTTAGTGTGTGCTTCACCTCACTGTGTGCTCTGTGTGTATTCACTAATTCACGGATGGGATAAATGCACAGACCAAATTCCTTGAATACGCAAGTATACTTGGCCTAGAAACCTGATTTACATTTACAGTTATGCCCTTTGGGGTCCAAAATGCCCCAGCCACTTTTCAACAGCTTGTCAGTCGTGATCCACTGAATGAGCTCTTGTGAGGCCTATTTGGATGATGTGGTCCTCTATAGTTGTTCTTGGCCCGAACATCTAGACCTTTTGCGGGAACTCATTACACGTCTTTAGAAGGCAAATCTTACCATCAACCTCTCCAAATGTGAGTTTGGAAAGGCCTGAGTCACTTACCTTGGGAAAGTGGTTGGAGGTGGACGGGTACATCCAGTGAATGCCAAAGTGGAGGCTGTCTGCATTTTTCCGGTGCCCGCAACACAACGGGAATTGCAACGTTTCTAAGGTACGGCGGGTTATTATATAATAAATAATTTCAAATCGGGTTTTAATGATATGGAAACATGAAATTAAAGGAAATTATTTGTAAACTCTATAGTAGGCTATGTTTTCATTAAAAAATAAGCTACCCACAATGCATGTGATTTCCTGCGGGCACCCAGAATATCAGGCGTGTTAGTTTCGTGGAAGTGTAGGCTAGGTAGAAGGCTACGCAAACATGGAAAACTGGCTAAAAACAGGGACACTGTCCAAAAGGCCTAATTAAGGCGATCGAAGAGGAGAAGCGAGAGAAACAGAGGAGACAGGTAACGATGGAATGGGGGGCAGAATGATGAGAGTGGAGGTGGAGCGCAGGGGGCTAAAAGAAAGGACAAGACAGAAAAGACTGCAAGAAGAAAACAAAAGTATGATGAGGCGTATGCCTAGGCTTCATGTTAATTGGGAGACAGACTGCTAATGTTCTCCACACTGTTTTTTTAGCGTGTGAGCTCATAGACCAGTTGCACATTTTGATTTTGTTATTTGTTATCAAGTAGGGCGGCTAATTAAACATGATGCCTGGAATGAATCAATAGAATGTGTTATTCTTTTATGTGTCGGACGGTGGGGGTACGTACGCGAGATGAGTCAGGATGTAGAAGGTGGTCTGCAGGAAAAATAGTTTGGGAAACGCTGCCTTAGCCCAAAAGTAGCTTTTCAGTGGACTCCTGCCTGTCAGCATACCTTTGATGCTATCAAAGCTTTGTTGGCAGACTGCTCGCTCCTAATTTTGAGAAGCCATTCAGCTTATGGCCTCCTTACACAACTTTGACAAGATTTAGGAAAGATTCTTGTAAGATAGTCTTTTGAGTAAAGCTTAAATGGGGGACATTAGTTAAAAGACTACAATCTTGCAAGAATCCTTTCCAAATCTTGTCAAAGTTGTTTGGTGTAAGGTGGCCAGTAGCTAGTGACGTTGGGGCAGGAGCTGTTATGCAGGTGGGGGAAGATGGGGTAGACTACCCACTCCTACTGTTCAGCATTTTGAGTTTGTTTATACTGACCATAATCCTCTGGTTTTCCTTGATAGGAATTATGCAGTGGTCTTTAATTTTACAACCTTTCAACCTTATTAAACATGTATGTGTCTTGGACAATGTTGTCGCAGATACCTTGTCTAGAGCATTATGGTTTTCCTTCATGAGAATTATGCAGTGGTCTTTAATTTTACAACATTTCAACCTTATTAAACATGTATGTGTCTCGGACAATGTTGTCGCAGATACCTTGTCTAGAGCATTATGGTTTTCCTTCATGAGAATTATGCAGTGGTCTTTAATTTTACAACATTTCAACCTTATTAAACATGTATGTGTCTCGGACAATGTTGTCGCAGATACCTTGTCCAGAGCATTATGGTTTTCCTTCATGAGAATTATGCAGTGGTCTTTAATTTTACAACATTTCAACCGTATTAAACATGTATGTGTCTCGGACAATGTTGTCGCAGATACCTTGTCCAGAGCATTATGGTTTTCCTTCATGAGAATTATGCAGTGGTCTTTCATTTTACAACATTTCAACCTTATTAAACATGTATGTGTCTCGGACAATGTTGTCGCAGATACCTTGTCCAGAGCATTATGGTTTTCCTTCATGAGAATTATGCAGTGGTCTTTAATTTTACAACATTTCAACCTTATTAAACATGTATGTGTCTCGGACAATGTTGTCGCAGATACCTTGTCCAGAGCATTATGGTTTTCCTTCATGAGAATTATGCAGTGGTCTTTAATTTTACAACATTTCAACCGTATTAAACATGTATGTGTCTCAGACAATGTTGTCGCAGATACCTTGTCCAGAGCATTATGGTTTTCCTTCATGAGAATTATGCAGTGGTCTTTAATTTTACAACATTTCAACCGTATTAAACATGTATGTGTCTCAGACAATGTTGTCGCAGATACCTTGTCCAGAGCCATGTAAGTCTGTATTTTTTCCCTCTCCTCCTCTTCCTCTTTCCCTTTATGTACCTGGGGCCCAGGTTGCATGGGAATGAATGGAGTGGATACGGGATGAGTTGGACTCTTGAGAGAGTCTCATCTGGGGAAAGTGTTGGTGTTACATCCCCCTGCGCCCCATCAGCCAGTGGTGGCAGTGACGTGGTTTTTTGTTTGTGTGTGTGTGCGCGTGTGTTGGGGAGTTGACAGTAGATAGGCCTCGTTAGGTTTCACCTGGCGGCAGGTGATGTGGGAATAAAAGTGGCCTGGGGCTCCTCCTTCGTTCTCTCTCATGTCCAGCCTCATTTTTGCCTTTTTCTCACTGAACTACACACGCACCCAGCTCACACACACCTTTCCATTATCTTTTCCCACTAGACAAGATATAGCCTACTTCTTAATTTGGTGTCATCAAATATAGAGGCATACAATTAAATGGTAGCTTAGTGGAGTTTCCATTCAATGTGCACGTCTGCGCAAGTGATACTGCTGATTTTGATTACATTTATAATGAGTAGGCCTATAAGCTACTATATGGTAGGCTATATAAGATTATAGTGTTACATAAAGGCAATCACAAAGAAAATAGGTAGGCTTTCTGCATGACTCATTCCTAATGAATTGTCTTTAATAAATACAACACATTGGGCTTGGCAAGAAATTTGGCAATGCTACTTTCCCACAGGTGATGCCCCCTTCCCCCAACACACACACACACTCCACACCATTACACCATACTCCCCAAACACACACACAATACAACTTTTTAATTACTACTTTTAATTAATTCTAAAGTTGATCTGGCTCTAATTTCATTACTTATGATTAATATTATGATTACATGACAATAAACTACTTGAACTTAATTGCCAAGCAAAACCTATAGAAATCCCTGAACAAATTCACACCTTGAACCTTTGTTTACATGGTGTTACAAGACTCAATATATGGCATGAGCATATAAATGGTCACATACAGTCTATATTACTAGCCTGGTCACACCCTTTCAGGGAGATACAATTCGGGAACACTAGTGTTTCCCCAGGTAGACAGACTACCTGCCCAACCAGCATCGAAAGGGGATGAGGCTATAGATTCGAAACCGAAATGGGCTATAGACCCTCCTGTGGGCTAAAGAGTGTCAACCTCGCATTGTTTGTGGTCGTCCCCTCCAAACACTTTGGAGCTACAGTTTGTCCTCTAACCCTTCACTGTAGTATGTCGCCATCTAGCTAATCAGCGCTATTCCTTCCTACTATTAATATGGTGAGTAATTAATTGTTTCTGTATGCTTCAGCAGGTTGTATGGTGTCGCCATCCTTTGCTTAATGCTGTTTTGCCTCTGTTTGTCTTTCTTCATTGATTTGTTTCATAGTCTAGGCCTACTATTGATTTTGGGCTTCTCAGAGCAATTGTGTTTGTCTGTTATCTATTTGAATTTGTTGTTTTGATGGCCATCCACTCCCTTATTGTGTGAATATGTCTTGTATGTTTTTGATTTAGTCTCTATTTGTATTCATTGTGGTAACGGGAAAATCAGTCAGCTTTATAAGGGTCAGCCTTTGCGTCATCCGGGCCTACTGGTGTGATTACTGTTGTTGTCTGTACTTTTCGTTGCCTGTTGTGGTTTGTTTTGCAGGAGTAGGGGGTGCTGCAGGGGAGGCTGGTCACCTGGTGTTAGTGGGAGTCTCCAGTTTGTAGTGCATGTGTGGGTTCATGTGTGTGTGTTTCCAGTACTGTTCACCTGTGTGGGTTGCGGTGGTTGCTGTTTCCTATATCCACGTGTAATCCTGACATCCCTCTCTTTAGGATAACCTGCCTCCCTATGGTAAGCCCCCCCTTCCTCCTGTCTAATTAATTAATTGTCTTGTCTCATGTTTTGTTACATTCCCACCCTATGGGGCACAAAGTTGTACATTTTAATAATAAATTAATATTTTCTTAGTCTTGTGTTACAGCTCTTTCCTTCCGGTCTAAGTTTCTCTTAATTTGTTCCCCATCCTCTGTGCTTAAATAAAAACATTTCATTTTGTGGAATTCTGTCTCTGTCTCATGCCTGAACCTGTGAGCCTGTCGAGTCTTTTGATTAACAGAAACCTATTCCCTGGTTTTGATACAAGGGCGGCGTAGTCAGCTAATAAATTAAACTTCTTGCCAGTTCTTGGCAACGCCACACAAAGTTAACAGTATGTTTATGACCGTCACCATGCTAGTGTTGTAAACTATCGCTAGTGACCAGACTCTATTCACTTTGTGAATGAGTCTTGCTTGCCAGGCTACTATATTACAGCACACATATACCTAACACAAGATCTCAAACGCATATGGGCCGCTGATTGCATTTATATCCTTGGAAGAATAAGGTTTATTAAGGATGATTAAGGTTTATCACCACAATCCAGGTTTATCACAAATATAACAATACAATAGTTATAATTAACAGTAAACAGTTATAGAAAGTTGGTGAGGCTACATTAAGGATAGTAATACTAACAATAATGCCAATACAATATCAACGATCAATAATGAAAATAAACAGATACCATATACCATTACTCATAAGAACCACTTAATTAAGTGCAAGCTGAACAAATAATGTCTTTAGACCCCTCTTGAAAGACCCAAAACTACCACAGGAATGCAGAGCACTGAGCAACTCTTTCCACCAATGAAGGGAGAGAGTACCACTGAGGGGAAGAGTGTCTTGAATTTGAAGTGTTTATGGCAGGTCGACACAACAGACGCTCACCAGAAAATCACAGTGGGCAATTGGGGATGTAAAGCTGGATCATAGAATTGAAATAGCAGGGAGCAGATCCAGTAAGTGTCCTTGGCTATAGGCCAAAGTGATTGTGTGAGCATTTTATCCTGCCACTAAGAGTTTCTCTTAAAACCTATTCACAAAGCTGCTGAAACCAATTTTTAGTAAGGAAAAATGAAAACTTGGTTGCCATGGTTGACACCATTACTCATGCAGAAGCTTGATTGGAGTGACCATCATAATTGGCTGATGATTATAACGTGAGAATGATGCCAAAACCCTCCCATATGAAGATGAGTGACAGATCTTTGCTGGTGAGAATGTGTGTGCTACACAGGTACTGCGAAGGACGGGAGATAAATGGACCAATCCCACTGTTGCTGCCTGGCCGCCGTTTACCAGAAACAGGTCTGTAGACCCCGGGGAACCAGGAGCATGTTGATGATTTTGACATTCAATCCCCTGTTCCCCCTGAACGTGCCTGCTCTGCTGCATTATCAAACTCTGACCCCCTGAATGTACCCACCCTGGGACATCACAAACCCCTGAGCCTCATGAACGTGCCCGCCCTGGGATATAACCAGACTCCCTTTTCGTTAAGCCTGTGCAGCACCCGGGCCCTGGACGATCACCCCCTGTACACCGTGAATATGGCCACCCTCCTGCAACACCAAACCCTGACCACCCTGAACGTGCCCACCCTGTTGCAACACCAAACCCTGACCACCCTGAACGTGCCCACCCTGCTGTAACACCAAACCCTGACTAACCTGAACATGCCCACCCTGCTGTAACACCAAACCCTGACCACCCTGAACGTGCCCACCCTGTTGTAACACCAAACCCTGACCACCCTGAACGTGCCCACCCTGCTGTAACACCAAACCCTGACCCCCCTGGGCCATCACCAGCCCCTGGGCTCCCTGCACCAGGCCTCCCCCCTGCAGCAGCATCCCTTCTGTGGCTGTCTGACTCCCGTTGACCAGGATCATTCCCTGACCCAGACCCACTTGGGGCCTCTCAGTCAGCAGCACTGTGCTCTGGACCTGCTGCGGCTCCACCATGTAGTACAGGGGCTGCTGCTGCTGCACCAGCACAGTCTGGGTCGGCACGGCAATGGCTTCACACAATTGAATCCTGGGAAGAGTAGAGGAGTTGCTGATGGTACTACAGATCTCTGTGGTTTCAGTGTGGACAGGAGGAGGAGGAGGAGGAGCCTCGGAAACCATCACAGTGCTGACAGACATAGAACTTTCTCGCTCTGTTTTTGCTTGCAGCGACATCTCAATTTGTTCCAGAATCAGTTTTGGTGGCTTGCAGATCTGGGCCAGGCTGGAGAACTCTGACTCCAGATCATCCAGGAACTGAAGGTCATCATCAGACCCCAGGAGGCTGCAGCAGCCCACAGAGCCAGCAGGTGATCCCTGCCCCTCGTAGCCATAATCCAGCAACGTGTCCTTCTGAGGAACCTGCACAGCTGTGTATGCTGACTTCTGTAACACAAACACACACACACACAGATACATTTGTCATGTGTTTCATTTACATAAGAAAGACAAAATAAAAAAGATCTCCTGACCACAGGCTTATTTCAAATAAGCATTAGGCAAATCAGGTATGCTTACTGGTAACCATACCTGAAAATTTCAAGAGTTTTGGAGTTACGGTTTAGGCTGCAGTATGACTTTTACAGAATTACGGTACAGAAACAATAGGGGTCCTGCAGCTATGCTGCTCGGACCCCTAATAATAATAATCCTTTCAAAAACAATAGGGCTTCGCACCTCTCCGTCGGTGCTCGGGCCGTAATTATGTGATCTAATCCAATTTCAGGATCCTTGTTTCTCTTTGAACAACTTTGAACAACAATTTTCAAGATTTGAAATCCGATAGCCGAGATCCGGTAACCGAAATCCAATCACGTTTTTTTGAACAATTGGGCCCAAACAATCGAAACATATGTAAACTAAAAAGCTATGCTACCTCATGTTCATTTTGCTCGGACCCCGTTAAATCACCGCTTGCAGTTATATTTATTATTATTCCGTCATGGAAGTCTATGGCAGCCCATAGAACCGTCTGGTAAAAAGTTGTAAAATTTGGCACACAAATTAGGCACAGTCCCATGATTAATTTCACCAAGTTTCAAGTTGGCACCTCGAGCACTCTAGCGCCACCAACAGGCCAAAGTTGGACGTGCGTTCATACAAGTAACTTTTGACCCGTTGGCTCTATTGTCAAATATGAGGTATCGTTAGAATCCTTGGACCAAGCCGAGTTCAACGCCATGATGGATTTTCCGCCATATTGGATTTAATCAAAAACACCTAAAAGTTTTCACAGGTCACAAAGTTTGTCCGATTGACACCAAACTTGACACGCATAATCTTAAGTTTGATTTGCTAAATGCAAATCATGAAATACAATGAATACATGAAAGACATATCTTCTGATCCTAAAATAATAAGCTTTATAATAATAATAATAATAAGCTTTATTTGTATAGCACCTTTCATACACAGAATGCAGCTCAAAGTGCTTTACATTTGAAGCATGTAACACAATAATAGTCAGTCAGTCATTATCAATCACTTTTCTTCATTGCTGTGGCCGTTTATGATCCAATCGGCAACATATCAAAAATATAGAGAAATATAGCTGCAAGCAGCAATGAGGGGGCCAAGCAGTTGAGCAGAAGTTGGGATTGGACTGGACTGGACTTGACTGTGTTGTGTTACATTGGAATGGATTGGACTTGATTGGATTGGATTGGATTGGACTGGACTGGATTCAAATGTCACCGAATTTATTGTGTGTCCTCAAGATGTACTCCTAAGACCACATACCAAGTTTGGTTTAAATCGGTGAAAGTGTTGATAATTATAGCACCCCTAGTGGTCAAAGGTCACCAAAATAATTGTGCAGTCTTAATATGGGGTCATGACTCCACATACCAAGTTTAGTTTCAATCGGTGAAAGTGTTAATAAATATAGTACCCCTAGTGGTCAAAGCATATCAAATTAATTGTGCATCCTCAGGATGTAATCCCAAGTCCACATACTATAAGTTTGGTTGCGATAGGTGAAAGTGCTAATCATACCACCCCTAGTGGTCAAACGTCATCAAATGTATTGTGGGTCCTTGTGGATGTGTTCACGAATCAACGTACCAAGTTTGGTGTCAATACGAGAAATTCTTCTTAATTATAGCACCCCTAGTGGTCAAAGTACACCAAATGTATTGTGCGTCCTCAGGATCGGGTCCCGAGTCCATATACCAAGTTTGGTTTTGATACGTAAAGGCATTACTGAAATATGAGCTAATTTCCTGTATCTCTAGCGCCCCCCTAGTGGTTGAAGGTCACCAAATGTATTGTGTGTCCTCAGGATCGGGTCCCAAGTCCATATACCAAGTTTGGTTTCCATATGTGAATGCATTGCTGAGATATGAGCCTACTTCATGTGATTATAGCGCCCCCCTAGTGGTCAAAAGACTCCAAATTTATTGTGTGTCCTCAGGATGGGGTCTCAAGTCCATGTACGAAGTTTGGTTTAGATATGTGTAAGCATTGCTGAGATATGAGCCTACTTCCTGTGATTATAGCACCACACAGTGGTCAAAATTTACCAAATTTCGTGAGCCTCCTCCTAATTGGGTCCTGAGCCCATGTAACAAGTTTTGTTTTGATACGTGAAAGCATTGCTGAGATATCCCTTCACTTCCTGTTTGGTGGCTTCGCCGCCAATTTTGATTGGCTGTTACGGGCGAACGGTTTTAGGTTTGAAGACAAAAAGGGATACATTTTTTGAGGCTTGGACTGAAGATTATGTGTGTCAAGTTTGGTGTCAATCGGACAAACTTTGTGACCTGTGAAAACTTTTAGGTGTTTTTGATTAAATCCAATATGGCGGCCAGATCAATTACGTTGACATCACAAATTCACATCTGTCGGACTTACGACCTCCCATAGTATTAACAATCACCATTTGTAAGTTTTAATTCCAAACACAACACCCGTTACAGGCCAAAAGGTAAATTTGCTAATTATAGCGCCACCTATAGGTCAAAAGTCATTATATTTATTGAGCCTCCTCCTTATTTGGTCTTTGCTGAGATATCACTTCACTTCCTGTTTGGTGGCTTCGCCGCCAATTATGATTGGCTGTTACGGGCGAACGGTTTTAGATTTGAAGACAAAAAGGGATAACTTTTTTGAGGCTTGGACTTAAGATTATGTGTGTCAAGTTTGGTGTCAATCGGACAAACTTTGTGACTTGTGAAAACTTTTAGGTGTTTTTGATTAAATCCAATATGGCGGAAAATCCATCATGGCGGAAAATGACGTCATAGGGTGCGTTGAACTCGGCTTGGTCCAAGGATTCTAACGATACCTCATATGTGACAATAGAGCCAACGGGTCAAAAGTTACTTGTATGAACGCACGTCCAACTTTGGCCTGTTGGTGGCGCTAGGGTGCTCGAGGTGCCAACTTGAAACTTGGTGAAATTAATCATGGGTGTGCCTAATTTGTGTGCCAAATTTTACAACTTTTTACCAGACGGTTCTATGGGCTGCCATAGACTTCCATGACGGAATAATAATAAATATAACTGCAAGCGGTGATTTAACGGGGTCCGAGCAAAATGAACATGAGGTAGCATAGCTTTTTAGTTTACATATGTTTTGATTGTTTGGGCCCAATTGTTAAAAAAAAACGTGATTGGATTTTGGTTACCGGATTTCGGCTATCGGATTTCAAATCTTGAAAATTGTTGTTCAAAGTTGTTCAAAGAGAAACAAGGATCCTGAAATTGGATTAGATCACATAATTAGGGCCCGAGCACCGACGGAGAGGTGCGAAGCCCTATTGTTTTTGAAAGGATTATTATTATTAGGGGTCCGAGCAGCATAGCTGCAGGACCCCTATTGTTTCTGTACCGTTCATTTTTTGCCAAAATTCTGTAAAAGTCATACTGCAGCCTAAACCGTAACTCCAAAACTCTTGAAATTTTCAGGTATGGTTACCAGTACCCCCCTCTACCCATAACCCAAAATTTGGGGTACTGCACCCAAAGGTGGCGCTCTTGTCAAAAACGCTTATTTCTCCTTACCAGATTGACCTAGACTCAAAATTCTTATTAATCATATTAATCTCTAAATTCAGATGCATCTTTTTCACCCTGGTCTTATGCTCTAAAAATGTTTACTTTTGCCACAATTTCAGAGAAAAGCCAAACATCATAAAAAGTTTCACAGGCTTCAAAAATGATCAAATCTTCACCAAAATTCTCACAGACAATGTTTAGACAAAGCCTCACAAAAGTTATTAAAATAATTTGGATATGTTGTTCCATTTCAGAGATATAGGCCAATAAAGTTCAACCACTCAGCCCATTTATCCTATATCACCTATATTCCTATACAGTGGGTCCCAGTTAAAAATTGACACTTCATTCACGATCAAGGTGATTCACGCAGCTGGGTGAAATGTAAGTACAACTGCTGCTGCTTGGGGGCAGCATAGTCTGCTGTGGCGTTCCACGGTCGAACCGGACGGCACATTCGACAGCAAGGGCTGTGATTGGCCGAGTTTTCAGCGTTTCTCTGTGTTTTTAGCAGCCCCTGCAACATGCTAGTCCACTGTAGCCTAAGCTTTGTACATAATGTTTAACATAGTTTTGGATTCAGTGGCAAGATTTCTTGATTGTACAGTGCCTGTCTCTCAGTAATGTTTTAAAATGAGAGCTTCGTCAGCTGGCAGTAGGCTACTTTGTCGGTAGTCATGAGAAGTTCGCTTGCTAACAGAACATAAATATGCTGCCCAGAAACCTTGTGAATAGTTCAAATACTACACTAACGAGGTTGAAAGATAGCCTTTGCCTACAGCATCTCCTTAACAGTGATGTTAACAAAATGACAGCATTCATATGACAAAGGAAAACGAATTCGGTCACTCAAGACTGTGCCACAGCAACCAGTGTAGGCTACATTCCTACCCAATAGGCTACTCGAAGCAGATAGCGTTGTCTGACGGTCGAGTGGGTTAATGCACGTATATCCAGAACAGGTCTGCAACTTTCAGGCAGTTCTGAGTTCGAATCTAGGCAGGAGCAGAGCCATATAAAGGCCTAGGCCTATTGTTATCATTTTTTGCAAGGTGTTGCTCCTGGCAATACTTGTTTATAAGACGTTTGGTGATTAATTGATAGCTGTTTTTGGGACACGTTAAACGTTCTTTATAATGAGCGCATACGGGGAGTAAAACGACTGTTACGCGCTGTTACAACTGTAGGCTACAATGATTGCAATACAAAAATATGCGTGTGTTAGTTTAGTTAGTTTTGTGATTTTTTGCACTTTTGCCTCATGTGTTTTCAGGTTTGAGGGCTTTTTTGGCAAGATTGACCTTGGTAGACTCTGCATATGTTATTTCTCCGTATGGAAAATAAAGTCAATTTTCGACACACGTCTGTTATTAGTTCAATAAGAAGTGTTGCTTGTTAAAACATGTGACTAGTGAAACTCAAATGATTTTAGAAATATTTAGCCAAAGCCAAAAAGTGTTAGAGAGAAGGAGAGACGCCGGTGCAGCTCAGATGTCTTCTTAATTTTCTTTATTCTTTAGTAAAAGGTGCAGAACATTATTAAACTTTAAAGACAGAATACGCACGCAGGCACAACTAGGCTACTTGTTTCCTTTTACTCGGCTATCTATATATGGTTATCAGCACACAATGTTGGGCTAGGCCTAATTCACTAGTTATGGATATCACAAGTTTAAACAATGAAAACAGAAAGGATGGAGACAGCAAAGCTAGAGGAGTTATTCCAGATGGGCAAGAACAAGGTAGGCAATTGGTGTGCTTGTCAGAACGTTAGATTACAGATGTTTAAAGCCAGACGTCACGGTACGCTAGAACAAAACTAAAGGTAACTTTAGCTATAGGGCTGTATCAATTTGTCCAAATTAATAGGTCATCGTAGACGTTGTTGTTGTATTATTGCATGTGGATATTGTTATGCTATGTAGCCTACTTTTTTTGCAATGCACGGACCTAAAACCGGGAAACGGACAAATATTGTACACGCGTGAATTTGTTTTTGCGGGGGTGGGGGTGGGTGGGTGTACGTACCATATCTCTCTCTCTCTCTCTCTCTCTCTCTCTCTCTCTCTCTCTCACACACACACACACACACACACACACAGTACCTTTCTTAGCCACAGATAATTTTAGTGGTGATATGTGTTATGGACATTGTTATGCACATTATTGACTGCAGTTTATTCTCATCAATGTCAGTCCATGAATGCATATTGATCAGTTGTTAACTAATACTGTAGGCCTAGAAGTTGCATTTGAAAATGTTACTGTTGTAGGCTGTTTGTTTTTTATTTCAGCCACACTGTTTTAAAGTGGTTAGGACCATTACACACCAATTTTGAATAAGCCATACTGCAATACCGATTTCATGGTTGCACCATGCACATGTTCGCCGATTATGTGGCCCTCAGTAACCTATAAATTCAATGATGTGGCGCTCTATGAAAATGAGTTTGACACCCCTGCTGTCCTGGCCTGGCCTGGTTGCACCGGATTGTGGCCAAACGACAGAAGCGCGGAGAACCCTCCTTTGTCTACCAAAAAGTGTTACTTTGTGCCCCGCGCTTCCCCACTGCTTGTGAAAGAAGGGGGTGGGGGAGGGGGGCTTAACGTGAAAAAGCTTAATGTCCCAAAACGGCAAAGTCATAATGGTAGGCTACAGGAAGTGGGGGGAGGGTATGGGATGACCAGAGCCGTCTTCGCTGTGCTATTCAGAAAGCATCTTATTGTCTTTCCAGGCGCACACAGCTCGTTATAGCCTATCGAGTGCCTTAGCAGATAGGCTCTGCTCTTGGGTTTGGCCTCACAGCGAACTCAACCCTCTTGTTGCTTGCAGTTTGTTAAATAAAGCGATGCAGATTACATCATTTATTTCTGATTAATTGCGTCTTTTTTGCAACATCTGCTTGTTAGGCTGGGCTACTGTCAATGTCCTGTACAGGTATATGTTCAACAATTGCTGGTGTAGGCCTACAGGCTATAATCAATTAGGGACTGTTCGTTATTTATTTAAGGGGCTACCGGAGGAGTTTTGGGAGGTTAGTCAAAAAAGACGTGACCCTCCCTCGCCAGCAAGACATTTTTCTATGACACTCCAAAGTGATTGAGAAAAAACGCATGACCCTCCCCAGTCCCAACAATTTAGGCTATTGATGCCTTCTGTCTACTGGGTCAATGGGAGCTTGCATGCTACGACTCCTTCCTTGAAATGCCTTGAAAAGGCTGTCGTTTGCACAATTTCACAAATAATCACTGGGACCGAAACAAACCTGTCAACTTTTCCCGGGTTTATCGCGTATTTTAACTTTTTCCTCGCTGTCTTAAGAGGAGCTGCAGGGCCGTCGCAAGGGGGTGCGAGGCCCTGTACGAACTTGACAGATGCATGAACTTACGTGCATGAAATCATGCGATAGCTTACTTTACACATAGCCAAGGCTACCGTCGGTGCATTTTAATAGTAGCCTAGTCTAATAAGCTACACCAGCTTGTCTTTAAGAGGGGAAATTGTATAGCCTATAACATTAGCTGAGTATTTGGCCATATGGTGTTTATCATAGGCTACATCATGAAACCAAATAGTGTAACAAAGGCGAACACTTTAAAAGGGGAAATTAATTGGGCATGAATCATTGTGCTGAACGGTATTTGTCAATGCAGAAACACACGACATTCAAACTGTTGATAAGATGTGCACTATGGAAATTGGTCTGTAGGCTAACAATGTACTTGTACAGGTAAATGTTCAACAATTGCTGTACAGGCTATAATCAATTAGCTAAATCATTTGTCAAGCTGTTTAAATTCGTGCTACATTCAAACGCAAAAGGTGCTTTGATATATTTTTCGTTTGAACGGCGGCAAGCAGGCATGCTGCGGT
Organism: Alosa sapidissima; assembly: GCF_018492685.1. Lineage (NCBI taxonomy): Eukaryota > Metazoa > Chordata > Actinopteri > Clupeiformes > Clupeidae > Alosa > Alosa sapidissima. The sequence goes on along the minus strand of NC_055968.1, from coordinate 9,917,138 downwards.
TGCAATGAATGAGGATAATTGGTTTTATCTGCGGATTTATTTTTTGCATTAATTTGAATATGACTCGCTCCAGTCTCAACAGCACTTTCCACACGCATCGAAGTTCTAACACATATCCCCTCTCGCTTTCTCTTTCTCCATCCCTGCACACGGTGCTTTCTTAAAGGAGCTGCACCATCTTACAACAATTGCATCTACATTTTCATATTAGAATGTTTTGTCAAGTGTAAGCTTAAACTACCGTGATCAATTTAAGTTCCCGTGCCCCCGCTGAAAGTCTCATGCGCTTATCGTTACACTATCAAATCTATAAGTAACCGTGACAAATAGGGTATAAGATATATAAACTCACGCTATTGTATTATCATATATGTTTGTTAATGGCTCAGCTTTCTCTGATTGTTCTACTGACTTGGAAAATGCATCATGGAAGCAGTAAGTCAAGTCGTATCAAAAATAGTAGTGGCAGAACTCCAAAGTGACACCTTGTGGTTGTTTGTGTCAACTGCAATTTGTGCCATTTCTGCTGAGAAAATGGGGTGCGTGATTCCTGAAGGAACCCGTCCAAACTTAACGGGGACCCACTGTATGAGTAATTTTTTTTCTTGGATAACAACCATACAACCATCATTAGGTGGATACCATTAACAGTGCACATTTTCAGATCTGTACTCTTTTTTATAAAGCCCTTAATTCTATTGTCAAATGTATGCTAGGAATTTTCTTGATGTTGTGTGTTTGCCGACACACATTTTCACCATGTGAATGTGACTACCCAATATGTAGGATTGTCAGTGGCTCAGTGGGATAATGCCTAGTGCTGGTGTTTGTTAGGTTGAGAGTTCAAATCCTGGTAGAGCTTTAGGCTCAACCTGCATATGCTATTGGTTATTGAAGATTCACACCATTGAACAGCACCTGAATGACATCAGGCAATCAACATACACAGTCATTAGTTGCCAAGAATCAGAATGCCGAGACACTCTGACATTTAGGGGAACTTCTTTGTTTACTATTTTTCCTTCATCATTAAGTCTATCATATTTATATTTCATCCATTAGTGTTCTTCTCTACAAATGTCTAATTGCCCCAGAATTTCAAAAAGTGTTCAGGTGTACTTTCAGGAAAGCCCTTCATTTTATTGTCAAATGTATGCTTGGAGTTTTTCTTGTGTGTTTATCAACACACATTTTCACCATGTGAAAGTGACTGCCCAATGTGTATCATTGTCAGTGGCTCAGTGGGATAATGCCTTGTACTGGTGTTTCTTAGGTTGAGAGTTCAAATCCCTATTACAGCTTTAGGAGCAATGTGCACATCCTATTGGTCATTTAAGATTCACACCATTGAACAGCACCTGAATGACATCAGCCAATCAACATTCACACTCATCAGTTGCCAAGAATCAGAATGCCGGGACTCTCTATTACATTTAGGGGAACTTCTTTGTTTACTATTTTTCCTTCATCATTACGTCTATCATATTTATATTTCATCCATTAGTGTTCTTCTCTACAAATGTCTAATTGCCCCAGAATTTCAACAAGTTTTCAGGTGTACTCTTTCAGGAAAGCCCTTTATTTTATTGTCAAATATATGCTTGGAGTTTTTCTTGATGTTGTGTGTTTACCAAAACACATATTCACCATGTGAATGTGACTGCCCAGTATGTAGGACTGTCAGTGGCTCAGTGGGATAATGCCTTGTACTGTTGTTTCTTAGGTTGAGAGTTCGAATCCCTGCTGGTTATTTAATATTCACATTGAACAGCACCTGAATGACATCAGGCAATCAACATTCACACTCATCAATTTCCAAGAATCAGAATGGCAAGACACTCAATGGCATAAAGGGGAACTTCTTTGTTTACTATTTTTTCTTCATCATTAAGTCTATCTTTTATATGTCATCCATTAGTGTTCTTCTTTACAAATGTCTAATTGCCCCAGAATTTCAAAAAGTTTTCAGGTGTACTCTTTCAGGAAAGCCCTTCATTTTATTGTCAAATGTATGCTTGGAGTTTTTCTTGTGTGTTTACCAACACACATTTTCACCATGTGAATGTGACTGCCCATTATTTAGGATTGTCAGTGGTCCAGTGGGATAATGCCTAGTGCTGGTGTTTGTTAGGTTGAGGGTTCAAATCTCCGGTAGTGCTTTAGGCTCTAGCTCAAATACTATTGGTTATTGAAGATTCACACCATTGAACAGCACCTGAATGACATCAGGCAATCAACATACACAGTCATTAGTTGCCAAGAATCAGAATGCTGAGACACTCTGACATTTAGGGGAACTTCTTTGTTTACCATTTTTCCTTCATCATTAAGTCTATCATATTTATATTTCATCCATTAGTGTTCTTCTCTACAAATGTCTAATTGCCCCAGAATTTCAACAAGTTTTCAGGTGTACTCTTTCAGGAAAGCCCTTCATTTTATTGTCAAATGTATGCTTGGAGTTTTTCTTGTGTGTTTACCAACACACATTTTCCCCATGTGAATGTGACTGCCCAATTTGTATGATTGTCAGTGGCTCAGTGAGATAATGCCTTGTACTGGTGATCCTTACAGTGGGTCCCCGTTAAGTTTGGACGGGTTCCTTCATGAATCACGCACCCCATTTTCTCAGCAGAAATGGCACAAACTGCAGTTGACACAAACAACCACAAGGTGTCACTTGGGTGCCACTACTATTTTTTGATGCGACTGACTTACTGCTTCCATGACGCAGCGGGGGCACGGGAACTTAAATTGATCACGGTAGTTTAAGCTTACACTTGACAAAACATTCTAATATGAAAATGTAGATGCAATTGTAAAATGGTGCAGCTCCTTTAAGAAAGCACCGTGTGCAGGGATGGAGAGAGAGAAAGCGAGAGGGGATAGGCCTACAGTATGTGTGTTAGAACTTAGCGTGTGGAAAAAGTACGTGCTGTTGAGACTGGAGCGAGTCATATTCAAAATAATGCAGAAAAAGCAATTATCCTCATTCACTGCAACCAAAGCATGCCTGCTTGCCGACGTTCAAACGAAAAATATATTAAAACACCTTTTGCGTTTGAATGTAGCACGAAAAAATGTTTAAACAGCTGGACAAATGATTTAGCTAATTGATTATATAACCTGTACACCAGCAATTGTTGAACATTTACCTGTACAAGTACATTGACAGTAGCCCAGCCTAACAGCATGTTGTAGGCCTACTGTAGAAATTTCACTTAAATTGCAACCGCAACATGCCTGCTTGCCAACGTTCAAACGACAACGAAAAAGATAATAAAACAACAAGAGGGTTGAGTCTGAATGACACTGAGTTTTTAGACACTGAGTTTTTGTAGTTAATAAATATTTTCGTATAAAAAAATGGTCATTCTTCAATCTCCTTCACTGACGCCTATGGAAAAGGCTTAACGTCCCAAAACAACGATCAATGATCATCAAATTTCTCTCTCACATTGCTCCTCATAACCATCTATAAAAAAGTGTTTTTTCTTTTCTTTTTGAGCTATGTGTAAAGTAAGCTATCGCATGATTTCATGCACGTAAGTGAAAAGGGCCTTGCATCTGTCAAGTTCGCACAGGGCCTCGCATCCCCTTGCGACGGCCCTGCAGCTCCTCCTAAGACAGCGAGGAAAAAGTTAAAATACGCGATAAACCCGGGAAAAGTTGACAGGTTTGTTTCGGTCCCGGTGATTATTTGTGAAATTGTGCAAACGACAGCCTTTTCAAGGCATTTCAAGGAAGGAGTCGTAGCATGCAAGCTCCCAAATTGACCCAGTAGCCTAAGGCATCAATAAATTGTTGGGACTGGGGAGGGTCATGCGTTTTTTCTCAATCACTTTGGAGGGTCATAGAAAAAATTCTTGCTGGCGAGGGAGGGTCACGTCTTTTTTGACTAACGCTCCCAAAACTCCTCCGGTAGCCCCTTAATTAAATAAATAACGAACAGTACCTAATTGATTAATATAGGCCTACACCAGCAATTGTTGAACATTGACCTGTACATGACATTGACAGTAGCCCAGCCTAACAAGCAAATGTTGCAAAATACATCAAAAGACGCAATTAATCGGAAATAAATAATGTAATCTGCATCGCTTTATTTAACAAACTGCAAGCAACAAGAGCATTGAGTTCGCTGTAAGGCCAAACCCAAGAGCAAAGCCTATCTGTTAAGGCAGTCGATAGGCTATATAACGAGCTGTGTGCCTGGAAAGACGATAGATGACGGCTCTGGTCATCCCATACCCTCCCCCCACTTCCTGTAGCCTACCATTATGAAGGCCTGTAGCCTAAAACGACTCGTTGCCGTTTTGTGACATTAAGCTTTTTCACGTTAAGCCCCCCTCCCCCATCCCCTTCTTTCACAAGCAGTGGGGGAGCGCGGGGCACAAAGTAACACTTTTTGGTAGACAAAGGAGGGTTCTCCGCGCTTCTGTCGTTTGGCCACAATCCGTTGCAACCAGGCCAGGACAGATATTTTAGAGAGGAGAGACGCCGGTGCAGCTCAGATGTCTTCTTAATTTTCTTTATTCTTTAGTAAAAGGTGCAGAACATTATTAAACTTTGACTAACATTTCGATGTGTCGATGTTTTTGACTAACGAACATCGAAACGTTAGTCAAAGTTTAATAATGTTCTGCACCTTTTACTAAAGAATAAAGAAAATTAAGAAGACATCTGAGCTGCACCGGCGTCTCTCCTTCTCTAACACTTTTTGGCTTTGGCTAAATATTTCTAAAATCATTTGAGTTTCACTAGTCACATGTTTTAACAAGCAACACTTGTTATTGAACTAATAACAGACGTGTGTCGAAAATTGACTTTATTTTCCATACGGAGAAATAACATATGCAGAGTCTACCAAGGTCAATCTTGCCAAAAAAGCCCTCAAACCTGAAAACACATGAGGCAAAAGCGCAAAACATCACAAAACTAACTAAACTAACACGCTCATATTTTTGTATTGCAATCATTGTAGCCTACAGTTGTAACAGCGCGTAACAGTCGTTTTACTCCCTGGAGGCGCTCATTATAAAGAACGTTTAACGTGTCCCAAAAACAGCTATCAATTAATCACCAAACGTCTTATAAACAAGTATTGCCAGGAGCAACACCTTGCAAAAAAAGATAACAATAGGCCTAGGCCTTTATATGGCTCTGCTCCTGCCTAGATTCGAACTCAGAACTGCCTGAAAGTTGCAGACCTGTTCTGGAAATACGTGCATTAACGATTAACCCACTCGACCGTCAGACAACGCTATCTGCTTCGAGTAGGCCTATTGGGTAGGACTGTAGCCTACACTGGTTGCTGTGACACAGTCTTGAGTGACCGAATTCGTTTTTCTTTGTCATATGAATGCTGTCATTTTGTTAACATTACTGTTAAGGAGATGCTGTAGGCAAAGTCTATATTTCAACCTCGTTAGTGTAGTAAAAAAAATCAGAACTATTCACAAGGTTTCTGGGCAGCATATTTATGTTCTGTTAGCAAGCGAACTTCTCATGACTACCGACAAAGTAGCCTACTGCCAGCTGACGAAGCTCTCATTTTAAAACATTACTGAGAGACAGACACTGTACAATCAAGAAATCTTGCCACTGAATCCAAAACTATGTTTAACATTATGTACAAGGCTTAGGCTACAGTGGACTAGCATGTTGCAGGGGCTGCTAAAAACACAGAGAAACGCACTGAAAACTCGGCCAATCACAGCCCTTGCTGTCGAATGCGCCGTCTGGTTCGACCGTGGAACTCCACAGCGGACTATGCTGCCCCCAAGCGGCTGCAGTTGTACTTACATTTCACCATTCACCATGATCCTGAATGAAGTGTCAATTTTTAACTGGGACCCACTGTAGGTTGAGGTTCAAATCCCACTTGAAGCATTAGTGTTCGAATGCTGTTGGGTTGTGGAGGTTAGCATATTAGAATAGAATGCTGTTGGGCTCTGGAGGTTAGCACACTATAACATTACAGCTACTTGTCAATGTGGACTTGTAGTGCAAGGCAAGTATAACTGTATAATTATAGGCTGTTTATCTTATTTACTCCGACACAGCTGTAGCCTATAATTATTTGTTATTCTTATAATATTTGTCATTTCTTATACATATTTAGTTGGCTCTTCCACTTGACAGAACAACTCTATATCGGTTAAGGATGTCACGCATGAAACAATGCTGCAGAAACACGAAAATACGACTTTGAGTTTAGTAGGCTATCATTTTCAGTTCCTGTTTATCTATTGCACAATGGGTAATAATTTAAAGGAATCATGTTGCAGTCTTGTAAATAGTGACCCTGCAAGATCCCTAGTCATTGCAAAATCATAGTCTGTGACTTAAAACTCTACTACTTGTCTTTAGATGTGAGAGGGTCTGAGACTGTAGTCTTTCGAAAATCTTTTCCAAATCTTTGCAAATCTTTCCAAAGTATATCAGTGTAAGGAGGGCTTGAGGTGAAAGTGCTGTGGAGAAATTGCAGGATTGTTTGGCTCTGCCACCTAACCACACCCAGTTTACCTGCTGGGAAACCCTGTAGCTCCGGAGCAGGGGCTCAGACCAGGATAAATTGTTTGCTCGCCCTCAGTTCACTCTTTTGTTCATCTCAACCCAGCACTCCAGTGTGTCCTGCTCTGTGTGTGTCTTTGAGTTAACGTAAGTCATCCCTTTAATGACCCTCACTATGACTTTTGTGATGTTTATCAGTTTGTAGAGTAGCTCTGCCATCATGTGTAAAGTTAAGGTCTTTGTTTGTTGGTTTGGTGTGTTGGAGTCCCATGTGAGAGATGATTAGGTGATGTTGGTTGACTTGGGATGTCACGTATTGTTTAGTTGTACCTTATATAGCCATATGATTTCAGTTTATTGTTCAAATGTCAATTGGTTTGTTTGTGAGTTGGGATCTGTACTGATTTACCCCATTTCACTGATTACTCCATTTTCTGTTTGTTTCCTCTTTGATGCAGCACACATACAAGTAAAGAACAAAAGAACAGATGAATTGAAACTCAAATAAAGTTCACTTGTGTTGCACCGAAACCTGCCGTCTCCGTGTCATCACTCCATACCATTGAGCCTTCTGACCGAGGCTCTGCCTGCTCGCCACACACTCACTCTACCTCGACCCACATCGCCCCCTACAGTTCCTTCAGTTGGGTTGTGGAGGTTAGCATACTAGAATAGAATACTGTTAAGAATACTGTTGGGTTGTGGAGGTTAGAACACTATAACGTTACAGCTACTTGTCAGGACTTGTCGTGGCAAGTATAACTGCATAATTATAGGCTGTTCATCTTATTGACTCCAACACAGAACCCACCCCCACCCTCCTTCACCTACCACCACAAATACAGTTCCATTCTGTGGGAAACACTGCCTTCCATTATCAGACCCTTCATCTTATCCATGACAAATGCATAGTCCTGTAGAATAGAGTATTGTTAGAATACTATTGAGTTGTGGAGATTAGCACACTAGAATACTACTGTTAGAATACTGTTGGGTTGTGGAGGTTAGCACACTAGAATAGGGTATTGTTAGAATACTATTAGGTTGTGGAGGTTAGCACACTATAATGTTACAGCACAGGGTAATCCTCATTTTATGCATCAAATTTATTCCAATCCAACTCAGAAGTTTTGAACAACACAAAGTGAAGGTTTTATCCAGATCAAGAATTATGTGATCTAATCCAATTTCAGGATCCTTGTTTCCCTTTGAACAACCCATTTTCAAGATTTGATCCAATCCGATAGCCGAAATCCGGTAACTGAAATCCGATAACCGAAATCCGATCACGTTTCTTTTGAACAATTGGGCCCAAACAATCAAAGCATATGTAAAACTAAAAAGCTATGCTACCTCATGTTCGTTTTTCTCGGACCCCGTAAATCACTGCTTGCGGTTATATTTATTAGGGCCCGAGCACCGAAGGGCGCAAGGCTCTATTGTTTTTGTAAGTATTATTATTATTATTATTAGGGCCCGAGCACCGAAGGGCGTAAGGCCCTATTGTTTTTGTAAGGATTATTATTATTATTATTATCGAGTATTATTATTGTTATTCTACTTTTTTGCTTTCCTGTTTTTGAGGTGGTTAACATGGTCAAAAACTCTTGAAATTTGGCACACACGTCAGGTGTCACACATCGCAGTTAGGTACAAGAGCTTGACCCCGGGCATGGCCCAGGGACTCGCTAGCGCCCCCTTAGGTGACTGATCCCGTTGTTGGCAAATATTTTGAGGTGGTTAACATAATCGAAAAGTCTTGAAATTTGGCACACACATCAGGTGTCGCACAAAGCAGCTAGGTAAAAAAGCTTGGCCCCGGGTATGGCCCAGAGACTCACTAGCGCCCCCTTACGCCCCCTTAGATGACTGATCCCGTGGTGGGCATATACTTTCAGCTACACACACCAAATTTGGTAGGTGTCTGTATCTCCCCAAGATGAACGACTTTCGTATGTACAATGCATTAGCCACGCCCAACAGGAAGTGAGGTATTTGGGATTTTGTGCAGACTAATATGTGATGAAATATGTGATGAATCATGATGCCAAAAGAGGTTCTTCCCATGGGTGAAAACGCATGAAATTTGACACACACATTAAGTGATACAGTGAATAGACAGGGATACAAGCTTGGCACCGGGCATTGCCCAGGAACTCCATAGCGCCCCCTTATGTCACTGTGACTTGTGGTTGGCATATAGTTTTAGATACACACACCAAATTTGGTGGGTGTATGTAACTCCCAAAAACAAACCACTTTTGTATTAACATGCCATCTGAAACTTAAAAATATTGGATATCATTATTGAAATGATATTCACATGTGTAATTCACATGCCTAATATAGCGCCGCCATCTGGCCAAAAAGTGTATCAGAAATGTTCTTTGCTTAAAATGAATAATCTGAAATTTCTCAGGTTAATATATGTTATGATTATGATGACACACAATGGGCCTGCCTTGCATTGCGCCCCTACCTGGCTAATCAAGTAAATGTGCCAGAAAATAACATGCAAAAAAAAATAGCACACACATCAAATATGTACATTTTACAAATGCACCACGTCGGTGCTTTGTTGGATCCTGAAATGTCACGGGTTGCGGCCCGCAGGTGCTCGGGCCCGCCATTGCCGCTTGCGGCTATATTCTATTCTTGGTTTTGATCAGGATAAAACCTCTGTGTTGTTCAAAACTTTTGAGTTGGATTGGAATAAATTTGATCCATAAAATTAGGATTACCCTGTGCTGTAACGTTATAGTGTGCTAACCTCCACAACCCAACAGTATTATAACAGTATTCTATTCTAGTATGCTAACCTCCACAACCAAACTGAAGGAACTGTAGGGGGCGATGTGGGTTGAGGTAGAGTGAGTGTGTGGCGAGCAGGCAGAGCCTCGGTCAGAAGGCTAAATGGTATGGAGTGATGACACGGAGATGGCAGGTTTCGGTGCAACACAAGTGAACTTTATTTGAGTTTCAATTCATCTGTTCTTTTGTTCTTTACTTGTATGTGTGCTGCATCAAAGAGGAAACAAACAGAAAATGGAGTAATCAGTGAAATGGGGTAAATCAGTACAGATCCCAACTCACAACAATAAACTGAAATCATATGGCTATATAAGGTACAACTAAACAATACTTGACATCCCAAGTAAACCAACATCATCTAATCATCTCTCACATGCATCTCTCACATGGGACTCCAACACACCAAACCAACAAACAAAGACCTTAACTTTACACATGATGGCAGAGCTACTCTACAAACTGATAAACATCACAAAAGTCATAGTGAGGGTCATTAAAGTGATGACTTACGTTAACTCAAAGACGCACACAAAGAAGGACACACTGGAGTGCTGGGTTGAGATGAACAAAAGAGTGAACTGAGGGCGAGCAAACAATTTATCCTGGTATGAGCCCCTGCTCCGGAGCTACAGGGTTTCCCAGCAGGTAAACTGGGTGTGGTTAGGTGGCAGAGCCAAACAATCCTGCAATTTCTCCACAGCACTTTCACCTCAAGGACTTTGTGCAGATTTAAGTGTACATTCGAAAATGAGAAAAAATGTAATAATAATAATTATATATATATAATATCTCTACAAACCAATAGTATTCTAACAATACTTGATTCTACAGGACTATTTATTTGTCGTGGATAAGATGAAGGGTTTGACGAGGGAAGGCAGTGTTTCCCAGATAATTAAATTGTATTTGTGGTGGTAGGTGAAGGGGTGGGTGGGTTCTGTGTTGGAGTCAATAAGATAAACAGCCTATAATTATACAGTTATACTTGCCTTGCACTACAAGTCCATATTGACAAGTAGCTGTAATGTTCTAGTGTGCTAACCTCCACAACCCAACAGCATTCGAACACTAATGCTTCAAGTGGGATTTGAACTCTCAACCTAAGGATCACCAGTACAAGGCATTATCCCACTGAGCATAGTTACAGGGTGAATTACAGGGGGTACTGGAGGGTACTATACCCCCCAATGAAGACCCAGTACCCCCCACCCATACAGAAAAATCAAGGGAAAAATATATTCACATATATGCAGCTACATCCAGCTTATATTTAAATAGATGGCTACAATATATTTAATATATATATAGTACAAGAATGTATATGTGGGACCCAGCAATGTAACATATATGTGGATATCGTACATGAACATATATGGTGAATATATTCAATTAACTTATTTGCACACAGGCAGTGATAGGTGGGGTTTACAAAAAACCTTCAACTTCAAAATACGTCACTACCAATGTCCTCTAAGGTCGTTGGAATAACGGTTAAAATGTTTGCAGCTTTTTCACTACATAAGCATAACTAACAGCTACTACTAGTACAAATGTAAAACGTTTGCTCTGGTTAAGTAGATTGGCGGGGAGTATGAGGGCAAAACCAGTATTTTGCTGACTGACTGCATTAGTAGACCTAACGTTAATGAGAAAGACTTTTTCAACGGCTCTGGATGGGACAACATCTTGCTAGAAACAAACATTATGTGGTGGAGGGGAGGAAGGCTCTTGGCCGGTTTTCGAGGCCATGGTGGTCAAAATTGCTTTCATATAACATTTGCAGAAGTTAATGTCCGAATTAACAATGGTATTATTTGTGGAAGCTGGAAGGTAACCTTTGCTACTTTCTGTAACATTAACGTTAGCATAAATTAGCCAGCGCTAGCTTTATTATTTTACACCTGAAAGGGGTTTGAAAAATAAATTCACTGAGAAACGTTTGGACAATTAATGAAAACGACTTGTAATGACCATATTTCGTAGTATATTTGCCTCTGGCATGTAGATTGATAGCTAGGCATAAATAGAAGCTAACTTATGATTTGTCATGCAAGACAGAAAATGTAACGGTTAACATTACTAGAGCTAGCCTAAGGTGTAGACATTCTATTCACTGTGGTTTAGCTAGCTAGCTGCTATTGTTGCATCATGGACAACACTTAGAGCTAACATTAGCTTTTAAAAATATCTTTTTTAGATAGGATGTAATGTGGTATGTGCTGGAGAGTATTAGAGTGGACGTGAATGGAAATGATATTGCAAGTAATGTGTTTTGTTTTTGTGCACTATCAAACTACTTTGTCATGCTTTGTGCACTGACATTCTTGCAAAACCATTCATACCCATGCTAAATTATGGAAATGTAAAAGTTGAATTGTATTGAAAAGGACCATGTATGGTCATGTAGTATATTTGAGCACTGAAACCCCTTTTTTTTTACATTTTAGAGAGGGAGGCAACACTCGAAAGCTACATCAAGGACACCGGAGGAAGGACCAGAAGACCTGAGACCAAGACGACCCAAGCCCAACCCGTAGTATGCTTCACTGACAAATGTTGATGTTGATGCTTCATCATCACATAGACCAAAGGTAATAAAAAATTAATGTTTACTTATGAATATATCTTTTTTGTTAAAGGTCTATTTTCGAATGCAGAACATAACCTTTTGTTTCTGAGAATTTATACATTTGTTTGAGTAGTTTTGATCTTTTGAATAACAAGAAATTAGCTTCAAGCTACTGGGGACACAAAGTGAACTGAAATACCTTTCCAACCATGTCTTTCTATGATGGTTGGTACAGCTTCCCTACAGTCTCAGATAGCAATCTCAGATGGGAGACACTTCATGAGTGGGAATATCCCAGGACATTACATATTACGCGAGTATACCCTTTACCAACGCCACTCTCATTCATGCTGTATATTCTGTTCACTTGCAGGTTTCAGAGAAGGCTGGTAGAGCTCTCTATGAGTGTGAGCTGTGGTGGGAGATAACCCAGAACTGACAACCACCTAAAGAAGAGGTGGCAATAATGGCTCTCCAAGAGGAGGTTGTGAGTCTGAAGGCTTTTATTCAACAAGGTTTGTGTTTTCATACAGATGTGAACTTTTACATTAAAATGTACATGTTTAACTTTAATGAAATAGCAGCTTCTTGGTTGTACAAGTTTAGTAAAAATTTGAGGATGAAACTAACTTTTTCTTTCAGTGTGTATCTGTGTGCTTCTCTCTTCTGTGTATATGATATATTAGTTGTGTTGTCTCATTTAAAAGTGTTGTGTGGCTGTCGGTGTGGACTGCTTCACATTTTCGCCTCACCATCATAGATCTTTTCTGTGTTAGTAAACTGTAACTATTTCAGGTCCTAATTGATTGTGCTATTTTTTAGGAGGCACTTAGAGGGAATGCCTGGACCCTGAGAGGACTAAGACGATAATTGGTGAGTTTATTTTATTTGTATGTCTTTCTCTCCAACTCACTTTGTATTTATCTCCAATTATTGTGATAACACAACAGTGTTTCTGCAATTTAGCATCTGTATTTGTGTCACTAATATTTTGCATGTTCTATTTGTATATGTTCTGTCTTATTCAGGGGCCACCAGAGGCCACCCTGAAGCAGTTCCCAGGCCAGACACTCACTCCAGATTGCTGGGCCAGGCAATAAATGCCAAAGTGACAGAACTGAGGTTCCATAACAAAAACAAAGATTTCCAATAAAATAGAATAAAAGATAACAGAAGTGTTGTGTGTTTCTTCCTCTTTATACTGATACTATGGTTGATTTTGAGTAAACACAATAGTGAAATATTTATTGATCAATGCGGAAAATATCAAACCATAGTAGAATATGAACTATATTAGAGAAATATATGTCTGAAATATATAGATCATGTGATCAGAATCGTCATCAAGGGTCATGTGATCATGCTTCTTAGTGTCATATATTTAAATATATTTATTTATATGCATAAAATATAAGAAAGTGGCCAATATTGAATATTTACTTATATTTTGAAATATATTGATACATACATGGAAATATATGTATTTAACATAGATGTAAATATATTTATTTAACATAGATGTGCTTATACTGGAATATGTTCAAGCTGCATATATGTTAGTGTTGCACGGTGTATTGATACTAAAAAGGTATCACGATGCCTTCACGCAAAAAACGATACGATTTCCAACGTTTTTAGAATCGATACTTTATTAAAATAATAACGTTCTGCGTCTGTGTGAACTGCTGGGTGGAACAGCAGTGCTCAGTATGACTGGATTATGGATCCATTTAATGCAGCATGTTGGTATTTCATTGAATATATTGTACAATGCTGTAAAATATTGGCCTATGCTTCCTAATATGTTGCTGGAAAACAGAAATATGTGTGTTTAATTTACAATGGCACATTATGTATTTATTTATTATTATATCTGCAGCACCAGCTGATTTTAACTCTGTTGAAGAGGATATATTTAGAACTTGCCATTATTTCAATACATTTGACAATTTTAAGCTTGACCTACCACTTTCTTAGAGCGATGAGGGGCAGGTGGGGCTCGAAAAGGCCCCCTTGATCAAAGTGGGGAATGAAAGAAAAAGTTTGAGAACCACTGCCTTAAACTAAGCATTTACATGAAGCACAGTAGCCTATGCCGATTGAAACACATTCCGATCAGGTAGGTGCTACCAGGCTCATATAGGCTATCACTTTTAATTGCAAACAGAAAATGTCTAGCCAACTTAATATCATGACTATTGCTAATATAGTGCCAAATGTGGAGTTTGTGGACTAGCCATAGGCTTATATTTGAATGGAGCTGATCATTATGAGAGTTGTGTAGATGCTCTTAAAGTGACAGCGCACCATTTATAAATGAGTTAAAATGCATCAAATTAGTAGTATTTCTTAAGAAATATTTTAAACTAACAGTTCTGCTTTGGGCACCAAAATAGCCAGCAGCGGCACTGCACACACACAGTTCAAACACATACTCTTCTTGACAATAGAACAGCCTAAATGTGGCATGCAACAGCATTTTCTGTTTTGGTAAATGCATTACTCCTCTCTGCACTGCAACTGTTAAAAGATGTAAATGTTAATAGAGACTTTGGTTTTAATATTTTTTTTTGCTGTATTTTATTTACATCTATTCGAATGAAGGAGTATACACACCAAAAGGTTAAGATTGAAACTAATAAAACCAAGTTTTAAAAAAGCGTATTCAGGTTGTGTATAGCTAGTGTGTTTTTGTAAAGTAACTAAGTAAAGTAATTAGTAAAGTAACTAATTACTTTTGAAAATAAGTAATCAGTAAAGTAACTAGATTACTTTCTTGGATAAGTAATCAGTAATCAGTAACTAATTACTTTTTCCAAGTAACTTGACCAACACTGTCAGGTACACAGAGGTCCTTTGTAAAATATGTTTCAAAGTCATTTATAAGCAGTAGCCTAGGCTGCGCATGGCTAAACACCTCGCAGACATATCCCAACATTTTTAAAGAGTTCAAAGAACGACAGGTCAACGAATATGCTATAGAAAACACGACTACATGGTTAGTGCCAAGTTCTTCTCTTCTGTTTTAGTCTAGCCTATGTGAAACGAGTAGGCCTATGGTTCTCTGGGATAAAGCGAACCTTCCTTCATCAATGAATTTTGACGAGACATAACGAGGTAATCATGTTGACGAGACATAACGAGCTGTAGCCTAATCATAGGGTGCTAACGTGATGAAAGCGCAATGTTCACGCCAGAATATCATTACCATAACTTGTAAACAATCTATTTCATGTTCGGTCAGTACTGGTAATATTTGTCCTGGCATGTAGACTGCAATTTGTTCAATAATTATTGCCCAGATGTTGAATAGGCTACCCGAAATGCGCTAATTAAAGCCCACAGCATATTACCACCAAAGCGTGAGTCCTAATAATAATAGCGGCTTATTGTTACGTGGTAGCAAATCATGTTATCAAAGAAATTGACGTAATGTAGGAATGCACACAGAGATATATTGCAACAGGTAATGGTGTAGGCCTATCTGACGAAGACCTGAGTGGTTGGAACGTCGTACTTTTTTTTTTTAACACATTTTTTCCCGTTGCAACTGTCAAAGAAATCCCATGAACACGGGAAGGCCTAGGGTAGCCTATACTGTACATGGCCTAAAGATTAGGCCCCCCTGCATAGCATTCAGTGATTTGCATGCAGTAGTTTCAACACTGACCTTGATCTAGCCTAGTTGACTATTTAAAGCTACTTTATTGCCAAAACACAACACAATGTAAATTAACTATAACAAACAATAAAGGACTTAATCACACAAAGTAGGCCTACTATTTTACTGACTATAAAAAAAAATAATTATGTAGGAAGTTTAGAACCCAGAATTGAACTGCACACTACAAAAGTGCACCGAATTCAACACAAATGACCCAATACACTTGGAGCAGGTAGGAGTCCTTTTTTTCCCCAGATATCTTAGGATTTCGCCGTAGTATCGTTTCAGTATCGAGCATCGTGATATTTATGGCAGGTATCATATCGAAGTCATAATTTTGGTATCGTGACAACACTAATATATGTGATATATTATTTTTCTGTATGGGCAAAGAGACAGAAATATCAGTTTTGAGGGGGTCAGATATTTTTTCTAATATTGTGAAAAATATCATTACAGTTACAATACAAGTCAACTCCTGTTTTCACTGTAGGAACATTTTTATGTAAAGCGATTTCAGAAACCCCTATTGTGGACCGTACCATTTTTAACCACCGTGGCGCTAGAAGCAACTGAGCAAGTGTTAACATTGAATGACAAAACGCTAGGTAAATTCCTCCATTAGGCTAAATTCGGTTTGCTGCTGACGTGCATGGGTAAATGTAAGTTGCTAACTGACGTCTAGCTTGTTGAAAATGTGTTATTTTACAACCTTCATTTATAAACATGTTTGTTCTTTCATAGCTCATGTCACCTCTTCATACATTGAATTACTGGCTACTTACCTGCTACTTACTTACCCACTGAGGCTAGTAAAGTGTACCGTGGTTAGTTACCAAGGTTAATTAGCAAGGTAATTCTCTATTTAAATAAACTTTTACTGTACATTGTGGTGAGGTAAAATCGATTGCCATTTCCAAGGAGATGAACTCCATAGCCTAGGTATCCATTCTCATTATATCTTGAATAAATTATTGTGCCCTTTTGAAATTAGTTTGGCACAGATCCTGTGTTTTTATATTACCGGTATGCACAAGAGGGTCTGATGTAGCTAAGCCTACATCAGTGAAACCTGTGGAAACATAAAAAGACCCAAGTAGCCTAGGCTAAATATGTGCTAGTATTTGAATTTGTTTTTAATTGGTTGGTATTGTTTTTACATTCTATTATTTCCTATTTTTAGTTTGATAAATGTAGTTTCATCTGAGAACCCTGATACTATCTTAATGAAACTATTTTTTATCTACAAACAATTACATTAAAAGTGTAGGTGCAGTTAGGTTTTATACACTGTTCGTGTCATATGTGTTAAGGACCAGCAGACAGGAGAGGCACAGAATGAAAGCCGTGAGCAGGCCGCAGGGAGACGACAAGATGAGGGCAGAGGGCAGAGTTGATCAAAACAGTTCTCTTTTGGATATACAGTATAAAAACGATGAGATATTCTGTAGCCTACTGATTATCAGTTTGTTGCATGTTTAGACCTTGTATGTGTGTTGCACAACACATGTTGCACTTGGCGATCACGGTGGGGATTAATATGGTAATGGACCATTATGGTCAGAAGAAGTGAAGGAGCAGTACCCCCCAATTATGGTGGGATAATTCGCACTCTGCCACTGAGCCACTGTCAATCATACATGTTGGCCAGTCACATTCACATGGTGAAAATGTGTGTTGGTAAACACACAAGAAAAACTCCAACCATACATTTGACAATAAAATGAAGGGCTTTCCTGAAAGAGTACACCTGAAATCTTTTTGAAATTCTGGGGCAATTAGACATTTGTAGAGAAGAACACTAATGGATGAAATATAAATATGATAGACTTAATGATGAAGGAAAAATAGTAAACAAAGAAGTTCCCCTAAATGTCAGAGTGTCTCGGCATTCTGATTCTTGGCAACTAATGACTGTGTATGTTGATTGCCTGATGTCATTCAGGTGCTGTTCAATGGTGTGAATCTTCAATAACCAACAGTATTCAAGCTAGAGCCTAAAGCACTACCGGGGATTCGAACTCTCAACCTAACAAACACCAGCACTAGGCATTATCCCACTGAGCCACTGACAATCCTACATATTTGGCAGTCACATTCACATGGTGAAAATGTGTGTTGGCAAACACACAACATCAAGAAAATTCCTAGCATACATTTGACAATAGAATTAAGAGCTATATAAAAAAGAGTACAGATCTGAAAATGTGCACTGTTAATGGTATCCACATAATGATGGTTGTATTGTTGTTCTCCAAGGAAAAAAATGTACTCATATAGGAATATAGGTGATATAGGAGAAATGGGCTGAGTGGTCAAACTTTATTGGTCTATATCTCTGAAATGGAACAACATATCCAAATTCTTTTGATAACTTTTGTGAGGCTTTGTCTAAACATTGTCTGTGAGAATTTTGGTGAAGATTTGATAATTTTTGAAGCCTGTGAAACTTTTTATGATGTTTGGCTTTTCTCTGAAATTGTGGCAAAAGTAAACATTTTTAGAGCATAGGACCAGGGTGAAAAAGATGCATCTGAATGTAGAGATTAATATGATGAAAGAATTTTGAGTCTAGGTCAATCTGTTAAGGAGAAATAAGCATTTTTGACAAGAGCGCCACCTTTGGGTGCAGTACCCCAAATTTTGGGTTATGGGTAGTGGGGGGTACTGGTAACAATACTTGAAAATGTGAAGTTTCTAGGATTTACGGTTTATAGGAATATAGGTGATCTAGGAAAAATGGCCTAAGTGGTCTAACTTTATTGGCCTATATCTCTGAAATGGAACAAAATATAAAAATTCTGAGCGATAACTTTTGTGAGGCTTGGTCTAAACATTGTCTGTGAGAATTTTGGTGAAGATTTGATTATTTTTGAAGAGTGTGAAACTTTTTATGTTTGGCTTTTCCATGAAATTGTGTCAAAAGTAAACATTTTTAGACCATAAGACCAGGGCCAAAAATATGCATCTGAGTTTAGAGATTAATATTATGAAAGAATTTTGAATCTAGGTCAATCTGGTAAGGAGAAATTAGCATAATTAACTTTTTTTTCCAATAGCGCCACCTTTGGGTGCAGTACCCCAGATTTTGGGTTATGGGCAGAGGGGGGTACTGGTTAACCTGGCAATAGCCAGATGAATTTCGCTCCGCCTAGCTCCACTCATCCATCTGGAACCGATCCATTGAAGTGTTGCTTCAGAAGGCTGGGCCTAATCAAAAAATGCTTGCATATGATTGAATAAGCCACTTGTCCGTCATCTATTGACGTGCTACTTCAACCACTCACATCGAAGCCAACCCGTGACGCTAATAACAGACTCACAGTCGCTTCTACGCTATGTCACATCTATGAAACTCCCGCCCTGCGTCCTGATTGGCTAAACCATAAAGTTGGTTGGAGAAATCACTCTCAATGGAAGAGGTCCCAGATGGATGTGAGTGAAGCTAGGCGGAGCTAAGCGGAACGACATTCATCTGGCTAGGGTCAGGTTAGGTACTGGTAACCATACCTGAAAATTTGAAGAGTTTTGGAGTTACGGTTTAGGCTGCAGTATGACTTTTACAGAATTTTGGCCAAAAATGAACGGTACAGAAACAATAGGGGTCCTGCAGCTACGCTGCTCGGACCCCTAATAATAGGAAAACGTAGAAACACAATGGGTGCCTTCGCAGCTTCACTGCTTGGCCCCCAATAACATGTCATAAGACTGGCAGCCTTAACCCTTTACCCCCCACAAGCACGCCACATGGCAACTGTGGCAAGGAAAAACTCCCATATTCCAGGAAGAAACCTTGAGCAGAACCTGACTTAATAGAGGGAGCCCATCTGCTTCTGGCTGGCTGCGCCCTCCAATGGCAGCAGATGTAAAATAATCTGAAAAAGTAGTCTACAGGATAGGATGAGTTAACTAAAAGCTTTCCTTATACAGGAATGTTTTCAGATCTTTTTTAAAAATATTTACTGAACTCGCCTGCTTGATGTACAGTGGCAGGGTGTTCCATAGTTTTGGTGCATAATGGATAAAAGCAGCTTCTCCACTTTGCTTGTGGAGCACTTTGGGTACGATTAAAAGATTAGAATTGGATGATCTAAGTTTCCTTTGTGGTTGATAAGATATTAAAAGCTCAGAGATATATGAAGGTGCTATGCCATTCAGAGCTTTGTAAGTAATTAACATAACCTTAAAATCAATTCTATAGGAAATAGGGAGCCAGTGCAGTTCAGCCAACACAGAGGTGATGTGTTCTCTCTAGGGATGCACGATATATCGGCGGCCGATATATTATTAGCAGATAAATGAAAAAATGAAAATATTATTATCGGTCCGATAACAGAATTCTGGCCGATAATTTCCGCCGATATTTTTTAAAGTCCTAATTTAGGCCTATGTAAGGTCCGTCTGGCTACACTGAGCTACTTGAGCTTGGTTGGCTATACTTTTTCCTCAATATAATGTCAGCGGTGTGAATGTATTTCACCACTCTAACAAAATCTGTGGATATGCGTTCATTTGGGAATCTGTGCATCTCAAAATCCTCTCGTGAATGATTCGCCATTTAACCTTACCAGAGCGGAGCTCAGCCCTATCTAGAGCCGTCTTGTGCTGGTGTGTTTGCACTTTACTGCGCTGGTTGGGGAAACAAATAAACAAACTCGTTATGGGACGAGTACATAAGTAGGCCTAGTTCTAAGGTATGTTTTAGTATTATATTTGCATTACTTTAGCTTGGGTTTTGTATTATTACCTAGAAATATGCTAACCATTCGTGCTTCAGTTCCAGACAGGTCATCATAATAAGTTATTAAAACCTTCGGGGCTAACGCCTTTCATTTCTGCTGCAGCAGGTTCTGCGCAACAGAGTAGACGGACATAAGATACAGTATGAGGAGTTGCAGCTTTATTCAGTTACCCGCAGTTGAAACTAAACCTAAGTTTCCCTCACAAACTCTGATTTGGTCGCTATACTGAAGCTTATTCCAAGCTGAGCCGTTTATGAGCGTTTAGTCCTAAATGAAAACGATTCAAACTCTCTAGCCACTCACTCGCAATTTACTGACGTCAGGTTTACTTAAAGGAGCCACACATACTGTAGGGCTAGGCTACTGATATGTTGTTGACTGCCGTACTATTGATGACTATTATGAGTTCTGTCCATCATTTGGTGGTAGGTAAAATTACTGCAATAAAATTATGCTTATTAAATGCTTGCCCCAAATCACTTTTTACATTTTTTTTTCAAGAGTAATATTATCGGTTATCGTATCGGTATCGGCCACACCAAACCAATAAATATCGGTTATCGTTATCGGCCCTAAAATTCCATATCGGTGCATCTCTAGTTCTCTCTTCTTGGTCTTAGTTAAAAGTCTAGCTGCAGAGTTCTGTATGAGTGCCAATTTCTTTAGATGTTTTTTGGGAAGACCAGTGAAAAGTGCATTGCAGTAGTCTAACCTGCTAGTGATAAAGGCATGAATTAGTTTTTCTGCATCTTGTTGAGTTAAAAAGGGCCGCACTTTGGCAATGTTTCTCAGGTGGAAATAGGCTATCTGAGTAGCTTTACTGATATGGGGCTTAAAACTTAACTCTGCATCTAAGATGACACCGAGGCTTGTTACTTTTGGTTTGACCTGGTGCGGCAAGTTCCCCAGATTACTAAGAACAATGTCTCGCTTTAGTTTTGGTCCAACCAAAAGTACCTCTGTTTTGTCATCATTTAGTTTCAACATTTTTTTGCTCATCCACTGATTAATGGAGGTTAGGCATGCAGTGAGGGAGAAAAGGCCATCTGGGTTAGTTGGCTCCAAAGAAATATACAATTGGGTATCATCTGCGTAGCTGTGGAAGTTTACATTATGCTGACTTATGATGTTTCCCAATGGAAGCATATATTGGGAAAATAGCAGAGGACCAAGGCAGCTCCACTGGGTCACACCAAAAGGCAAGTCATGTTTTTCAGACACATGATCTCCTAGACTGATATAAAAATCTCTGCCAGTAATGTAGGTTTGAAACCAGTTTAGAGCATTATCAGAGAGACCCACCCACTTCGCAAGGCGGTGAATTAGGATGCTATGATCAATGGTGTCAAATGCCGCACTCAAATCCAGAAGAATAAGGATTGAGACTTTGTTTGAGTCAGTAGCCAGTCTAAGATCATTGACTATTTTTACTAGAGCCGTTTCTGTGCTGTGATTTTTCAAGAATACTGTTTTCGTTGAGGAAGGTATTTAACTGATTACAAACGACTTTTTCAAGTACTTTGCTCAGGAACGGTAGATTTGATATAGGCCTGTAGTTGCTCAGATTGGTATGGTCAAGATTCGACTTTTTAAGTAAAGGTTTCACAACAGCGGTTTTAAAAGCAGTTGGAAATATACCTGTATCATTTATTACCTTGAGAATAAAGGGAGCTAAGCTATCATATACATTTTTGAGGAATCTAATAGGGATTGGATCCAAAACACATGTTGAGGAGCCGGTTTGAGTTATAATTTTACCAAGCTCAGATTGAGTAATAGTGCTAAAGAACCTTAATTTTGGGGGGCTGTTTTTGGGTGTACTATCAGACATATTACTTGTGTTACCAATAGCCTCCCTTATAGAAATTACTTTGTTTTTGAAGAAGTCTGCAAATTCTTCGCATCTTAGAGAGGATGCCTGACTGAGTGTATCAAAAGGTGTTTGATGCAATAGCCTATCAATGGTGGAGAACAACACCCTAGAGTTTCCACTGTTTTCAGCAATTACCTTAGAGAAGTGATTCCTTCTCTCATTCCGAATAGCTCTAATATAATTTGCTATTTTTTCTTTTAGAATCGCACGGTGAACCTGTAACTTAGTTTTACTCATCCCATGTTCTCTCAGCTTTTCTACATGATCTTTTTAGATCATGGATATTTTCGTTCATACAAGGTGTCAGTTTGCTACGGGGCCTTTTTTTAGTCTTTAAGGGTGCCACTCTGTCAAGCAGAGCGTCTAATTCACGATTGAGAGCCTCTACCATTTGATCAATGGGATGATGTAAAATATCTAAATTTATGGAGTCTATAAGAGCTATGAACTGCTATTCTGCTCTAATGTCCAAGAGTCGCGATTTGATTGCAATTTCGGGATGAATTTTTGGAGTATGTAGTACTATATTAAAAGATACACAATAATGATCAGACATACAGTAATATATATTATTTACTGATAAGTCTGACTTCTATCCCTCTAGAAATGACTAGATCGAGGGTGTTGCCAAGGTTGTGGGTGGGTCCTGTAACATGCTGCTTTAGCTCTAAACTGTCCAAAACATTAAGGAACTTACTGGCTTTAGCATTAGTTGTCTTATTGACATGAATATTAAAGTCGCCATTTACAATTATCCCATCATAGCTAGTGATGATGAGCGACATAAGTTCAGAAAACTGGTCGAGAAAGCCAGTCCATAGTTTAGGAGGGCGGTATAAGGTTAATAGAAGTACAGCTGGGTCAGCCTTCAGAGTGAGGGCAATATACTCAAAAGTTAGCAAATTCGCCAAAGTTGACTCTAGTGCAGCTATATTTGTTTGAGAGAATGGAGGCAATTCCACCACCTCGTTTGCCCTGTCTAATTGAGTGGAAGAAATTATAATTTGGGGGACAGGTTTCAACAAGAACAGCTTCGCTGTCTGAAGTCAGCCAGGTTTCAACAAGAAACAGAAAATCCAATGTTTTTTCACTAATAAAATCATTGATTGCAAAGGTTTTGGTAGTAAGTGCACCTATATTTAGTAAGCCCATGTTAGCTGAAAATGCCTCTGGCTTTTGAGGAATATGCTGAGGTATGGAAAGAATATTTGTTAGGTTTCTAGTTTTAAATTTATCTTTTCTTTTTACCAGGGCTCCGAACCGGTTCAAGGAACGAAAACCGAAAACGAACGTAATTTTACGTAATTTTACGAGGAGCGGAAATGGAAACAAAAACAAAATGGTCTTCAACTGTTCCGGAACAGAAACGTTATTCTGAAATCCACAAAACTGGTTAATAACGTTTTTTTTTTCGTTCTCTATATATTTTATAAAATTTCACAAAAGCATATCATAAGTGTTCTACTCGTTTCATTGTAGGCGAACAGCCTAATAATTTGATTTCTGCAGTTTGAAAAAAAACCCCCGAATAAATGGACATTTGGTCCAAATGTGTATATTTTGTCTTGCTGTTGTAATGTAACCTATCCGTCTGCCACTTCGGATCTTAGGCCAGCTCGTAGCGTAGGCTACTGAAACTGATTTGGAAATTGTTTGTAGCCTATGCGTAATAGCCTATTTTGCCTGTCCACACCTTGTCGTTTTAAAGTCGGGATTTGAAATGTTTGCGCAATTATAGCCTATTCTATGTAGAAGAGTTAAAAATTTGAAAATTTTGAGATAGGAAATTTGAGATAGGCCTTGTCAGCAACAGACAGGTTCGTTTATAAACAGGGTTGGAATTATAGCGCAAGCCTTTGAAGATCTCCATATGGAATATCCATACTGCCGGAACTTTAAGAATGAACGGTATTTTGCGTTCCAAACCGGTTCAGGACCGATATGTTGGTGGCGGAACACATGCAAGAATGAAAACGTTAAACATAGGCCTACCTAAACCGTTTGGAACGGAACGTTTGAAAAATATTTTCGTTTTCAAGCCCTGCTTTTTACTATATGTTGGGTAGAAATCAATGTTGGAATAGAACTATAAGTCATGCTATTGCATGAAGCAGCTTGATCTATGGTAGTAGTATTGTATGTTACCCTGCAGAAAACATTTTCAGACCCATCCACATTTATAATGCCATTCGAATCAATACCTGGGGGGCGTGAATCTGTAATATTTTCTACAGAATGATAATGAAATGAATTGTTTAATTTAACACGGTGGAGAAGGACGCATTTGGCGCTTTAGTGCTGTAGCCTCGCAAAAATAGAATTTGCTAGTCGTAACAATAATAATTCATTAGGACTATTTTCTGCTAGGCTAAAACATTAGGCTACATCTTTTACGTTCAATGTAGGCTATTCTGCGAGACATGTAAAAAAACAATTCACACATTCACGTTCATCAGGAATTATTTGAACAAGAGGGTAGTCTCACATAGACTAATAAGTATTTTATTTTTGCACTGTTTGGCTGACAGCCTCTAAAGTAGGCTACCCTATATATGCATTTAGCCTAACTCCGCCCTCCTACGTACTTCCGCCAGAGACTTTCTAATGAGGAGACACAGCACTCAAAAAATCCTCAATCGAAATGCATGGGGCTACTTTGTAACGCCAATATGGCCGGTGTCTACACATATCACACCCCTTCCTTGGCAAAACGTCGACATGTGAATACATTTAGCGTTGTTCCAAAAAGCGTTGCAATATGACCGCCGAGTGGAGGGACTTGCCTAAAAGGACTTTGCTTCCGCTCAATTTTAATTTCCCTTCAGTACGTCGCCTGGGTCTGCGGTATTTTCACAGGTTTTCTCCAGCAAAAATCTGCAGGTCCAATCAGCGAACAAAGGAGTAGCTGAGAACGATGATGTTTAGGTCGTGCACTAGTTTGAGCCAGACATACGTCACGACCAAACGTTAGCTTGGTTATGGCAGATCCAGAGTGGCTCTGAGCAGATCCAATAGTTTTTTTTTTTTTTTAAGTATATTTTTTGGGCTTTTTTTGCCTTTATTTGGACAGGACAGTAGAGAGTGACAGGAAGCAAGTGGGAGAGAGAGATGGGGTGGGATTGGGAAATGACCGCAGGTCGGATTCGAACCTGGGTCCCC
The DNA here is from genome assembly GCF_018492685.1 of Alosa sapidissima. Lineage (NCBI taxonomy): Eukaryota > Metazoa > Chordata > Actinopteri > Clupeiformes > Clupeidae > Alosa > Alosa sapidissima. The sequence goes on along the minus strand of NC_055968.1, from coordinate 9,891,804 downwards.
GTGAGCACTCGGACCTGTATATGGTACGGGTGCTGCAGCCTGCTGCGCCACAGCGCCCCCCCCCAGATCCAATAGTTTTAAACTTCAACAGAGTACTCGCCTTGAAGAAGGTTAACGCTTGGCAATGGAAAGTGGCCAGACTCTCTGTACAAATGAAATGTACGTACGTGAGTCTGGATATTTCCTGGCTACATATGCATCAGTTCTAGGCTCAATTTCATTTCCATGGAAAGTTTTTTTTTATGTTTAAGCCTGTTATCCTACAGCAGGAATTAGTGCCTGGTATGTGGGGGCGTGGCATCACGATGGTACCCAAAGCCACTTACAAAAAGGGAATAATCAAGGCACAGTGCCACCAGGACATACAGTATTAGTGCAGCAACTTGCCTACTACCTACTTACAGAAGTACTACATACACACATAACGAGGGGTGAGAACCAGAGGGGCGTAGGTGATATGATCAGCTCTTTTACTGTCAAAACGACAGAATTATTTTAAAAAATGAGTTATTAGTGAAATAATAACTAAGAGAAATAAGAGTTATTAGTGAAAAGGACTGAACACACTGAACCAGTTGGTGAAATGTTGTTGAAAGTTGTTGAAATGTCACTTAAGCCCCTCTGGTTCTTAGGCCTCGTACACTTGTGGACTGTGGCAACCACCTGGCACTGCCATTCTCTGCCTCTCACCTGGGCGAAGTACTCCATCAGAAAATCATCAGGTAGAGCAATATCTTCATAGAGGTCTGCCAAGCCTGCCTGCCTGCTCTCCTGCCGGGTGACGGCGCGGTATGTTGAGCCTCTCTGGTGAGCACTGAGCGTGTTAGCCTGGCCTATGACTGCATACTCCGCCATGCTCCTCATGTCCATCTCCACATGTTGGCTTGGCTGAAACTGGCTCATCTGCATCATCTGGCTGTAGGTGCTGCTGGACATTTGAGTGGTTTGCTGCTCCACTGCAGAACTGAGGGCCACAGGTGCTGCTGCCTTTATCATAGTAACTGGCAGCAGGTAGGTAGGGACCCCCTAAAAGCAAAGAGACAAACAAAACAAATATACTGTATTGCACTCTTGACTTCTTAAAATATATTTACAGTAGTTTCCTGTGCACCACCACAGTGTGTTATGCAAATTAAAAAGAAACTGCATCCGTGTATTAGCCACAGTGCCCAACAGCTCAGTGAATCACAATCAGATTTTATATCAGAATCAGAATCATACAGAAGAATGAAGAAAATAAATGTATTCCCATGTATAGCCCACCCTTGTGTAGTTACCCCATAGCTGAAGAAATTTGCAAAATCAATGTGTAAACCTCAGTTAAAGGAACCATATGTAAGAAAAATATTTTAATTAATCATAAAATGGCCCTGATATGTCACTAGACATTAAGAAATCATGTTCATTTCAAATACTTATATCACTGACAACAGTAGTCCGGCCAGGATATTGTCATTTAAAAAGTGAAGTTGCAGCCCTCAACTGATGTTGATGTTGTGTTTTGTCATGTCATGTTGTGTTTTGGCCTGATGCGCCACCCTCCACCTATCTACTAATCACGAAGTCAGTAGTGTTTCGCCATCAGGTTTGGCAACCTCGAGTCAGGGGGAGGGGGAGGGGATACACCGCTCTTCAGTATTTTGAAAGTGATTGCAGTACCAGTTTTGGCCACAATCTTACATATGGTTCCTTTAATACTTGGGAAATTATGGTAAGCAATATGGTATGAGTGAGAGTGGGGTTGGTAAAGGATATCCCCACGGCTGTGATTTGGCCATACCGTAGGTCTCCTCAAAAAATACAGTAACTAGTGTGAATTTTTGGTGTCTGGCGGTGCCAAACAATGAACATTGTCACTGTAACAAAGTTGGGTGAGAGGCTATTTGTGCACATTCATTAGTACATTCGGCTGTCTTCATGTTATGTTAATCTACTCCATTAACCCTTTTATTCTCATTTGATCTGTTTAATGGAACATTATAAAATTGCAACCTGCTCTCTCGTTCTCGATAAATGGAACATTAAATGTCAGACAATTCATGTGTAATGTATTAACCGTGGAGTGATAACTAAATAAAGTAAAGAAATCTAGGATATCAGCACTCTGGGAATGCAGCTTGTCCAATTAGAAATGAATAAATTGTTCAACTGGACCTAACTGTTGGGGATACATAGATGCATTACCTTGTCTTCACCCTTGCCCTCAGTGTGATATGGCATCAGGTACTCTTTAACATCAAAAGGCAAGTCCATGAAACGGTCAGTCATGCCGGCTACAGATCCACACTGGCAGAACAGCAGCAGTAGGGGGACCACTTAACACACACACAACACCACAACAGCACACGGAAACAGAGAGGACAAAGAGATTTAAAATTTAGTTTGAATACAGTACCGTAATTTTCAGGGTATTCGCCGCAGGACAGTTTTATGCAAGTTAAAAACAAAACCATATTAATACCATATTAACTGCCCCCATGCATTAACCTCATAGCTGAAGAAATTTAGCAAAATCAATGTATAAACCTCGGCTAATAGTTGAGAAATTACGGTAGTAATTTCAAGATTTGCCTAACCATCAGGTTTTGAGTGTCAGAGATATTTTGAGTTTAGAGGTGGCTGAGAAACTTCACTGTCAAACTGCAGCTCCCATGTGCCTAAGTAAAAAAAAAGTGCGTAACTAAGCGCTTTTCAGCCTGCACAAATTCTCCCCTTCACTTAAAGTGTAATTCCAGCGAAAAATTAACACAAGGGTGTTTTTCTGCATTAAAGAACATCAAATAAGCTGTGGAGACAGTCTTTTTCGTTGATCAACCACTACAGAGCTTGGCCTGGTATATGCTAGCCCCAAATCGCAAACAGTGGAGTAGCTATGAGCAGTAAGCTAAACGCTTCCCAAATAGCATTTTTTTAACTAGTAATATTGTTCAAAATGACACCAAACCTCGTCAGTAGCTTGCTTAGGGTCTCTACACATAAAACTAAACACCAACAACCTAGTTAACGAACGCAGTGTTTATTACAGAAGACTTAAAAACATGTGCGCTATTTTAAAAACTTTATCTTGGATTCATCTGCTGAATTTCTCTACATTCAGTGATGTAAGTTATGAACCCATTTTCTACAAGCTACATGTCTTCCTAACATTCCGACATTGACATTGCATTTTCCAACGAAACAAACAAAGAGAAAAAATAACTTTGTTTGTGATCTGTCACCAGGGCCCAGTTCCCCGAAAGCATCTTAAAGGAGAATTCCGGTGTGATATTGACCTAAAGTGTATTGAAACATGATACCGAGTGTGAACGTATGTCTCATAGCCCATCTCGGCTTGTCCCCTGCACTCCAAAATCTGGCGCTAGTTAGCCGATGCTACCAACAGCTTTTTCAATAGTGGTGCTTCGGCATCAGGCTAGCCATGCAAATAAATCACTGTTTTACACCCATTTACGAGGCTCAATGTATCTCCACACTTCATTTGTAGACTTCCGAGGGCCCTGACATTTAAAACGAGACATTGAGAACTTTGGAAAAGCACTGGTAGTTTATTTACAAGACGATTTATACAGACAGTATCTTCACGAAGTTTAGCGTTTGCAGCCATCTTGAATTTAGTCGAGCGACGAGTAAGAATGAACAGGTATGATAAGGGATCAGATTCCAAAAATAATTCAGTGGAAATGCATGGATTCCAGTTAGCAGCAACCATTGTGACTACCATGTGACCTACTATGTGACCATTGTGACCACCATTATGAATTCAGGGGTTGTTTAAGTTCTGATTTCAGTGGACAATTCGGTTTTAACATTTCAATAGTAAATCACCCACACCACCCTAACATATGAAGTATCCTTTTACAGTTATTGCACACCTGAAATCTCTCCATGATCTGACAAAAAAGGTAATGTACAGTCCTGCTCAGTCAAGCATGCCACAACATTTTCAGCGTTATTATACGGCAGTAGCCTACGGAGGAGAAAAGGCCTGTGAGCTAAAGCAATTGTTTTTCAGTCCTTGAACAATCATGCAAGAACCGTATTTGACGAACATAGAATGGCCACAGAACATTTGCAAAGATATGCTTCCATTGGCTACACCAGACAAGCAAGTTTTTTCCCCTTTACTGTGTATGCGTGCGAGCAGCATGTATTCGCTCCACTTCCGTTGTTGTTTAAAGATTGAATAGGGAAACGGATTGGAGCCAAAGGCTAAAATTTAACGCAGCTACAATTTGTAAGATATCACCAATATAAATGTAATGTTACAGATGTATGGCTACATACATTCTTAAAATGGTTCTAGTCTAGACTTAAATATATATTGAAAACTTCACAATGGAGCGTGTTTTTAGAGCGTGATCTGACTGATTGTTTTTTTTTAGAAGGTGCGCTGGGGGCGCCTCATAGCCGTTCCGCGGGCAACCTGGTGCCCGCGGGCACCGTGTTGGAGACCACTGGGCTAGGCTACAGTATGTGCTGACACACCATTGTGCTGAAGGCCTTTTGCTATTCAGTTCACCATGCTTACGTTTTCAAAATCAAAGACTGGTTTGTGTTCTTTCTGGATTTAAATGACATTCAGAAGGTGAATTAGAAAGTCCACGTTCCACATTTTCATATTTACCTAAATTAACAAGGTGGTGGATCAGTCTGATTCTATTTTAAATAAATCACACCTCTTTCATAAGGCCGCCTTGATTTCGAACTTATGCTCTGTGGGTGTGACAGATGCAGGAATGGGAGAATGTGCGTACCTAAAAAAAGTGCGTAACTGAAGCGCATAAAAAGGGCTTATGCGTGATTTACGAACAAATGGGAGAGTTAGCCCCACTGTGCATAGCTAGAGCTCTAACTTTGTGTGGGTTTGTCATAGATATATTAACTAGATGTCGCCTTTGGCTTCTCAACATGCATCTGCAGCCACCATCTTTCATCTGACGGAAGTAGGCTACTTCTATGAATAGCTTTATAGGCCAAAACTCCTGCAGCTTGTCAGTACACTCTATTCTTTTGAGGGTAAGTGTCCCCTGTTCAAATATGGTGGCTGCGTTGACATATTCTGCCTCATAGGCTTTAGCACGCAAGCCGACATCTACCGATATCTTTATGGGTTTGTGCTAAAGGACTGCTACTTGGGTGGAGTGATTTGCGCGCAGCACCTGAAAAGCCCCATTGTTACTTTTGCAAATCCAGTGCTTCAGCTGAATGAGAATTCCAAGTATGTATATGCTTAGCATCAGTCCTAGTGCTACTGGACCTTAGTGCAGCATTTGACACTGTTGATCACAATATTTTACTACACAGACTAGAACACTGGGTTGGATTTACAGGCATAGTTATCAGCTGACTAAAATCATATCTACAAGAAAGGAGCTTCTTTGTTGCCATCGGAAACTGTACCTCAACACCAACGTCCTTGACCTGTGGTGTTCCCCAGGGGTCGATCTTGGGGCCACTATTATTCAACCTCTATATGCTCCCACTTGGACAAATCATTCAAAATAATTTGATTTCATATCATAGCTATGCAGATGACACACAAATTTACTTAGCTCTATCACCAAACGACTATGGTCCTCTTGAATCTATGTGTCAGTGTATAGAACAAATCAACACCTGGATGTCTCAAAATTTTCTTCAGCTGAACAAAGAAAAAACTGAAGTAATTATATTTGGTAAAAATGAGGAAAGACTTAGGGTTGCCACTCTCCTTGACACAAAAGGGTTGAAGGCAAAGGATACTGTTAAAAATCTTGGTGTATTAATTGACAGTGATCTAAATTTCAACAGCCACATGAAAGCGATAACTAAATCAGCTTTTTACCACCTCAAAAATATTGCCAAACTCAGAGGGCTGATGTCAAAACATGACTTAGAAAAACTCATTCATGCATTTATCTCCAGCAGGGTTGATTACTGCAATGGACTGTTCACAGGCCTTCCTAAAAAGACTATTAAACAGCTTCAGGTGATACAAAATGCAGCAGCTAGGACTCTAACAAAAACTAAAAGAACTGACCACATTACTCCAATTCTTAAGTCCTTGCACTGGCTTCCAGTAAGTCACAGAATTGACTTTAAAGCACTATTGCTTGTTTATAAATCAGTAAATGGAGCAGGACCTAAATACTTGTCAGACATGCTTCAGCAGTACACACCTTCTCGTCCTCTCAGGTCCCAGGTGAAAAACCTGCTAGTAAAACCTACAGTTAGAACTAAATATGGTGAAGCAGCTTTTAGCTGCTATGCGGCTCAGCTGTGGAACCAACTTTCGGATGACATTAAAAAGGCCCCAACTGTAGCCAGTTTTAAATCTAGACTTAAGACCAAACTGTTCTCAGATGCTTTCTGCTAACTGTGCCGAGTTACAAATTCTGAATCTGCCTTGATAATTATTCTACTTTGTCTTTTATTACTTTTTTTTACTACTTTTGCCTTTGTTTTTGCTTACTAATTATTCTTTATTTTTAAATGATTTTACCTTGTGTTTTATGTTTTCTTTTTATTATGATCTTTACCTTTTAACTATTCTTTGACTATATTGCCCTTCTATGCTTTTATTTGTTATTATTGTTTGGTTTTGTTTATGTAAAGCACATTGAATGACCTCTGTGTATGAAATGTGCTATATAAATAAACTTGACTTGACTTGACTTGACTTAGAAAATTGCTGTGTCTCATTTTACATAAGTATTTGTACACAGGGCTGTAGTGGAGGCTAAAGAGTTTCTTGAATTTCCCCTGGGGATCAATAAACTATCTATTTATCTATCTATGCAAGTAAACACAGTTTTTTCACCTCTGAAATTTCAGAAATATAGTTTATCCACCTCTTATTACAGTTTATCCGTCTCTCAAAAGAGTTTATTCACCAGTTGCAACTTTTCAACAACATTCAAAATTCCCAATGTATTATCCACATCCACAATATGTACACTCATAAACAATCTAGGAACCATTTAATACCACTGGTATTGTTAGAAACATTGGAAAATAACCTCCACCATCATCAAACATGTTCTCAATGCTTAAAAAAAAAAAAAAGTCTGATACGGGGCAGTCTACCTTACCATGATCACAGAATTCATAGTTTACCCACCTGTAACTTTTGGGAGCTATAGGCTAGTTGGTTCCAACCACCTCAGTGAGCTCGCTGGGCTGACGGTGGGTGCGTCAGACTTTACAGAGTTACTGCATGCACAGACGAGAAGGGTACGTACAGTGTATACGGAAAGTTTTCACAGTCTATGTTCACAGCATGTTACAGCCTATGGTCACAGCATGAGACAGCCTAAAGGATTAAATTATTTTTCCCCTCAAAATTGTACACATAATACCCCATAATGACAACTTTAAAAAAAGTTTGTTTGAGATTTTTGCAAATTTATTAAAAATAAAAAAACAAAGAAATCACTTGTACATAAGTATTCACAGCCTTTGTGATCAAGCAAATTAATCTACAAAATTGAGCTCCAGTGCATTCTGTTTCCACTGATCACCCGTGAGATGTTTCTACAGCTTAATTGGAGTCCACCTGTGGTAAATTCAGTTGAGGTCCCACAGTGTATGTCAGACCACAAAATTGTCTGTAGACCTCCAAGACAGGATTGTCTCGAGGAACAGATCTGGGGAAGAGTACAGAAAAATGTCTGCTGCTTTAAAGGTCCCAATGAGCACAGTGGCTTCCATCATCCATAAATGGAAGAAGTTTGGTACCACCAGGACTCTTCCAAGACCTAGCCGTCCCTCTAAACTGAGTGATCGGAGGAGAAGGGCTTTAGTTAAGCTTCCAGAAGGACGACCATCGCTGCAGCACTCCACCAATCAGGCCTCTATGGTAGAGTTACAAGATGGAAGCCACTCCTTAGTAAAAGGCACATGGCAGCCTGCCTGGAGATGGCCAAAAGGCACCTGAAAGACTCTCAGACCATGAGATACAAAATTCTCTGGTCTGATGAGACAGAGATCGAACTCTTTGGCGACAATGCCAAGTGTTAGGTTTGGAGGACACCAGGCACCGCTCATCACCTGGCCAATACCATCCCTACAGTGAAGCATGGTGGTGGCAGCATCAAGCTGTGGGAATGTTTTTCAGCGGCAGGAACTGGGAGACAAGTCAGGATTGAGGGAAAGATGAATGCAGCAAGGTACAGAGACATCCTGGAAGAAAACCTGCTCCACAGCACTCTTGACATCAGACTGGGGCGACGGTTCATCTTTCAACAGGACAACGACCCTAACCACACAGCCAAGATATCGAAGGAGTGGCTTCAGGCCAACTCCTGTCCTAGAGTGAATGTCCTAGAGTGGCCCAGCCAGAACCCAGACTTCCAATTGAACATCTCTGGAGGGATCTGAAAATGGCAGTGCACTGACGCTCCCCATCCAACCTGATGGAGTTCGAGAGGTTCTGCAAAGAGGAATGGGCGAAACTGGCCAAAGATAGGTGTGCCAGGCTTATGGCTTCATATTCCAAAAGACTTGAGGCTGAAATTGCACTGCCAAAGGTGCCACAAAGTATTGAGCAAAGGCTGTGAATACTTTGGTATGCAGTACATATTATATTTTCGTTTTTTATTTCTAATAAATTTGCAAACATTTTAAAAAAAATTGAAGAAAGAAATTAATTGAATCCCTTTTGGAATAAGGCTGTAAAAAAATAACAAAATGTGGAAAAAGTGAAGCGGTGTGAATACTTTCTGTATGCACTGTATCATCATCTACAGTAACTCTGGGGTAGACGGCGAATAAGCTAATTTCCCAAAATGTTGGCGTGTTCCTTTAACATGTATCTCTGTGTCTCTGTGTTGACTCACCCAATACGACGGACAGTCCTGCCAACAGAAGGCCAAAAAGTGGGGCTCCAAAACTGACAGAACTGAGGGAGGAACCATCTGCACCCACATATCCTCTGAGACTGCAGCCATATCCATCTGTGCAAGTACAGACCTCCAGCTCCAGCGTCTGCTTGTCTGGGCAGGACAGACCCTGAGCATCGGTTACCTCCACTGTGATTGTGTAGACTCCTGGCCACAAGGGCTCCACCGAATGCAGGGCCACTGCTGTGCCTGCCAAATGCCAGGAAATACACAGACATGTCTACAGGTTGGCCATTTTATCACATTTTAAATGCCTAAAAGTAAAGTTTTATTCCCACATGTTCTTCAAATATGTCTTACGGAGGATTAGTAGCTTGCGGAATGTCTGAAATGAGTTGAAATAATTAAATAGCCTATTTTGAGTTCATAGAAAGGCTTACAGATGCAACCCAATTCAGAAGTGGGCATATAGATTACAGTAATAAGGATAATTGAATGTTTAAGTAGCCCCCATTGACTGATTTAGTGTATGCCTAATCCTGTGAACATTTCAGATGCAACACCATTGGCAAACGCACATGGCAGCAGGTGAAAATGAAACACAAAAACATTATTCAGAATAGTAGGTTTATATAGTTATAGCTTGCATTAATATTTCTTAATTATGAAAACATGTAGGCCTAGCTTATAGCCTTCACTTGGCCTCTGTTTTACAGCTAACAAGAAAAAAGTGTCTTTGAACACTGCTGTAGGAGGAAAGGCACCAGAGTGTTTTACAGTAGCAGAGGAGTTGGCCATTGCAAATAATAGTGGAAGGCCGATTATGGAGGGGGTTGAGGGAGGCATTCGGTCGGATTCTGGTGCTGTGGAAATGTGTAGCCTTTATGTGCAGGGTACAGTAATATAACATTCAATTCAACAAGTTTGTTAAAATGGTGATTTTTATTTATTAGGCCTACTGTAGGCTATGTCCGATTTATTTTAGGCTATTCTTGCTCAGATGTTCAGCATACTGTAGGCCTATGTCCGATTTATTTTTGGACATACAGTATTCTTGCATCACCGATGGAATACATGAATGTCCACGTACGGGCATTGCTATGAGACCTTTTCCTAGATCATCTGACAAAGATAACGAATTCCCTCGACAATTCCCCTGACAATCTATATCTTCATAGAGAATATCGTCCGGGTAGGCTATATATATTTTCTGGCGGTCTCTAAAACCCCTCGCCCTGCGAAGAGAGTCCCTCACGATTTGTGCTCCAATGTCGTATGGATCATCCAGGTACGCCGACATGTCTCGGGAGAAATTGTTAGTGGAGGGGTGGTACTTATAAAGGGTGTGGTTAACGGAAACCTCGGGTTAACCAAGAACATAACCTGGTCGGAGCAGGTTTGAGATGCAGCGTAAATTGCCATGGCAGCATACCTCGGTTAAAACCTATCCACCTTTCGTAGTACGGGTTAATTGCGAAGTTACGCCACACGTGATCAAGTTACTCTCGAAGTTACCCAGATAAGCCAGTAACCCCGCTTCGTAGTACAGGCCCCTGAAGTCCTAGGCTAGACGCTGGAAATCCAATTCGCAGAACTCACGGTGGACCTCTGATAGCGACGGTTCCTCCACCCAAATACCACTTACACAAGTTGTAGTGGCAAGAAACCTTGAACTCTGCTCATTAAGTGGGACCTATTTGCCAAAGGCATATTGAGTCAAAAGAAACGTCAAGAGGTGTGGGCTTGTCTTGGTACTTTACTCAGTACTTTATTATTAGAAATTAAGACTCATTGCCTGGCCAACATTGACTTTGTCCCACCTCTGGTAGCCTCTAAAACCTCTGCCTGACCTGCTATGATTTCTCATGACATAATTTGCTTTCGCAGGAAAAGTGTCAACACCACAGATATGCTTTATCAAGATGTAGGCTCCTAAAGGATTTGAAATGCCCCTCACCATTGAGCTTCTCCGTCTCCCATGGTCCTGTGGTCTGCTCTGAAATGATGGAGAAGTGAAATGGTTCTCCATTGGGGCTGAAATCTTCATCAATGGCAGACATGTACACAACTTTAGAATCTGTGCAGATATTCTGGTATGTGCTCGTCAGTTTCGGGCAGTTGTCATTTGAATCCTGTACATTAATGGCAATGGTTCCAGTGGCTGTTCTTCCTGATCCATCTGTGTGAAACATTAACAGTTAGTCATGAAATTGACAGTTGACAAACTCAATAAGCCCATTTCACAGTGTCCAGGTGATGGCCTTGTTGATGTTAATATTACCTTAATTGGCAAGGTAAAACCTATTCCTGTTTCTGTCTTTCCTGTGGACTGCGCTGTTCCAGAGTGAGTTAGTTTACACAGTGGCAACATCTTGTGAAATGGGCTTTTAAAATGAAATTTTACGTGCGTGCAGACATTTGAATAGGCCTAATGTCGGGCAGTAAACGGGTTCGGGCTCGGGCTGATTTCTGTGGGGCTCGGGTCTTGTCGGGCCTAACTTTTAAGGGCCGATTACAGCTCTGCCACTGACCAACTGTGGGTGGAGATCTTTAGATTCAGCAAGTCATTGTTTGAAGAATTATGCCGAATGATAGACCCGGCTGTTGCCCGAGTACTCGTGGTCGGACGCCTATCCCAACAAACAAGCCATCACATCTATCCATAAATTGCAGGAACGTCTGTCTGTCTGTCTGTTGTTCGTCCGTTCGATTTCAAACTTGGCAGGTGTCTTGCTACTGGCATGAGTAAGTGCAGTGCATAGTTTGACATTGTTTGGATAAGAAAAGCAAAACATCGTTATATATATCGGTAAAAGAAGAAAACGTTGGCTTTCTCCGCTCTACCATAGCCACCCCTCTCACACAGCACTGCACAGAGAGAGGATAAGCGGAGATTTGGCAGCACTAAATCACGGTTAAAATGCAAGATGTTTGATTATCACGTCTGACCTCAACAATAAAGACTCCCTGTATGTTTGCTTGCATAAAATGATTACGCGGATTTGCAACAACATGCCAACAAACACGGGTAGGTAGTGGCAATTCAAAATTACATAAAAAGTATGTGCAATAAACTGACGCTTTGAATACCCCAGGCTACATTGGACGTGAGAATTTGAATAAACAAACTACAATTCCGACTGCAAGGTCCCAACAAGCGATAGGCTAATGGTCCCGAATTTAACGTTTCAGAAGACATGCCACATAGCTAAACAACAAGTGGCAGACAGAGCAACTTATGCTACCAAACACTGCTTTTTCGTTGCAAATGTCAAACGATCACAAAATGGCTTGTCTTCACTATCAGGAAAGTTATTCAATAAGCTATAGGCCAAGCCTTAACTCAAAACATTTGTTATGCCATTCTGATCAGAAATGTCACATGCAGTCATGCCTAAATTCTGCTTACTGCACATTAATTATAGGCTAATATATTATGATATTCAGTATTCATTATTGAATGCTTAGCTGGAATGATGTTTTTCCCTATCATCCTATAAATCTGCGGGCGTGTAATAGGCTAATTGGGCTACAGTTTTTCTACAGGAATGGCATGTTTGAACGGGCACTGCACTAGTTGTATAAACTTGCGACGTGTGCCGAATACAGAGTTGTTGGTAACAATTTTAGCGTTAGCAAAACAACTGTGCACCGATGTGTGTATTCAGTTTGTTTTATTCTACGGAAACAAGAAAGAGAGCACATCAAGTTGCCTAATGTTAGGGAAGCTCCAGAGATTGCTGAGATTCTCTGAAGGTTATGTCACACAATGCGAATAAACCGTTTCCATCAACTTTATTCGCATTATACCTTATGCGCATCGATAGTTAATCCACCCCCCTCTAGCGAATCAAATATAGATGCTCATTAGGATTTTTCATGCGCATTTCAAATGTTTCCATCTGGGATTTCTTATTCGAATAGATTAAATGCGCATTAGGAAGTTGGATGGAAACATGCTAACAGTCAAAGGTTTTATTTCATTAAAAGAAAGAACAAATATGTATCTTTATCTGGTATAAATCCCATTAGGATCGTCAAATGCCCACATGGTCATTTGGGGGTCCAAATATGGAGTTCCAAAAGAGTCACATCTGCCAGAGAGGGTTTTTGGACCCCCATGAAACCCACACCAGTGGTACCATAACCTTCAAATTAATTTTGGCAAGAGCAAGGCTCCCACATATAATAAATAATCCTGTTTAGAATAAATATGATCATTAATTGTGGTGCTAGGGCCACCCAAAAAGTGAAAAATCACACATGCTGTTAACATTTTTTAGGACTTTGGTGACCCACCTCTCACCCAAACAGTAAGGAATGTTGATTCTGCCTCCAGAATTGTGTAGTATAGGCTACAATGAACTACCACACCAGTTTCCAGCCTTCTACCACTATTAGAACACGTTATGGGCTTCCAAAAATGCCAAAAGATGAAATGTGAAATTCCAATGTGTCAATTAGGGCCGTGGCACCCGAAATTCAAACGGACGCCACGGGCGAACCGTTTGAGATATTGACCTGAAACTTCAGATTCCCTAGTTTGGTAACATAAGGCATATTTTCACAGCTTTTCAGCTAAATCTGAGAGGTACCATGTACATGATACCCCGGTATTGGCTGTTTTCACATGGAATGACCCAAAAGGAAGTCACCTTGGACTAGACAGAGGACCTCAGCATAGTATGTGCCATTCTTTAGGAATGGAGATTCTCGATCTGGCATCTTGTTCAGTCTGATCTCTGCAGTGTCTTCATCAATAGTCAACCAGTTATCAGGGTCAAATCCTTCAGCATACCTACACATTTAGTCAATTAACAGAGAAAAAGAACACTGTACAGTTAAGAAAGTGACACTGTGAAACATAGAATTAATTTTAAAATTCTGCCTTTTGTCTACAAAGCTTTAAATGGCTTAGCACCCCAATATCTCTGTGATCTTTTAAATCCCTACTGTCCTCCTAGACTTCTTCTATAATCTTCCCAGTGTCTTATTTGTGTTCCTTTTGCTTTCCTTCAATCTAAAGGTGATAGAGCTTTCTCTGTCTATGCTGCCTAGCTCTGGAATAGCCTTCCTGATGATGTCAAATCCTGCCACACTATCAGTAGCTTTAAATCCAACCTAAAGATCTACCTCTTCTCCCTAGCTTTTAACACTTCCTGACCCCTTCACCTCTCCCCCAAATTATTACTATATATTTTTTTTTAATGTTCATTAATATTATTACAAGGGCCATCTGTTGTTATCTTTGAGTTTTTAAGTTTGTTATTTTCCTTACTTAGCCTATTCATATTTTATTATTATCATTATTATTCATTTTATTTATTATAATTATTGTTATTATTACCTATAGACCCCTTCGCAACGGTGGTGAAAACATAAACATTCGGGTGGGCGTGACGTCACTGGAGGCAGAAACAATCGTTTGGATAGTGAGGCGGCTATTTGAATAGTAGGGGAGAGCCGGGACAGTTGAAACACTTTTTAATTAAACATAATTTACAAAGTGATCGTACCACACTGAAAGCTAATATTTGGTCACTAGTAACCTACATATGTACTCTGTCAAATACAGATGCATTTTCAGCTTTGAACAAAAACCGTTCAGGAATTATTACAACAAAAGTGGGACGTGCGTGTTTCATTCGTCCCTCCTGGTCGGGACAGTTGAAACAACATAAGGGGACGAATGAAACATACAGTTTAAGCCATATATATTTTACTACATATCATGAATGTTACTCCCAAAAGGTTTTATTTTAGATAGTTGCAGAGCTATACGTCTTTGTGCATGTCTGTTAACAATGCCATCATCATGAAGCGTGTATGAAGCGTTTTTTGAAATATCATGCCCTGTGGATGATTCTGCCATGTTTATAGCTAGAACGGTAAGCTTTCCCATTTATATAATGTTTATATTGTTGAAAATGTCGTTTCACTAGGTTTTTACGTGGGTTAGGCCAATGCACATCCAAATAAGTAGGCTTAATGACCCACCGGCCGTCAGTCTCCATAGGATAACATGGGAAAACTCAACCCCCCTACCTGGTGGGCCCAAATGTATTTTCATCTTCCTAAAACTGTTTTCCTATGTCTTACCTCCATAAATAATTGTTTAAACACAGCTATTTGTGCATTTAATTAAAATACATGGAGTTACAGCCTGGTCGGGACGATTGAAACACGTGTTTCAATCGTCCCGACACAGACATATGTCACTATAGCTTGTTTTGCTTTCCATGTAAACAAGCATGCGATATGAAAGTCTGGGATTGTGGAGAACACTAAATGGTCTACTGAATAAGCATTAAGTCAAACCTTTAAATGAAAAACACTCATTGATAATCGAAAAAATGTAACCGCTAATGAAGTTTACTTTTGCGCATCAAAACTCGTTTATCGCCAGTAACTCCGTGATAAAATGACATAGCAGGAAGCTATTTGGCTGATAGAGGGAGGTTAACATGCTCTATGTTTTGACCGAAGGACGTCGGTCTATCATCATTAGCCTACACTCGGAGAAAACTGGATTGTTTCATTCGTCCCGTGTCAGCCCCCTTATCAGAAAGTCCTATTGGATTTTGTTTTTTTCCATTACAATCCTATTGGATAGTGGAAATCCTAAAGGATTTATTGTCATACCAACAGGATTCCAATAGAGTGTGCATTGTGATTGTTAAAGTCCCATTGGATTCTAAAGGACTGGAGGGTGGTTCTATGGGATTTGGACTTTCCAATAGGATTTTCATCATGACTTTCCAATAGGATTTTTTTCCCCCCAATGGGTTTATTTGTTTGGCTTATACAGGATTTTAGCCTCTTTAGCTTACTTTGAACTATTATAACTCTTAAAACCTTTTATTGAAACAACTGATCATGGCTATATGATGCAAAGATGAACTGAAAGTACAAGTCTTCATTAATCAGACTTTATTTATCATTTGTGAAGACATACAACAAAAGCCATTGGCCTATACAGCAGCAAGAGAGAGGGAAAAAGGTACACATGAAAGGGGAGTTCATTGCAAAAGATTAATCTATTTCAATGCCATTTGGCTGAAGTGATGCATACATCATTTTCTCAAATTTCATAAATACGACCTTTCTGACTATGTCACTGTATTTCACTGCAACTTTAGCGGGGGTTGCACTAATCAATTTCAAATGCCCCACAGTCTCTGATGCAAAAATTGCATTTTCAGAATGAAAAAGTTGAATAACCAACACAGGCACATTACTTTCTAAGCTGATGATAGATAGTATTTTCCCAATGCTTCCGTTTTTCAGTTCAACTGTATAGCTATTGTGTCTTTGCATGGTTCCATATTTTTCTGTTGTGAAAACTTTGCCGTTCATCACTGCACGATGGTAGTACTGCGCAACAGTTGTGCCTTGAGGTCCCCATATAGGAGCTAGCAAAAACTGCTCCACATTATCAATTTCTTTGTGGTGTGGACATCCAAGTAGTACTATATTTTGTAACTTTAGAGCTTTTGATCTTAAAGGATATCCAGCTATCCAATCATGTACCATCTTATCAATTATATGTGTTAGATTGCTATCACTTTTTGAATTGTCCAATAGAATGGGTAAGGACTGTATCAGAGAAAATCGAAATGCTATCTGCTGCGGTATTGATTGCGTGCCATGGCACAAACGTGTTAGTTTTTGGTTGTGGCCTTCGAAAACAAAGGCTGAATTACACCACAAGGGCACATGTAATTTAACTGAAAATTCAAGGTGGGTCAATTGATGTATGTTGTATGACATGTGGGAGATTCCATATAATTGTTTGACTTGGTTAACAAATTTTTCTATATTCTGGGATGCACAGGCCAAGTCTATTTCTGATACTGTATCTTTAAGAAGGAGGAATATGGAATTGACAAGCCATGACCAATGTTTTAAATATTTGTTGGGCAAGATTAAATTCAAAACAGGCAAACTGTAAAAAAGCAACCAGCTACGGCATTCAGCCGCCTTCCATTTTTGTGCACTCTCCACAGTGCGTGGCACTCTGGGGACATCAGATGGTGGTGTCAGGGATAGCAATTTTTTGTCAATTTTGTTTTTAGCTGTTCCAATGTACCAAGGGCTCTCATGATATTTACTATTAAACCAAAGATCTAAAAAATGTTTAGTGACTCCAAGTAGTACAGCATGCATATAGTCAACGGGAAAACTTTTAACCATGTCAAAGCCAAATCCAGAGCTATGGAGTAATATTAAGGGGGAAACCATTTTAACACCAAGGACATGCTCAACATTGTTCTCAACAGCTTCTTCTCCACAATTAATGATTTGCTCATGAGTTCTTAACTGAGCTGGAACATTGTCATAGACGTGTGTGAATCCACGACCTTTGGCTACAACTAATCCCTCATTAAGACAGCATCCACAGCCATAGGATCCATTGAATTGGTGGATGCCTTGGAGCATACATTTTGCCACTGCATCACATGTACAGGCAATAGGGAAAACCCTTGAAATGTGTCTCAACCCAGTGTGTGGATGCTTCCAGGTTATACCATTTGTATTTGTTGTTTTTATGTCCTGCACAAATTGGTGGAGAAATGTCGACATATTTGGCTTCCCTCGCCCAAACCAAACACCAGCAAGCAGTACATTTTTATACCGGACTTCAGCAGGCAGCTCATTAATCACACAACGAATCGGCCATAGGGAGTTAAATGAAGAATTAAAAATGGGCACACCATCACAGTTCCACAACAAAGAAATGTCCCCGGGTCTGTAATTGGTCTCTCTGAGGATATTGCCTGGTGGTACACAATCGCTAAGACGTTCTCTTTGGAGGATGTCCCTGATTTGGTTTTCTATAGAGAGACTAATGAAGAAATCCCCCTCTTTGACATTGTCCTTGTTTGTGTCATCACCACAGTGTTCACAAAGTGACGTTTCTTTAGCTAAATTTGCACCACAACATTTGCTAAATAAATGGACTCGTATGTCGTCTGATGGGTCTTGAATAAATTTCTTGAATATGTGTAGAGAGTGTGGCAAGATATTGATGGGTGGTAAAATAACATTTAACAATTTTAGTAGATCTTCGATGGCTTTAGATGGCAAACTGTGTCTCAGGGCAAAGGCCAGGATTAAAACTATGCACTGTGCCAATGTTACCTCTGAACCAGGGTGTAATGGGGAATCCATTGGAGATTTGTGTGGGTCTGTGTCTACATTGGGCATATTGAGATCTGGGTTTAGAGATCTAGTTTGAAAATGAATGTCTGAATAATCATCCGAATTTTCTTGGGCTATATCTCCGTCTTCATCAGCTGTGTTGACATTAGCCTCAGTTGATTGGTTGGTCCGCCATTTACTGGTCTTTGGCACCTCACTTAAATAGTCAGGATCTAAAAATCTAAATATAAGGTTGTTGCATTGGTCAATTATAACTTTTTGTGACAAAAATACAGCAGGGCATAGACCTACACAATTACCTATAGGATAGTAATATAATATAGTAAATCCTATAGGATTCTTGTTCCAAAATCTGATAGAAATCCTACAGGATTTCCTCTATTGGAATCCTAAAGGACTTTCTGATAAGGGCCAGCGCCCGCCCATGCCACAAGGCAAAGATGTATTGCAAACGTGCTAATTACCAACCATTTCGTTTGAAAATTCTAAAACAACGTTTTTTAATACTTCAAAATAACATTTGATAAATTAACCTCACATTTTTCAGTAGCCATAGGTGTCTAGATTTGAACAAAATCTAGTTTGTTTCTTACCGGGGCTTTTACTGCCTGAAATATCCAATTTTGTTTACCACGCTCGGAGTTAGTGCTGGGCCTTACACAGTAGTAGCCTAGTAGCTAGTAATCAAGGATTTGGTTTAGCTCTTCGAGTCACAGTAAATCTTTGGTAGGCTACATAGCTTATTTAGATACACTTATGGTGTGGGCGCTTGCGTTTTTTTTCTTTATGAATAAGTGACATAGGCTACATGTAAAGAGGTTGGAAATACAGGAAGATTGGTAGGCTAATATGTGAGGTTCCGATACAAGGCTTGGGTTATCGTGAGTCACACGAACAACTACGTTCTCCCTGGAAACTGTAGCCTAGGCCTACTCATTTCAAATTTAACCAATGACTTTTTCGGTTCTGGCACCCGACAGCACAGCAAGATGAGACCATGATAACCTTTAGCCTCCCGAATATGACTGTCCGTTTAGCTTCCCAGCTGAGGTGATGGTTTGTTTTGCCTCCAGTGAACGTAATGACGTAGGCTCAGAAGGTACCTATTGGGCAATTTCACGGAAAATGGACTTTTTGTCACATCCATAACGCCAGTGAAATGCCTTGGCATTTGTATGATGTGAATGATAACATTTATTTTTTGTACATTTTTTCTCATGTATATTCTTCAGCCAAAAACAGCAAATGCTCAAATTTCATGTAATCATTCACATCATACCATACCATCACATTTTATTGGCGTTATGGATGTTACAAAAAACATAATTTTCCATGGAATTGCCCTATTATTATTATTATTATTATTACTATTTTTTTTTTTTTTTATGCAAAACACTTTGGCGCAATGCTGTTGCTTTTAAATTTGCTATACAAATAAATTGACTTGACTTGACTTGACACTTACTTAACATCATCTAGGTCTTCTCCAGTATCACCATCCACAGCTGGGTACACAGCTATGACTGAGTGAAGTTCAATCTCTTCTGGGTTTTCTGACAGTGGCACGTGTTTTACCTCCGGTTCAAAACTAGGTCCATCAGGCATGTTGTTGACCGCAATTGAAATAGGATAACTTTTACCAGGCTTTTTCCCTGGTTTGGATGGCTTGGGCCCTGGTTTCCCTCCAGGTTTGGTACCTGGCTTCCCTCCAGGTTTGGTACCTGGCTGCCCTCCTGGTTTGGTACCTGGCTTAACAGGTTTACCAGTATCAGGGGAGACATCAACTTTTGGATTTCCACCGCCGCCGCCTCCTCCGCCACCCCCCCCTTCACCTCCGCCACCACCCCCTCCACCTCCGCCACCGCCCCCACCACCCCCTCCACCTCCTCCACCACCCCCTCCACCTCCTCCACCACCTCCGCCACCACCACCACCAAGACCAGGCTTTGCATCTAAGTCCTGATCTGGCCACTCCAATCCAAGAGCCAAGGCTGTGCCATTGACAAATGGAGCGACATTCTCCATCTCCAACTGAAGGTTCAGCTTTTTGGTCTTCTCATAGTCCACATGCTTAACACAAAGTCAAACGTGACATATTGAGAATGTGGGAATAAGGTGAAAAAGATCTGATAATTATAAACATGCAGGTAGCCTACTGAAGTCAACTAAAACAGATGTGTAGAGAACCACTGTAAACCTACCTTAATCAGCTTCAGGATACCTTCATTGGTCTTGGGATCTGTGTGGATTGTGAAGAGATCTTCTTCATTCCCAGAAACAATATTAAAAACAACCAGCCAGTTATCACTGTCCTTTAAATCCACATCGAGAGCTTTGATTCTCATCACCACCACGTCCACAGCTCCTTCGTCCACATTGCCAGCGTACTGGAGAGAGGGGCAATATTGCATGTCTTTAAGCATTTGTCCACAGAGTAATAATATGAAGTGTTGATCAGGACATGTTGTAGCTATCTATGCCTAAATTCTGAACACCTGTGGGGTACCGCCATAAAGGTAAAAAAATATCAGCTCATAAATCTCCCACCTGTATAAGATTTGACTGAAAGTTCGTTTGAAATATCATAGCAGTCATAAACCAACTGTTAAAAGTTGATGATTTTGCCAACAGTGACAGTCTGTTTGTTTTATACACATATTATATGTTCTAATACCCCCGCACCCAATTAAATAGTGTCAGAGATATGCGAGTTCCCACTTCAGTTTCTATATACGGTAGCTATCTCTATTACAGGCCAAAGGGTAACTTTGTCTAATTTTACCACACCTCCTCCTTCTCGAGAGTAGGGACGTTGTCGTTGATATCTTGTACAGTAATCTTCACTGTTCCAACTGCAGTAATTCCATTTGTAGCCCCATCCAAATCCACTCCTTGGACAATCAGTTCATAGAAATCCTGGGTCTAGTGAAGAGAATGTTGGTAACACAATGTTTTTAGCATGTTTTTTTTTAGATAAACTACACAAGAGTTGTCTTGATCAACTACACAAGAGTTTTAATCAACTACACAAGAGTTGTCTTGACTGAAGACTCTGTTTTGACGAGGCTGAAGTTAGCACCACTTTCAGATCGCGGGGGAGTTAATTTTCAATTCCACCTTAAATATTGCAATTTTCTACCACAAGGGGGCAGGGTTGACCGCAAATCCGCGATAACACAGGCATTGTTCACAGACGTTCAAAAGCCTGTATATCTTTTTTCTGTTGACTCCATTGCCGAATGTTTTGATAAATGTTGCCTTTTGTGTTCTATTAAATAATTTGGTAATTTAGAGGGGGGGTGGTATGTAGAGGGTGGCAGATTATGTAGTTTTTTCTTTATTTTCTGTCCTGATTCTTTTGATACATGTTGTGTTATGTTTTCTATTAAATCATTTTGTACATATTGCAGTGTGTGTGTGTGTGGGGGGGGGGGGGGGACTGGTTATGGAGTTGGTAGCAGATTATGTATTTTTTCTTTAGTTTCTGTGCTGGATCTTTTGATACATGTTGTGTTATGTTTTCTATGAAATAATTTTGTTCATTTTGCACTGGGCGGGGGGGGGGGGGGGGGGGGGGGGTTATGTAGTTGGTAGCAGATTTTGAAGTTTTTCTACAGTAAATGTATTCCCTACGGCCTACATGTCATTTTGCATCGGATTTTTCAACACATTCTAAAACCACACTCTCTCCTCATTCCAATGACACCCCACTTGTGAAATTCTATCGTGGAAAATTGCCTTTTTAGCCCTTTGAAAATATAGTATGTATTTGTGAAATTGCAGAATTTCAGCACTTGAACAGCGACAGACATCCCATAATGCATTTTGCAACGGATGTTTCACCACATTCTGAAACTACACCCTCTCCTCTTTCCAATGACACCCCCTATGTGAAATTCTATCGTGAAAAATGGCCCCTGAAAATAAAAATGTATTTGGGAAATTGAAGATTTTCAGCACTAGATTTGGTCTAGACTTCCCATAATGCATTTGTCATGGGAAATTTATTTTGGCCTATTTTTCTGATTACCGGTACTCTATTGGTCTGCATAGTTTTACAGTGAATCCTAAGTAAAGGTTTGAAAGGAACTTCAGCTTCCGACTTTCTCTTGGGAAGCTGTTAGGTCTATCATCTCTAATAGACCATGTCATTGCCTCACACAAGTGGGGGCAGAATTGGAAATGTGTCATAAATCATGTTTATCTCGTAATTACGAGATAATTATCTCGTAATTATGAGATAATATGTCATAATTATGAGATACTATATCATAATTATGAGATAATTATCTCATAATTATGAGATAGGCTACTATCTCGTAATTATGAGATAATTATCTCATAATTACGGGATATCCTGATTTTTTTTTTTTTGTGATGTGAATGCAATGCGCCACCTAGCTGTGCCGAGAGAGAATCGGAATCAAGCGTAGATCTGTAAATAAATAAACCGTTAACCTCAATTGAAATTGAGATGTTTTTTTCCCCCCCATTGCCTGTATAATTAGTTTTTTTCCCCTGTGAATATAGTTATACCTCGTTACCCCAACTTCATTATTTAACTACTTTTCTTTCCCCCGTGAATATAGTTATACCTCGTTACCCCAACTTCATTATTTAATTACTTTTCTTAAAATATCCTAGTTTTTCGTGGATAAATGTTACTTCATATGAATTCACTTGCCACATTCCAAAGTAGGCCTACTGACAATCCATCAAAACGTTGCTGAAATATTCATATATATCAGATGCTTTCATTGACAACAGACTCTTTTGGGGCTTCTCCCTTGACTGTTCACCTCCATGTCCACCCACGATTGCCTCCGAGCTTTTCCTGATTGTATGGTAATTTCTCTACTGCGCAACAGAAAGTTGTGTGACATCATCGTTAGCCTATTTTTACAAAAACAGCTGCTACGGAGCCATAATGTGAGATAAAAGGTATGGAGCCATTCATACACTTGAAACCAAAAGTTTACATACCTTTAGCCTACACATGCTAAAGTTGACTAAAAAGAGGAATAAAAAATCATCTTTTGGAAATTGATCTTAATGCCTTAATTGAAAAAATTAGGAAAAATCCAACCTTTAAGGACACCAATTTTCTTTGTGAATGAATAATGTATCGTAAATAAATAAAGGTACAGGTGTAAAAATACAGGTGCTCATAAGTATACCCCTATGTTAAATTCCCATAGAGGCAGGCAGATTTTTATTTTTAAAGGCCAGTTATTTCATGGATCCAGGATACTATGCATCCTGATGAAGTTCCCTTGGCTTTTGGTATTAAAATAGCCACATATCATCACATACCCTTCACCATACCTAGAGATTGGCATGGTTTTATTTCAGTTAGCCTATTAGCTGGTTTGATTTGCATGCAGAATCTCCCATAGGGGGTACACTTTCCCGATATTCGCTTACCCCCTTGCTCTGAACCAGCCTAGCCAGCCAGTATGACACAGAGCGCATGGTAGGCCTAGGTTATTTTCACTTTCTAGAGTGCACATTCATTATGTGAAAGATGCTTCATACCAAAGCAGCGATCAAACATTATCAAATTTATTTATTTTAACACTCCAATTAGAAAATCAAAACCAAAATCATGTAAGTAAAGACTATGTTAACAGCTTAATTCTCAATACCAATTTCCAGGTTTTGCCTGAAATTGCGCAGCGCCTGCTTCAGAGGCCACTGTTCCCACCTAGTTTGGCCTATAATCAAATGCTTGACCTCTTTGGAAAGCTAAGACAATGTAGTTTCTTGTAACAATCAGAAGAACTGTGTGTACTGACACAGAGTTACAGAGGCTAGAATATTGGGTTTTTTTTTTCTTTCTGCCGGATAACAAGCATCTCTGACTGACCACATTTCAGCCCTCTGTGTCACTTGATATGACTCAGAAACACAACTGAGACCTAGCACCAGGTCTTGTGAAGCTGTGTTCAAAAGTAGATCAATACAGAATGGAAATGGGAGTACTTTAGACCATTATTTGCCAAGGTATGCTCATGCATTTTGTAAAATGCCCTATGGAAACTCCCCATAGGACTTTTGGTTATCCAAAATGCATACTGACAATCAAATGAAAGGTAACACTTTGAAGTTTCATGCTTGCATTTGAATTATACTTCAGGTGTTCTGATGACTACAGTAAATATGGAATAATTACACAAAAAATATAAATCCTTGCCATTTCTATTTCAAATCAATTGGTGTGTATAAGATGGACTATACATCTGCACAACTAATATTTG
Source organism: Alosa sapidissima (assembly GCF_018492685.1). Classification (NCBI taxonomy): domain Eukaryota; kingdom Metazoa; phylum Chordata; class Actinopteri; order Clupeiformes; family Clupeidae; genus Alosa; species Alosa sapidissima. Next base: position 9,867,566 of record NC_055968.1, on the reverse strand, counting down.
ATAAAATAACATGATTATTAAATTTCTATGGATTCCTATGAATATTTCATAACCCAATATGCGATATCTAGCATATTGCTAAGTGTTGTTATCTCATTGGCGCCGGTATAAGGAAAATGCGATATCGGTTTGTAAAATGTATGCCATCCTTGTGTAACCCAGACTAAAAGGTACAGAGGCACGGATTCACAAGGGGGTTGAGGATTTGATGTGATGTGAGGATGTGATTTTGACTTGATACATTTGCCTAAATAAAAGGCTTTAAATTGGAAGTATTTTAGCTTTGGTTCCCTTTTGACGCTCCAAGGTAGGGAGGATCTTGCCTCAGGGCTGAGGTCAGGGATCTTGAGCTTAAAAAGGTTGGTGACCACTGCGCTAGAGGAAAGCGAGATGGCCATCCACATTCACCCCAGAAAAAGTCATATAACCATTCCAATGACTCCAAAGCTGTTAAGTTAAGGTAAATTAAGCCAATTGAGCCAAAGAAAAACCTTGCTGAGCCAGCCTCACCTCCCGGTCCAGAGTTGGCTCATTCACAAACAGTTGTCCTGTGTCCCTGTCAATGGAGAACAGCATTCCAGAACCTGGAGGCTCTTGCTTAATGATGCTGTAGGCGATTTTTGAATTAACCGTCCCTTTCTGGTCTTCGTCGTGGGCGGTCACGTTCATTATAACAGTTCCTAGTGAAACACAACCGAGTCAACTGAGAAAATGCATCTTGAAACAGAGACTGCTAGCACACAGATTGTTAGAAGAGGACCATTCTGTCAAGTGGAACAGAATGAATTTTACAACAAAAATGTTACATTTTTACATAAACTGTACACATAAAATGGTTTACCATAAAATGGTTAAAGGTGCTATATATTTGAATTTTCCATTAAGAGATTCGAATGTTGACTCAAAATAGCAACTGAATGTTAAGAAATTTCCATTTTGATGTGATGTCATATGCGCCTACGCCCTGTTTTATCCAGGTAGTCAATAAAGCTAGCAGGAGTGCCATATTAGGAATAATGCAGCGTTCCAAAAAACTAAGATTCTACATATTACATCTTTTAGACCAGAGTAGATACTCAAGAGTAGTTGTTTTCAGATAGACCAGACCGTTTCCTTACCGACTGTGCTGCATTCTCTGACAGTGCTGATATGGATGTCGAACTTTGGAGGGTTGTCATTTTGATCAACAACAAAGACAGTAAGCTCAATGGCTTCCTCTGCCTCAGTACCGTCAAGGAACATGGCAATTCCAGTCAACTGTTTGAGGAAACACAGTGTTTCTTGATGATTTTTGTTGATGATTGTTGGTTGCTTTATATCTGTAAAACTCACACAAAATATAAGAACCTTTGTAATCTAAGTTGGAAGGGTTGTCTAGTAGTCCACACAAATGTACACACCATCTCACTCACATTACTCCAATTTGTGCCTCAAGGGGGCAGTAAAGAACTAAAATGTAAATGAAAATGGGTGGGGACCTGTAACCACATGCAGAGTATTGCTGGGTGTTTCTGCAAATAGGGTGTGGAGTAGCAAGCTCATTTGAAAGTGCTTCAGGCTATTACACTGTGTTGTTTTCAAGACTTGGAGAGACACTCACATTATACTGATGGATTTCCTCTCTGTCCAAGATTTTAGTGACCTTGACATAGCCAGTGTCAGGGTCAATGATAAAGCGATTGACAGGATGCTCGTTTGCTCCTGGTCCTATCAGGCTGTATTTCACTTTTTGAACCTCGTCAAAGTCTGAGCGAATCTAATTAATAAAAAAAAAAACAACAGTAAGAATTTAAAGATGCAGGGCTTAGTCGTAATCAATTACACTTCTGTCAAATTAAGGACAACCCATATCTCTCAAGATGTCAGTGTGCGTGTGTGGCATGGACAGAGCCATAAAACTAAGTAAATAAGTTGTTGTTGCCCTTGTGTGAAGCAAGTGGTGTATTTGATTAGATGATGAGCTTAAAGGGAAACTTGGCAGGATTTCCCCCTCTGCTGGAGAAATTGTGAATTATGCTATTTCAAACTGTGGAAAAAGGTAACGATAAAAAGGTAATGATAAAGCACATGGATTTGTTTACAAGCTAGCAAAACGGTTAGCATAAGTTCGGCAGACAATGTGGATGTTACAAGGTAAGAAACACGATATTTAAAACGAGTTTCTTGTTTCTCACTTCTCTTTCCGGGACGGTAGTCTCAATGTTGTAAGGTTGGTTTTCCGCCTGGGGACGCTAGGGGCAGCGGGAAAAGTCACCATTTTCACCGGAACAGGTCATTTAACTATTCACCCCTTGCAGACACGTGACTTAAGTCACGTGACGGCTCCATGCTGGACGGCAAAAAGATGGGAGATGGACGGCAAATTACATTATGTCATAAAGATTATGATAAACTGAACTCCATTACTATAACATCTTTGTAGTTCAATGTATTGCTGTTTGGGGTCTGATAGTCAAAGAAGATGCCAGTGGTGTTGTTAGATGAAATGGGTCATGATCGCAAATGTAAAGTTATTAAAACTGGTGGTAACAGCAAGGGGAGATAACGTTACGTTAGGCTACTGTAATTAACATTATGGTAAATGAACACCCATAAGTATTTCTGGACTAAAATCGATTCAAAGCGATTTGGTTACTTTATTTGTCTTGCTTTTATCAGTTGTAACATAGTCAAAACGTTAAGAATGTCATATCAGAACATGAAATAATAACTAGCTGCCACACTTAGAAGCTAGCTATTCTAGCTAACGTTTATCGTAGCTCATAGTGCTAGGGCTAATGTAACTCGTCAGTTTGTACGTTGCCCAGCGAATAAACTTACTTCTTACATGTCTTAAGTTAAACAATTGAAAGAAATAGGACATTTAAAAAAAAACTTGAACGGTATTATCTGTTTACATTCAGATCTTGCCAAAGACTTTGCCTAAGTGCTATCTGCCATCCTGTTCAGAGTATATGGTTGCTATAGCAACCGCTGCTGTGCTTCATACACTGAGGAGATAAGCATGCAATTGTGGTTGAAATACTCCCGAAACACAAAGAAAACAAACCAAAATATATCTATGCAAGAACATGGGATGTTGTTGTATTCCAAACAATAAGCCAACAGTCGTGGAAGGGCATTACTACGGTTAAATCTCACTATAATCTCCTAGCTGTGCGATATGTCCCATTACAACCCATTGATTTGATTCGTGTTCTTGCCGTCCACTAGGCTATTTTGCTGTGGCGCGAACAAAACGTGACGTCACTTGCAAGGGGTCAATCCAAATGATTTCTAAACGGGTTTATTATGTTGAAATAGTTGCCAAGTTCCCCTTTAAATGTCAGGAACCTTTCAACAGTTAAAAGGACTGCGGATTTTAGTGATTACTGACTGAACAACATACAGTTTAATGAGCAGCAGGACTAGAGGCAAGTTTCATCTCTTCAAATGAATCATGCTAGCTATTTTTGCATTCACAGTCACCACAGAAACCTGTTGAGCCTGTAGGCCTATTTCATATTTGCATAAGCTGAAGAACAACATACGTTTATTGCCATGGGGTCTGTTGAAAGATAATATCATCACCAGTGATAGATGTAGTCGTCGTCAGAAGTAGTCAGACAAGTGCCACAGGTTGTGGAGGACTCAGGTTGTGAGTATATCACATGAAACCAACCTTTGCAATGTACTCTCGTTCGGTGTAGTCAACATTCTCCTCCAGTTTTGCAGGTGGTAGGATCCATTCTCGCTTGCACCGTCTGTGGCTATTTGCTTCAACTGACTTCATACAGACCTTCAAGGATACAATCCATATTAGTTAAATCTAAATGGAGCTGCAATATTATCGACGCAAGAAAACGTTTAGATGTGATCTATCTATCTATCTATCTATCCTATGTGGTCTCCTGCTTTTTCAATTACATGTTTATTTCAGGAACCTTCATAGGCCTTGATTTATATTTCTCAAGGACCTATGGGTACCTTGATTGTTTCTTTTTCCCCTCTCTGATACTGTAATCTTCCCACATTGTAACATGTCAAGAAAGTTGTGCCATCAATAGCCTTGAGCATTTTGTTGTGGGTAAATCCGTCAACACAACTGTGAGCACACTACAGCAGTCCAAGAATTTGCAATATATGGGAGAGGAACCGTCATCAATCATTAATTAGGCTTGACTTGTTACCTGGGATGACATACATTCGTTAAACTCAACCCCAGTCCTAAGGGGTTTGAAATATATACATAAAGTTCTATGTATAAAAACAAACATAGTTTTTACTTAACTTCAGCCAGTGCTCTTGTGTTTTAAATATCATTATGTGGTAAAAACTATGAGGCAAAAAGTATCGCACAAGCAAGCCGACCGTATGGCAGAGTACAAAGCTTTTTTCACGACGCCTGACACAGGTTACAAACACAGAAGCTAGCGAGCATGAGAGCACCACACATTTTGGCTCAAGGGCCACATTGGGTTTTGAAAATGGGCTGGCAGGCCCCCCTCCAAAAAAAAAACAAAACACTGTTTTATATAATTTAATTGAAAATAATAACAAAGTAATTTTGTTTTAAAGGGGTGATAACTGGTTGAACAGAGCATTGTACCTTGTTCTGTGATGTTAACACAGAAGGTATGCAAGTAAGTCCAATAAATGGTCAGATGTCATTTCACAAGCCCAGTTACAACCCTATTTTGGCAGATTTAGCACCCCCTCGTTGTTTTCTGGACATTCTCATTAATAATGAATTGCCTTGCAGCCAATGACTACTCACTTTGCAACATTGCTATCTTGAAATGTATCTTCTTAGATTCCAAAATTAATCTTTACTCACTGAAACAGTGTCACCACATGGTTGTTCTTGCTCTACATTGTTAGTAGGGTAGACTGAGTACAGTTGAGACACTTTTTGCTCACACAAAATCAAACAAAAACTAGATACTGAAAAGAAGTGATTTTCCACATGACATTCCACATTACATTTCCTTAGCTTGTAGACTAAAATACTATCAAACAGTAATACCCGTAAGTAGTTTATATTTTCCACAATTAGCTCATAAACATAAGGTGCATTTTTGTCACCCATATGGAGTACAGTTGAGACAGTAGGGGAGAGTGGGGGCGGTTGCAACACTTTTTATTCAGTTTCACAGTGACAGTTTGTATTAGAAAGACAAACAAATTATTTATTAAACCCATATATGTCACCTAACTGCCCACAAGACATTGCATAGCGTTCTCCCACGCAGGGCTGGACTGAGTGGCGGGCGACGCGCGCCGACGTTATGTGGCTACCTCGTGGTCATTGCCGAGGACGGCAATGGCTTGTTGGGGGAGCTGTGTAACGTCGGCGCACAAGACATTGCATAGCGTTCTCCCACGCAGGGCATGCTGGGATGTGGGAGCGAACATTTGGGGTTTATGTCTTTATTTCTCCTAAGTTATAAGTGTAAAGTTAGCGTCTTTATTGTGACATGTATGTGTAGCGTGTGTGTGTACTTGACCTGCCCCGTGTGTATTGTGTTCTGTGTCTGTGTCTCGGCTCTCGTTCTCAGCTAATAAACTTTTTGATTGGACGACTGTGTGAGTCACTATCAAATCGTTACAATAATATGGAAGTTAATTGTACTTAAATGGACCCTGAAGTATTATGGGGTCACTCATTTGTCACAGCTATTATCTTAGACCAGACAGAGTCCATTGACTTAACACCATGTGGGGACAGTTGCAACATTACGTTACCTGTGTCGTTCAAATTTTCCATGATCAAAGGGGACACTAATACGCATGTGCATAGCAAATATAACAACTTGGGCTTGCTGCACAAAGGCGTCTCAACTGTACACATGTCCCAACTGTACTCAGTCTACCTTATCCAGTTGTTTTGTAGGAATAGTACACTTGTATGACTTATCCATTTCCTTTCTAAAATATTTAGCAAACTCCATCCCCATCAACGCACTTACAATGGCCAATCTTTGAAATTTAACGGTGTCGGGTGGATTTGGACATGCCTCAGACTCATGTGTCCGAGTGTGTCAAAAGTGTCCGAGTTTTGGCCGCCTGACTACAATGGACACGCGCGACGCCAACACAATCCAAATAAAACATTCACAATCGTGAAAGCAAGAAGACAACAAGCTAAATTACTATTACATCCGCTTAGCATCATTAGCATGCTGCACATATTTGTTTAAAACTCTTGCATTCAAGTTGACTGATCATCTCAATACCAATGTTTCCCAAAAGTGGCTGTACCAAGGAGAAACAAGTAGCCTATTACCTTGAAACTTAAACACACATGGGGAAACTGAACAGTCCAATCAGTAAACTATGACAAGCTAGCCAACTATGCTACTTTGTTGACAATATTTCCAGGCTTCAACCAGACAGTTGAGATAAAGAGAGTTGTGCTGTCATAAATATCAGACATTCAGTATTCTCTCTTTTTATATCAGGATATAAAATAATACAGATATATTATATATTATATTGTAATCCTCTGGTGTTCAAGGCTATTGAAATGTTATTTAAAAAATGCGTTTAGGAAAATAGCTCTATTTGATTATCATAAAAATGTGTTTTCTATACAGAGATCGGTAAATATCGGTATCGGCCATAACAGCAATATTAATATCGGTTATCAGTATCGGTCACAATTTTCACATCGGTGCACTACTGCTCATATTATTCATGTGGATTTGTTTTTTCCATCATAATTTTTATGCTGTGTATTTTTTACTTTTTATGCTGTAATGTATGTTGTGTGTGATGTCTTTCAGCTACTGAGAACTTGAATTTCCCCTTAAAATAATAATAAAGTATAAAAAGTATTAAAAGACAATAAAGTATCTATCTATCTGTCAAGGCAAGGGAAACAAATTATTGAAGATTTTTTATCAAATTATTGACCACTTTTTATATTTTTGTCCATTTTCCAAATCACAGTGAGTGCAGCCTATCAAAATGCCTGTTCAAGTTCAACTTAATGGAAATTGAGAGAGAAGCCGAAATTGAGAGAGAAATTATCATTCTTATGTAGCATGCTGGTGCATTGCCATTGTAAACATTCTCTTAAGAAGATTAAAAATCAGTATACTGTAAAGCTCTTTATTGGCTAAATTTTAGTGCCCCCTGTCCCTTGGTGCTCTACGCACAGTGTGTGATGCGCGTGGTGGTAGCGGCGGCACTGAGTGTGTGTGTGTGTGTGTGTGTTTATACTCACCACAGATATGGCCAGTAGAAGCAGGGCACAAACTTTTGAAATGCTCATCCTCACTAGGTCTTCGCTAGGTCTCCTGATGCACACACACTCATACACATACATACACCAAAACACACTCTTGCCCACCCTGTTTCTTCAGTCTTCACACTCTGTCACTACTTGAGACCTTGTCGCGTGTGACTCAGAGTTGCCTGTGCTGCTCCTCCCACTTCATTATGGGTATTGGGTTTGGCAGACGCTTGTCCAAAGTGACTTACAAGTAAAACAATACAATAGTTAAATTAACAGTGAACAGTGTTTCAGAAAGTTGCTAAGACTACATTAAGAATAGCAATAATAAACAATAATGTCAATGCAATCAATAGCTTAATGAAAATAAACAAATACTATAATATACTATAATATACAAACTCATTTCACCAACAAGGAACCACTGAGGAAAAGAGTCTTGAATTTCACCTAGCGTTAATGGCTGGTCGACACAACAATACTTTCCTGCGATCTTTCAGTGCCTACTTTCCTGTCCACATCAATCACTCTTTTCCTTGGTGTCATTTTTCAGAAATACATAGCCTAAGACCTATAAATCAGGTTCTGATGACTGCATACATCAATGCTTCAAGAGTGTATTTATTTGGTTGGTAAGTAATGATGCAAAAATGGGCTAATAATTCTTTGGGTCCAACAGCTTTCAGAGCCGCTTGTTTTTCTCCATAGACAGAAAAATAAATGTTTTCTTTTCCGATTTTGTTTTACCCTTACTAAAACAGAGGTGATGGTGACAAGATTTACAAGTTTTTAAAACTGGCTGGCTGTGCTAGTAAAAGTTTTTGATGAAAAAGCTGTTGGGTCCGTCACCTGCCAATTGGAAGATACTGTGCAGACAGTAAGAGCTCCCACCTCAATACACACATACTGTAGGCATAGACCAACCAAACGTCATACCACCCGCCTTACATGTATCAGAATAATTGCCTTTTTATAAGCAGCCAACATATAGGCCTACCTACATGAACTTACACGTATCCAACATGTGCCCAGAATTGGTGCAACATGTAGCCTAGGTCTACTTATTCAGTTGGAACATGATGGATACCCCCCCAAAAACTGTAGCCTACAATGTTGAAACTTCATTAAATTAACATTTATTAGCCTATTTGTGTCATTATTAGTGACAAGCTATTGCTATTTTTGCTTAAAACTAGTATGCGTAATAACCATCTGCAAAACAGGACTATAACCAATTGTCTGCGAGATATCAGAAATGCCATAGCTGGCCTTACCACATTTTCTCTTTTTTACATCAATATGTTATGGAAGCATATGAGCCCACTTCAAATCATCTCCAAATATGTGATTATGTATCCTAGGCTAAGTTTAACAATGTCTTCTGGACAAATGTATCCCTCAGACTGCAATTTAAATACATTAAATACATATAAATAAATTTTATAGGCTGACACCAGACATAATTTCACTGCATTTCTTACTTCCAGTAACTATATGCATGTGACAATAAACTTCCTTGTATCCTTGTAAATAGATTTTGCTGTGCCGTAGCCTACTGTAAAAGTAGGCCTACAGCCATTTCTTAGAGTGGCTTGAGATTAACATAGCCTAAATACTGTAATGTTGCCACTAATAAAGATACGTTTATTAAGTAGGCTAACAAATGAAAAGTGTTTTGAGCTGAAATGGCATGAAGGCTAGACTATTTTTTGTGGACCGCCTGGACCTTTGAGCAAAACATCAGCAGATGGAGAAGCCCTCAGTGTCTAGCAATGCAGAGTGCTCGGGGGAACCTGCTTATCCAACTGTGGGTCGCCAGTCGAACTGAATTCGCATTTATTTCAATTTGGCTATAGGGCTATAGGCTACGATTGAAGTTCCTATGGTTCACAACTACTCGCAATATGCTATCGACACTAGTTTGTAGCCCTATTGGTCATGTTAAGCGTTACTTGAAATGTGAAACTAAAATCTAAGATAGTAGAAAATTATGTTTAAAGACAAACAAACAGACAAAATGCACCAAAAATAAAATCTCCGGAGAGGTAGACTACACATTTGTGTTGCATGATAAAGCAATGAACGTGCTGGTAGGCGTTTGACATGACGTTTGATGGATCCACCGGTTGGTAGGAAGGGAGGTTTTTGGCATCATTCTGACACGCTTTGCTCTTGTTTCTGTGCATGTGAAACAGCAGCAGATTCCACCCGCTGTCTCGCTGTCAAGAACCTGTCAAGAACCACAGGAATACATGAACAGTGTTTGTAAGGCTATGTCTTTAGGCTACGAAACCAAACTTGTGTGCACGCACAGAGGTGAAAGCGGTTAAAAGTGCTGTACCCACATAGCAGTGGCGGAACAAGTCAGAGCCGGGCCGGGGGCGGGGCACATGACCGGGCCCTTTATTAAACTCATCATAACATAATTTTACAACATAGGCTACACATGCCCGCAACAGCGGGTCTTATAAGCGTCAGCGCCACGGAGAGCAACTATGTAATTTTGAAGTCCATCGAACGTACATGAAGTGTAACCAAGAGAACAACAACAAAAACATTAGGCTACGTGACCCCTAATAATAAAACAACAATAATACGCAGCACTATTTGAAGGGCATACAGTACGACGAGCCTTGCGCTCCGCGAACTCGTCCACGATGCTCTGTGTATGTCCATTTTCTTTGCTCTCTCATTCTCTATGGTGGTTTTTAATGATCTTTAACTTGGAGAATGAGCGCTCAGAGGTTGCAACAGTGACAGGAAGAGTCAAAAATAAAATTAGGGCGGTGCAAATCACTGAATGCAGAAGTTACTGCTGGGTGGTTGCATTGGCGGAGCGAGGGGGTGGTTTCGGCTCAAGCCCCGAATCTCTTTTCAAAAGCCCCGGATCTTTTTTTGTATGTGTTTTCAATTTCCATAGATTCTAATTTCTAATTTAACTTCCCCTCGGTTTCTCTGTAAATGTTACAAAATGTAGCCTACTATTACTGAGCAAATATATCCCTTAGGCTACTTTCAAAGCCCAATATTGACAGATAATCTGATTTTCCACACGATGAGTTTAGGCAATGCCAGATCCGAGATGCGGTTTACGTCATAAACCTGGCAGGAAAGTTCAGAGCAGCGCAGCCAGTTTAAACAGCAAGCCGGTAAGAAAAACTATTGTCAAGACATTATGCAATTAGGCTACTGTACCCCGGAATACAAAAATAAACTTCAGAAAGACAGAACGTTTGTTGTACTGTATTCTGTAGTCTCAATGACCGAATCAGTAGATATACCTGTTGTCAGTTGAGTTCGTTCAATTTATTGTAGGCTAGTAGTACACTCAGGAAAAAAAGGTTCAATTTGGCACCAAAAAGGGTTCTTCAGTGTGATGCCATAGAGGAACCTTTTTGTGAAGCTTGAAGAACCCTTTTTTAATGGTTCTTTTAAGAACCATTTTATATAAAGGTTCTTTAATGAACCTCTAAATGTGCTTTGAAGAACCATCATTACTTTGGTGAAAATGGTTTTTCAAGGCCTTATTTTGGGTTCCACAAAGAACCTTTTAGACAAAGGGTTCTGTAAAGAACCTTTTTGAAAACGGTTCTTTGAAGACTAGGGGTGTGACTTTTGAAACCGACGTCTCGAATCAGTGTCGAGGCTTCGAAGCACAAGTGTTTCGAAACACTTCGAAACCTTCGGTGCATTTCACCGGTGTCGGCAGGCGTGCCCGCGCGTTCAATTAACAGTGTAGCTTTTTCTTAAGCAATAACCATGATGGTGTAGTGGTAGTGAGGGTGTTTTTTGCACGATAGCCCAGGCTGCTCAAATGTGGTTCGATCCCCGTTTGATTTGTAAGGTATTGTTTCAGATCGTATCTGTTTATGTTTTCTTACTTCACCATTAATCATACAATTTCAACTAAACTCTCAGAATGGTCAAAAATCGAGAGGTTTTATGAGAAGAAAGTGATTTAGAGAACACATAGTGGCAACAATAAGACTCCCTTTATTGTGACTTCATGTGGTCTCCCATCCAGTAATTGACCAAGGGCATGCTGCTTAGCTTTTGACAAAGACTGAACACAGGTAACACAGCAAGCCACGAACTTTAAAGACTGCATCTCTAATACGAAGCATTTGACAGATTTGTTTCACCCTAAACAGCTCTGAGGTGTCAGAATTGTTTCAAAGCTTCGGAACAATTCGGCACAATTGCTTCGAACGTTTCAGTGTTTCATAAAGCCTCGCTTTGCCCATCCCTATTGAAGACCCATATAGATCTTTGAAGAACCTTATGATATGGTTCTTCAAGGCACCTTTCAGGGTTCCGTGAATAACCTTTCAGAAAAAGGGTTCTTTGAAGAACTTTTCATTAAAAGGTTCTTTATAGACCCTTATGGTTCTCTATAGAACCTTATTTTAAAGATTCTTCACTCATGACTGGTTCTTTAATGTATTATTGGTTCTTTGAATGGTTCTTTGAAAAGTGATTTTAAGCACATCAATAAAAACAAAGAAAATACCATTTTAACTTTTTAATTAATACTTGTAGAAAAGCAATGAGCATGCTTTACAAACTTAACAATAAAGACATAGCATTTGAACAAAAACATATTTTACAGGCCTGAGACGGTGCAGCAACAACCTTATCTGATTTGACACGGAATGACCCAGGGGGTAAAGAGTTCAGTGTGTGTAAGTGCAGTATGGCAAGTCCATGTACAGTAATGTAGTTTAAAGAGTTATGTGTGCTCAGGATGTGAATGGCTTGAGGAAAGAAACTCCTTCTCGGTCTTTCTGTTTTAGACATTTGGGAACAGACGTCAGACGTTTGCTTTACCTCAATGGTTTAAACAGTCCATGGTCAGGGTGTGAAATGTCCTTTAAAATATTTTGGGCCTCTGTCCATCCTCTTCTGGTATAGATGTCCTGCAGGGTAGGGTGAATCTGATGGTGTCTGTAAAAGAGAAAGAAATCATATACAGTATTACAATTGGCCCCGTCCATGAATATAATTAATACAAACAACTCAAACTGCTCATCTTGTATGACAAATAAAAGCAAACCCATACTAGCAAGTCAGATGCAATAGTTAGAAGTAACACAGATGTGTACTATATACACTATAATTATACAGTTTGGAATCACTTAGAAATGTCCGGTGCTTTTCTTTTGTTAAAGAGGAAAGAGGACATTTCAAAGTGACCCTACACTTTTGAGCAGTAGTATATCTGCGTGATATCATACCTAAACGCAACACTGTCTGCAGCAGCTCCTGCCTTCGTGCGTACACCACCTTTCTGATGCCTAACATATGTAGCAGGTAGACCTTCTCTGCTTGCTATTTCCCCATAGCACCTGCAAGTACTAATGAAGGGGGCGGGGCATAGGCATTTAATCAATCTGGCACCAGTGGAGTGCTACTTAAGAGGGGCAGTAGCCAGTAGTAATGTAGACTCCACTGGTGTAACCCCTGTCAGGTATGCTGTCGCCCCATAAACATTTGTGGTTTTATGTTATGTATATTGTGGTGTTTTCATTGTTTAATATTCTGTGTTCTGTTCTTTTAGGCAGCACAGTCATGCTGATGGGGAACATGGGTCGTGCTGCTGTCTTGTCTTGGTTTTGCTTTGGTTATTTTATGTTTGGTTTTTGTGTTGCCTGTCTTGTCCTTCTGTTTAACTTTTATGTTTTTAGTAGGGAGGTGGCTCTGAGGGGGGGCTAGTCTAAGCATACGTGTGGTGTGGTTTTGTGTATTGCTTATCGCTTTGCGGTGTGCCTTTGCTGTGTAACAGGTGAGCTTTTCTTTATGCTTGCATGTAAAATATTTGTGTGGACGTCCATAACTGCCACCCTCAGATCTCCACTTCCCAACCTTTTGTCTTAATAAATATTGTTTTTCTGGAATTCATGTCTCCACCGTGTAGTTATGAACCTGAAAGCGGTACAAGCTCTTAAAGATTCCCTGACGCATTAGGCTTTAGGGTGGCGTAGTCAGGCTACTGTGATTGGCCCCTTGGCCCTTCCTATGTATCACCTTGTTACACATAGATAATCTCCCATCTGACCTGCAATAGCAGCCTTTGGCTCCACACTGAGACTGTTGGATGGCACCAAAAAAAAATAAAACCGCAATTGCCATACATCTTGTCATTGTTGAGTGTGATAAAAAAAAAAAAAAGAGCATTAAAAAATAAGTAAGGTAAGTCAATCAGGTGTACAAACAAATATTATAATTCCATTGTGAAGGCACCCTTGCCACCATCATCTACTGTATGCTAATTCCTGATATCAGTTTATTTGTGAGGGCTCTGTTAATAAAAGATTGAATTTATACATTTGAAATAATGATTGATTAGTTTGGCAGATATTCACAACACTGCTCACATTGCCACCAACACAATGGTAAACATGGCTATATTGCAAAATCAAGACTATTTTCAGTAGCTGCAATAATCATGATTAATTTCTGTATTAATGCATTACATTGCACATATGTCAAACAAATTAGAGCATTCATAACATAGTCATACCCTCACCATGATACAAATAAATACATTCAAAACACACAAACACTTACGCCACGTTGAGAGCACCAGCCATGGCTTCTAGACGTCATCAATTAGCAGGTAGTGCAATCAGGACAGACTGACTTTGCCCCGGATGGTTGATGGAGCCCACTACACAATCATATCAACAGACACATAAAAAGAGGGGATAAACTAGTCACAGTTAAAGACACAAATATATGCACACATATCATAATGCTATATGTGATTCTACTTGTGCGTTTTCTATAGGTGTATGTGTGCAGGGTCGGTCCTACGCTTTTCTTGGCAGGGGAGCAACATCAAGCACACGCATTTTGAACAGAGGGAGACTTAGATTAATAACTTGCAAAACACACAGAACATAAAAAGACCATCACTGAAGCACTACTACACTCATATGCATCTTAAATAAACACATAGTTCATCGTAATTCAGGTACATCAAACAAGGGGCAAATAAGGGCTATGAAATAAATAACATGTAGCCATAGCCAAACACTATACTGCCCTTCACAACCTTCACAAGTGCATCATACCCCAATTCCCCAAATGCATAATTGCCCTCTTTCACATCCATTATATGACAAGTCTGTTAATGACAATGGCTATACTAAACTGCAGTTCCTTAAATCAGGGTGCAGGATAACTTACATATCTATTACTACATTCATTTGTTTTACTGGTCCTCTTTCCATTTATATCAACACTACATGCATATTAAATGTAAATAATGTTATCTACCTAGCTAGCAGCTAGGCCACTAACAACTCTCATCTGCAGGGATGCAAACAGAGGTATGGTGAAAAAGGAGTGAGATTATCGAAGCCCACGCCCCCACAGGAAATCATATAAAATCATATAATTACATTTTGCCACCACCTCTGCAGGGGCGGACTCAGAGGGGTGGCTCCAGGTGGCACAGGCCACCCTTGAGATTCGATTGGCCACCCCCAAATCTTAGTCTACAATTGGCCATTAACATGGTCTAAGGCAGGACCTTTCTTGATGCACTTGCAGCAGTTTGAAGTATCAGACGTCAGAAATGTACTGTAAGTGGCAAACACGCTTGCCTTTATTGGCCTACAGACTACTGCTTGTGCTAACACGCAAAGATATCTATTTACCTATTGCATCTGCCAGTGCCTATTTATCTAATCACACACTTAAGTCGCCGACATTTGATAGGTCATTAAGTGTTAACTGTAGGCTAGGCCTATACTGTAAAAGTGTTTAATGGTAATAATGTCCTAATGTAATGTTAAGAAAACTTTTCATTTATGGTTCATCAAGCTTAGGCCTACTCATTAAACACTCGTCGCATCTAGGCTACAGGTAGCGATATTCTGATGACATGTATGACCATTCAACCAGTCAAGCATTTGTTGTAAAATATTGAAATTATTGGAAGTTTACATAGCTTAGGCTAAACTGTATGCTTATTTCGTCCCCAATACCTGTTTTATTGGTTTTGTGGTTGCCCTGCAACAAGTTACCCCACGTGAAAATGTAATTAATAATTTGCCCACAATTGTTGTGATCATAATATTGAGATTTAGGAAGATGAAATTGCTCACATACACAATACACTCCTTCATACCACCCTCAAGTTTCTTGAGAACTTAAAGAAAATCTTATTTAAAGAAAATAAACAAATAGACAAAAAGGCAGGTCAAATTATTTTAACAGCTACAAAAATAGATGCACATAGATATAAGTTATTGTGGGGGGAAAATGTATTGGATGAGTATATTTGTATATCTTCATTTAATAGAATAGAATAAAATGGATTATATTTTTTAATGTCCCCATGATGGAATTTGTTTTAGCACAGCATAGCCCAGGGACAGACAACTTAGATAATTAACTTTAATATGTTTGTATTATTTTATTCAAATACAAAGACATTTTATGTGAGAGTAAGATATTTGTGGGTTTTTTTTCTTTCAATTTATGAGTATGGCGTTTGTGTCTGGTTTCCCTAATGTATTTGTGCTAATTTCACATCTTGAGCCTGTTTCTGTTTATCTGGTTGTTTTGCCTCATGCCACCCTTGAATTAATCAGTGCCTCACCAGTGCCACCCTTGTTAAAAATCGCCACTGCACCTCTGCCATCCAGGGCTCACCCTATTCACACAAAAATGTTCTTTATATAAAAATACACTGTCCCAGTTCCTTCCCTTATTCTGTCTGCTGGGGCCTGACTTTGGCTGGTAGCTGGCTTGTCTTGACAGAGGAGCTGGGCCACACTGGGTAGATATGATGGTAGCCACTCTCTCTGTGTGTATAGCACTCTGGAAGTGATTCAACAGAGCATGCACTCCCTTGTTAGCATAATTAATCTCTTTCATGCAGAAAGTACATTTGGCATGTCCCTTTTTTTTCAATTTTTTTAAAAAAGTCTGACATTTTGAATTTGTGTTTGGCTGTCTTGACCTCAATCTCCGTTTCAACCTGTAACCAAGACCAGTTCCAATTTGTTTTACAACCCTCATCCACTTTCTTAACTGTTAGTGCCTCACTCTCATCAAATTCTCTCATTCTGTAAATGAAAAGTTGCATATTAGCCATAGTGTTACCCTAGACCTGACAGTATCATAACAGAGTGCAAAATAGTTCACTTCACTTTGCCCCCTTTCTCAATGCGCCCCAAAATAACGTTATTCTGCACGAAAATGTACAGTTAAAATGTATCAACAGTAGTGCGGTCTGTCTGTTAGGATAAGCCCACACATCAGTTTCTCGCCCTTATGTGGTAGGTGTCATTGAAAATAAGTCAGTTCGTCACTTGTCACTTCGGCTTGCATTTACGAAAAAGCCTAGACCAGCGGCTCATTAGGCTACTAGACGTCAACAAGCTGCTAGCCTAAACAAGTACTGTACGTTACCATTAGGCTACACGTTGGAAAGAGGGTAGAGTTGGATATAACGTTAGGCTGCTACTAAAATATTACAGGACAAAATACTGCTAGTCTGTCCGGAACTGAACTAAACTGACTGACGCAACAAACAAGGTTAAAAAACTGTATTTTTGCTAGTCATGTAAAATGTAGCGCTAGTGTGCTACTTAAGCAATATAGCACGAGTGAGAGTGGGGTTGGTTGGTCATGGATATTCCCACGGGTGTTGTTCGGCCGTAGCCACAAGGCCGGAGGCCGAGTGGCGCAGGCAACAACAGGTAAATTATTATACAACAATTCTACAACAAACTAAATAATCTGAAAACACCCCATTATTGTTTAAAAATGTTAATTTCGACATCGTTCTTACGCATCAAAAAATAGTTCCCTTTTCAATAGACAGCATCTTGGTTGCTAGGTAACCAACATTCCAGATCCCTCGTTACGGGTCTTGGTGGTTTACATGTCTTCTTGAAAGAAAATTTTGAAAGTCGGGCTGAAATCACATTCATATCTAGGTTTGCTGAATGCATGTTACAAGGACAATGGGCCATGTCATGTAAGGGACATGGAATTGCAAAAAAACGGAAACATTGTCTACATTGCAGAACCACTCAACTTTACTAATTTATGGTGAATAAATGTTATATTACTGTGCACAGCCTGATGTGACGATGCTAGCACGTTAGCAGCGGTTAGCTAATTATGCTAACGTTAGTCTCCTCCAAGTGACAATCATATTATACACAATGCTGGCAATGCTAAGAACAATTAGCATCCTTGTTTATCTTACTTACATTGAGTTGACTGTGTGGCTTAATCCACAGATGTGGTGAAGCACTGTTTCGTTATGGTTTGCTAAGGAGTAACCCATTGCTTGAAATAGTGGAGAGCTGGGATGAGAAAATTGTGTCAAATCTTCGCATTTTATCGCGGAGTGATTTATTATTAGCTGTGCAAGGTCTGAGTTGAAATGTCCAGGGATATTCCAACTCATGGAACGTCTCTCGGCCAATCAGAAACAAATAAATAGTTCCATAGAACCCAATTGTTGTATAACTAGCACTAACCTGGCATAGTTATTGTAAAGACTGTAATGACACATTAGGACAACCTAAACATTACACAATGCAAATGGTAGAAATTATGTGATTAGAAGACATCAAATATGGTTAACCTTACCTTTCTTGCAAAAAAGACCAGGCGCGACACAAAATTACTGGATCCCGGACTGATAGCTAACGTTGTAACGTGACTAAAACCGGGCTGAAAAAAAGGCCTTCAATCACGCCAGCTTACTTTTGTGTGTGCGTGTGAATGTATGTGCGTGGGTGCGTGTATGCAAAGAAAAGAGACGAAAGTTCGGCAATTTCTTATCAGTTCGTAATCAGTGTATTGAGCAAGGAAAAAGCAGAAAGGTTCTGTTGGTAATTTCAAGTTTCCTTCAAACAAAAAGCTTCAACCAGAAAGAATAAAGGGCGCAGCCAGAGCCCACAGCACACATCTCCACCAACGGTGAATGCAACAGAAATAAAATAAACAATGTTAATTTAGAGCCTTGCACTAAATGTTCGTTAATATTGGTAATACCCAACACTTCAGCAACAGAAAACAGAATAAGTTTCAGTCAAAAGTCGACGAAACAAGGAAAAGGAAATTTCACTGCATTCATGTGTCAACCAGCAAGCGCGCAGCAGCGCATAGACTTTTAGGCTTTCAAAGTCAGTCACAAATACGAAGAAATGGTGAAAGGGGAAAATTGAGAAAAAGGAAAAAGGTTTAGAAACGGAAAATAGAGTTGTGGTTGGCCGGGGGGAGGAAGTTAGGGATTTGGAGGTGGTTGCGTTTTAGGTGAAACAGGGAGACCGGGTTTTCAATGAACATTTCATTGAACAGGCATTTTTGGTCATGACAAGGGCAAACTTTCAAACCCGCCAGTTCCTGCGCTGTCTGTTCCTCTCTGGAAGTGATAGATTCCATACAGCTCCGTCAAAACAACGTTGGACTCCTCTTTTGAGAAGTGTCAGGCAACGCGGTCCGGGTAAATCCATTAGGGGATCTTCAGACGTGAAGACGGGGCTATTTTTAAGACGTGCAATCACTCCAAAAACTTTTAAATAACGAAAACATCTCCCGTGTATCATCCACCGCCATTGACTTCTCTCTCTCCACTACCGCTTGGCCATTCATAAAAATACTTCCCTGTGCGCGTCACTGCACAGGTAACCAGAGAGAGGCGGGCACCAGAAGCGCACAGTTCTGGGAGATGTATGCATAAGTGACGGCAGGCACGGAGAACAAGGGGAAGGGGTTTTAATTCTTATTGGTTTTAATGGGTTTTTAAATGTTTTTAATTGTTAATTTATAAAATACTGTTTTAATAAAAAAAAGTGCAGAGAAAAAGTAGTTCTGCTACACTAGCGCGACTGATGGGTTTGTAGTCGTTGGAATTACGATCTTTTACAATGTTGTAATTCAATAGTTACGAAACAAACTGCAAATGTCTTTACATGAAAAATTGTCTTTAAAATCGACAAACATCATATGGGTAATTCAAGGCACAAGTCAACCGGGACCAGAAAATAATTTCTTTTTCGCCATAGACTGCGTTCAAATTTTTTTGAAAGATAGGTCCCATGAAGGCAAACGGAAGGGGCGGGACTTCACCACTCTATAGCCATGCAGGCTAACATAAAAATGTGAGAAAATCCCGCCAGTGTCTAACTCTAATTCTAATGACAGCCGCGAGTGGCAGCCAGTGACAGCTATAACGCTCTATTTCTGTTTCCATGCGAACGAACACCGTGTCATGCGGAAGTTAATCTAAACTGGGTTGGAAAAACGATAGACGCCGTGGGGAGTTTATTGTGGCGTTATTGTGGCGTTCTATACATTATCCCTTACTCAGAGCCATATATGGCTCTGCCCTTACTTAGCGGTTGATGCTAGAATGGATCAGCAGGACGGACAGGGGCGGTCGTTCCGAACGTTCGATGCAGATGCCGATTGTTGCGTTGTTAAGCAACCGATGACGCTCCAGCTTCGCCTCAGCTGACGTTCTAGTCGTAGCTGTCACTTCAGTTTTTAAAACACTAGCGCGGCAAATCAGCAAAATGACGACTTTTGAAAATCTCTCCGACTTAAATACTTTCGTACAGGGAGTGGAGGACGAGTCGAGATCAAAGTTCATAACCCTTTCTGTTGACTGTAACTTCAATAACAAAGGTAAAGCTACATAGTTTGTTTGAGAAACGATGTACAAGTAGGCTACGGGTTTTTAATAACACCGCCGGTGCTTGTCAACACAGAATGGGCACCTTCGCACGTCAGCCGTGTATACTGTGAGTGGACAGGGGGATCGGGTATGCCAGCCATTCCTTACACCGGAATCCCATTCATGTTTGTTGGGTCGAAAAGGCTGGTCTGTCATCAAGGCAAAGACCTCGCTATTGCCCAAAAGAAGAAATATTCAGAGGAGAAGACTAGAAAGACGGTAAGTGCCAAGTCACTCGTGAAGAGACGACACGCACGAGAGCTACTTCGACCCGCTAAAAGTCGTCTGTCAGGCCGATCTGTCGCCTCCATAGACTGTATATATAGAACTGGACAGTGTGCCGTCTGTTAAGAGTGATGCGAGCGTTAGTCCAGAGCCCCCTGGTGGCTGGCTGCAGTACAATGTGTAACTCCGCCCATCCCCATGTATTTCAATGGCCAAGTAGCCAACTTTCCGTGTCACTTTTCTCACCTAAAACTATTTTTGTATCAACAACTTTTTATTCGAAAAAATAGTTTTCAAGATGCTTCAATACACACAATTTTTCTTTTCTCGCTGAAATTATTTTTTTTAATGTTATATTAACAAATCTAAAAAGGGCGTGTTTACACCCATGATTGACAGCTGGCTGGCTGCAGACACGACGCTTTGTCCATTATGTTTTACCAAAGATTCTATAGTTAACTAAGATGAATCATAAGACGATTCATCAATGGAACGAAATGGCACTAGTTCCGGACTCCTAAATAGGCGTGTCAAAACATAAACTTTTCTCTGAATAAGCAATAATAACATATACATATAATTTTGTATACTATTTTACAGTCATTGTTTGTGTGTGATGCCAATGAAACACTCTTTCGGACACGCAATGAATAATTTCATTTTGCCCCGTTAACCGAGCTAGCTAGCTAGCTAGCTAACGTTAGCATAGTAAACGGAAAGTGAATGGGAATGTTCGCTAGCTAGCTAGCAGCTAAGAACTTTGGTTAAACTTATATATTGTTGCAAACAAACCTGAAATAACATATGTTCAGCAACTTTGTGGTAGTCTACTAGTTCTAGCAAAAAATATGTTAGGTTAGTTTATCAACCATCTCTGAGTCTAGAGCCTCTGAGAACAGGTGGCTGTGCACCAGGGGCCTCATTACAGAAATAATCCTAACTGCTCATCCTAATTTAAGTTAGGAAACCAAAGATAGGAAAAATCCTAACTTCCTATTACAGAAGCAGTGCCTAACCTAATGTCCGTTTCCTATCTTATCTGTGGCTTCCTATCTTATCTTTATTTAGGAAAATCCTAAATGTTCTATCAATCTGATTTTTCGACGGCTATCAACAGTTTATGTCTTTTTCTGCACTTGGAATGTGCACGACACTGATAGAACGCATAACTGTAACGACAAATGAGCTTAAAAGTTAATGTTAAAGCCTAACGAAAGCCTAAACGAAACAGCAAGCTACGGTCATGGCAGGTCCAGCTGATAAGAAGAGGAGGGCTTTTAATTTCAGCCAAGACGAGTTGGAGGCATTAGTTCAGGCGGTGGAAGACAGGAAACATTTATTGTTCGGTAAATTTTCAATGACCGTAACGTCGCAGTCTAAAGATAGACACTGGAAAGAGGTGGCGGACTCTGTCTCAGCGGTTTGTGGGATGCTGAGGACGGTGGAGAGTACAAAGAAAAAGTGGTCCTCTCTAGCAAGTGATGCTAAGATCAGGGGGGTCTTACAAAGGAGGGACCAAGCAAAGACGGGGGCTGGTTTGCCCGAAGTGAAGCCCCTAACCTCACAGGAGGAGAAGATCCTGGCCGTCATGGGTCAATTTACACCAAAGGTAAGTTGATTTCAGCACTAGCTTCCATCGCAAATTAGCCAGCTGCTAGCTTGGCAATCGCAACTAATGTTATTAAAGTTTGTCTTCAGTAAGACATATCATGTCTAAACGACAAGAACGCTAGCGCTAAGTTTAGGTTGGGCATATACCTAAAGAGTGGACCTCATAATTGGTATGAACTAATGTCAACTAGTGTCAGTGTGTCTACATTTTGGGGGCGGTGTAGCAGGCTACAGACGTCAGCTAGCTAGTGCTACGATGTAACGTTAACGATGATAATCTAAAATGTAGCAGCGTAACGGCTACCTGGAGGAGTGGCTACATAGTAACCCTAGAATAGGGCCAACAGAAGCTACATGTTACTTGTGTCGAACCAGACAAAATACAGTCTATGTAGGCCTAGAGCTATGTAGACAGCAAAAGAAAAGCCAACGCTGACAACTCCCTAACGTGAAATCATTTGTGTATCATAGGCATTGCAACCGGCACGGAGGTGGGACTGGATGAGCTGTGTGAGCAGAGAAGTGGCTAGGTGTGTCAGTCGACATCGTCTGACCCTGAATCGAGAAGGGTCATATTAACGCTGATGGATTCAGAGTGTGACACTATGAATCTGCCACCAGCAATTGTCATCCCATCACCTGGTAAGTCAAATTCAACGTTGATGGTAATTTAAAATAAATAGGCTATGAGGTGCATTTTTACAATGATGCTGTCTCAACTGTATGCTACTCCATATGAACAGTTAAGGTATGTACTGTAATGTCCCGTTTAGTCTATGCTGTTCAAGGAAAGGTGCCTAGATTCTGAATCTAAGATTCACAGTTTTTAATTCTTCCCTACAGCTAAAAAGAAGAAGCACATAGGCCTACAAGAGGAGCTTCTGGAGTTGGAGAAGGAGAAGCTGCTGGTAATGAGAGAAAAAGTAAATATTGATAAGGAGAGACTGCAATTGGAAAAAGAAAAATTCGAATTTATGAAGGAGTATTTAAAAAATCGAGGGAACAACATTGTCGATCTCTCTGAACTATAAAAAAAAATGCACACTTATTTAAATGTATTTATTTAATATTGTCATATATAAATATTTTAAATCAAACTGCAATGTTTTGTCTTTAATTATCTTGTAAAATAATGTGCAATTAAGTTGTTTCTGGCAGTTCTGTAGGCCTATGCCATCATGGCCTTCCTCCACATCTTCAACCGGGATGTTTTCAGGGTCCGGGAGATTAGCCATCCTGCATATGTTGTGCAGCACAGCAGTGGCCTTCACAAACATCACCACTCTCTCAGGGGAATACTGAAGATATCCCCCACTCTTATCATGGCATCTCCATCTACAACAACATAAATTAACCAGCACTGCACCAATTAACCAGTTAGTTTGTATTGCCATCATGGTAACAGGCTTTAATTTTTGGTATGATGTTATAGTCCATATTAATATTAAATCATATTAAACTTATACATTTGCTACATTGCTTTTGAAGTGTATGGTTTAACACTAGCTTCTTCTTCAGGGTTACTACACACTCCTTATCTACACTATTGAATGCATCAAAGCAGTATGTCTCACCTTCCTTTCCATATACCATAAAGCCTCTCCTGACGGCTACGGCACCTTTTGTGTGCCACATTATACTTCCTCTCGGCCTCTGTCTGCTCATTCATGACTGGTGTCATTAGGTAGGGTTTCAAGGGGTATCCCGAGTCTCCCAAAAGCCATCCACTTGCCCTGCCCTCACCCAGGTAAGCATTGATATCACTGTAAATGGGCACATTTCATATTTTAAATAGTATTTGAGTGAAGCCTATAATGAAGTCTGTAAAACAAAAATTTATGTTAGTGTCAAGGACCTACCTGGTGTTGAATATGAATGAATCGTGGATGGATCCAGGCCACTTTGCCAACAAATGCCGTATAACCATATTTTGGTCCCCTATGGCCTGAACGTTAATGGCATGGTATCCTTTACAGCACACGTATGCCGGCTCACTTGGGCCACTTGGAGCTTTGATTGGAAAAAGTGACCCATCAATAAGCCCAACTACCCCTGGCATTCCACTCAGTTGTAAAAACTCCTCCTTTATCCGCAGAAGCTCTTCTCCACGCGGAAACTGAATATAATTTGGTGCCAGATTGCAGATGGCTTTGGTGACTTCCATGAGGTTGCGTGAAATACACGGCTGTGACACTGAAGACAGGCTTGCAACCTCAGTCTGGAAGTCACCCTTGGCAAAAAAACGCAGAGCATTTGTTACCTGCACAAGCACTGGCATGTCTCCTTGTAGGCCTCTCCAGAACTGGACGTAGTTCTTCCACCAAATTCAAAATTAAATGTCTTGGCAGACGATAAAATGAAATTAAAACACGGTCTGGAAAATGTAACACATCATTATGCGGTCTAAGTAGCCTTTCTGCCATTACATTTCTGTTAATGTGTTCATCTTCATTGTCAAAGATACCTACAAGCAGTGCTGCTGCCATATTTTTTTCAGTTAGTGACAGTTATTTTGATTTAGGACAGGGTGAATGGCAACCTAATTTAGGCATCCTAAGTTAGGAATTTCCTAACTTAGGATGATTCTGTAATGGCTAAATTCCTATCTTAAGATAAGATAGGACCTCATCCTAAGTTAAGTTAGGAAACCTGCTTCTGTAATACCAAAACCCCTAAATGCCTTCCTAACTTAAGTTAGGATAGGATTTCAGAGTTAGGACGTTTCTGTAATGAGGCCCCAGAGCTTTGAGGAGACAGTGACAGATCACGAACAAAGCTATTTTTGTCTTTATTTGTTTCGTTGGAAAATACAATTTCAATGTCGGAATGTTAGGGAGACATGTGGCTTCTAGAAAATGGGTTCAAAACTTACATCGCTGAATGTAGGGCTAAGGGATTGGTCATATTCCGTGAAAATGTTCATTTCTGCCATAGGAATACATAGACACTGGACCTACCGCTAGACTCCTAAATGGGCGTGACTGCTTCGAACCCCACGTCACAACGTGCCAGAATTTACCCTCTTATGAATCGTCTCGCTTTATCAACCGTCTCTGGTTTTACCGTCTAGGCTGCAGACACTACCACGTCATCGCTCACTTATTTTAACAACACCTGATTTCGACACATAATCTAACCTAAATAAGTGTTGCTGTTATTATCATTAGGCTATATCTTATCACAGTCTGACTAAATACATATTGATAGTCATACATTGTGTAGTTGTTTGTAAGAGACATCGTTGTGAGTTGTTACAGATTCTTTGTGAAAAAAGATATGTGCTGTTCTTTCGTAGATGCTAAGTATATTAGCTCATAGCATGCTACATCATGCTAGCATTAGCCAGTTGATAGGTAAAGTAAAGGGCTCTGCTATATTGATCCAAAGTGACGTTAGCCATAGTCACCATCATTTACAGTCCTACTTGTTTAAAATGGTTTAACGTAACCAGTGATCATCGTTGCAACCTCATTTGAATACACTTTGTCACTGGAGAAGGCGATGTTAAGTTTCATTAATGTTAACTCCTGCTTAGTTTTGCGAATGGCAATAAACGCCACCTAGCCTGCTAGGTCGACAACCTCGGTATGCCCATTTATGAATCAGCCCGACAAATAACTTTACTTGTGTTTTAGTGAACACATTATTGGAACGTAGCTTAACGTGAGGAGGGATTCAAAGTTACAAATGGCCAATTTGCTTAGTATGCTCAGAACAGCGGTATCTGAAAATGCGTTAAGGTATCGTTGTTACCTGCGATTGCACTGCTGGAGAAGCATTTTGCATTCGTATGATTTGATCAGGTCTTGCCAGTGATGTGTAAATCCTCCCGTAGACGTAGGCCTACATCATTTCAAAATAATACGTCTAAATTGAAAACTGTGACAACTCATTGATAGGCTCTCTCAATGTCTGTAATCGTATGCCTCTACCACAGGCTTGCAAGTCTTTCACCAGAGAGGGTGCTCCATTATAAATGAAAAATGTAATACTGCAGCCTTCATGTCAGCTGTAAAAATATGAGAACATGGACCTACTACATACTCTGTAAACATTTTACACATAATCAGGAAGCTACTTTTCTGTTCAGTGTGTGATGTGTTTAAAGTGGTACTACGTTTAAAGAAACATTTTTATTCTTTGTTTCAAGTGCATAAGAAAATACCACATTATGATGATGATGGTTATGGTTACCATTAACAAATACAAAACAATATACTTAAAACAGGGATCAATCAATAGTATCACGAGTATCTCAACTCTTGTAACGAACATTTGAAATTTACTTTGGAATATGATAAACATTCAGGTATACAAAGAAGGTACGACTCTGAAAACCGATCTGTTTCTCAAGCCTACGGATCGCAATACTATTTTGCATGGGGATAGTTTTCATCATAGGCCGCTGGTCAAAAGTCTTCCGATCAGTCAGTTCCACCGTGTGCGCAGAATATGCAGCGATAATACTTTGCGCATGGCTGCAGACTTGACTAAAAGATTCCTCAATAGAGGTTATAAACAGGACTGGGTTGATTCGGCCAAAATACGTTTTGATCACACAACACAAGAGGAGTGTCTTCGATCAAAAAAGCGCACCAAAGATCCAAGTCCCATATGTTGCATAAAATATTCTCCGCTTGTGTCAGAATTCAGAAAAGCTGTCTACAAACACTGGCATATTATTGATTCGGACCCTAAACTTATGAGTTTTTCCAGAAAAACCTAAGCTGGTTTTTAAGCGTGCTCCTAAATTAAGAGACCGCCTAGTCAAAAATGATACGTCCGCAACCCACGACGTCCTTTCTGAGTATGTCTGATGGTAACTATAAATGTCCCAGATAGCAGACGGGCATTGAAACTATGTAGAATCAACATTACATTGTCAACCATAAATCATTGAATCAATGTCGGATTTCGATGTTGATTTAACATCAGTTTGCACCCTCAGTTAATATTGAAACAATGTTGATTTATTAACTATAGACCAGCGGAATTTCAATTGTATTTCAATTAAAATAAATATTGAAACAATGTTGAAATTACAACCAAACTAAAGATCAATGCGATTTCAATGGTATTTCAATTCATATTAAACCGCAGTAAACCACTATAAATCTGGCAAAATATTGGGAAATTCATACCCTGCTTTATCTACAGCCAGGATATATTTGGCTAGGCCTAGGTATGTCTGGTTTAGGCTACACAAGCTTGCATAAATAACCATTGACAACTTGTTATCAGTTTGAAAAGCAAGTGCATTTATTCACTCTTCTTCATTTATAAATTCCCGTGTGCTGTGCTTCCCTGCCATCTATTCAGTAGGCCTACGGTTGCAGTCAGCCTGACCATCCAGTTGAGTGAAGCAGCACCTAACAGAAATAGAAGAAAGATATACAGTGTTAGATAAATATGTTAAACTGAAGGCTACTTACAAGTGAAACTTTAGAATAATCATATTCCGTCTATGTACATCGTAGCCTAACTTACAAACTCATTCATGCTTGAGCAGGGTCGGACTGGGAACAAAATTCGGCCCTGGCAATTTTCTCCTGGACCGGCCCACTACTGGACCGACGACCCCCCCCCCAACCACACACAAGCCCACCGATACCAAAATCCCCCCCTGATTCCCCCCCATAAATAACAAACACACAGTATCATGCTGTAGCAACACTTCATAAACTGAACCCAAACATTTAGATTTGGACCTATAGGTTATTATATAATCAGTATCGTAATTTCTGTCAACTATGACGATCTCCATGCATGTTCAGTAGCCTATATTTTTCATTTAGTCAAGCAGTGACATGTGGTTTAATCAGTGTTGGGCAAGTTACTTCAAAATCGTAATATATTATGTATTACTTATTCAAAGTAATTCATTACATTATAATATTACTGTCTCTGAATTGTAAGGCATTACACTACTATTGTATTACTTTCAAGTTACTTTTACCAAAATATCTGGAAATATGGATTTGGAATTCTAAATGCAGTTTATCATGCTCAATGCAGCTCATTGCACTTCTAATGGAGGGTGGTGGTACAACATAATGACTGAGCTAGGCTTAATGCTACAGTAGAATGCAATAGGTGCAGTGATGGCTCATGATGCAATACAAGGAACAATCATAGCCAGAATTTTGTTAAAAGAAGACAAAAGGTCAAAGTCTGGTCAATTGTGATAGAAATGCTGTAACTTTAGGCTTAGGCCTACTCATTAAAATCAACAGAGAGCCCACTACCTGTATATTGTAACCCAAAACTTAAAGACATGTCAAGATAGGCTACACAGTGCAGCTACTGGCCATTTTTGTGCCCTAACTGGTGAAATACAGTATTAACCTAAGTATGTCATTATATGGCCAACTATAAAGATGTAATCTGCCTGTTCCCAGGGATGGGTAGTATTTCTGAAACATGTAATATGTGTTTCAAATGCAAAATAGTAATTTTGTAATTTTAAAAATACTGCAAAATACAATATGTGAAAAACACAAAAAAGTAGATACTACAGACAGGTGTAATGAATAATTGGTAATTAGGCAACAATGGTTTATGTTTATCGCAATAAGCTAATGTGAGAACAGCTGTGTTCAACAACACTTACAGCTTTTCAGTGACGGCTATTGCTGAAGCATCAGCTCTGGTCTGAAGCACTGGTGTGAAGTGGTACGCAAGTAAAGATGAGCAAGTTGACCTGTGCAAGTTCACATAAGGACACTGACAAAGGCAACCATGTCCCATTGTATCCATGCCAATCTTTAACAGAAAAATGTCAGATATCTCGACCACAATGACATCAATATATGGTAAGGTGTTGAGTGTGTTTGAATTCCCTCCCGCGATCGTAACACACACTGAACCTGACATGAAGAGGCCAAAATGATTGACCCGTCACCCCCCAATCCAAATGGATGCAACTGCATTTATAGGCTAAGCCTAGGTCTACATGACGGGCCGCAAATAGGCTAAATAACTTAAAAAAAAAAAATCCCGGAGGTCACGGCCCACCGGTTGTACAGATTACCAGTCCGAGCCTGTGCTTGAGTCAATTTAGGCTAGCTAGCTGGTAAGTAATGGTTCACGTTAGCCAGCAGCACATCATCTTAAGCCTATCATTTTGACAGTAAAAGTTTAAACTCAACAAACATTTTATGTAAATCATATGAATATAATAAACTCTAACTTACTGACAACTAACGTTAAGGAAGGCCTAATTATAAATCAGACTGCCGAGTAACGTTAACGTTAACATAACATTATGATGAACTGCTAACGTTAACGTAAAACATTAATTTGACCAGCAACGATAACGTAGCTAGCCTAAGTTGACTCAAGCATGAATGAGTTTGTAAGTTAGACAGTAGGCTACGATGTACATAGACTGTAAACATGCCCGAATTTAAAGGGAAACTTGGCAGGATTTCCCCCTCTGCTGGAGAAATTGTGCATTATGCTATTTCAAACTGTGGAAAAAGGTAACGATAAAGCACATGGATTTGTTTACAAGCTAGCAAAGCGGTTAGCATAAGTTCGGCAGACAATGTGGATGTTACAAGGTAAGAAACACGATTTAAAACGAGTTTCTTGTTTCTCACTTCTCTTTCCGGGACGGTAGTCTCAGTGTTGCAAGGTTGGTTTTCCGCCTGGGGACGCTAGGGGCAGCGGGAAAAGTCACAATTTTCACCAGAACAGGTCATTTAACCATCCAAATGATTTCTAAACGGGTTTATTACGTTGAAATAGTTGCCAAGTTCCCCTTTAATGTAATACAATTTCACATTGAAACATTATCGTTAGATAAATAAATGCTTGCTTACCATTCGCCCATGTCTCACTTTAACGTTCTGAAGCGAAAACGAGGCTAACGGAACGAACGAACACAACGAAATTTCGCGTCGCTCTCATTGAGGTTGAATGGAGACGAAATTCGCCCTAGTTGGGCGAAATGAAAGCGAATCGCCGAGGCAGGCGAAACAAAGTTGGCCAAAGATTAACTTTATTTAAATGAGGACCATTCGAGAACCAATCAGGTCCGCGTCTTTGTGTTTGGAGGCGGGAGTTACAAAAAAGTCTGACCAAGATGGCGGAGACTACCTGAGCTGTAACACAAACATTTGTATGTGATTAAAATGTTTCTACATGAACATTGGCACTTGTATCAACACGAATCGTGGTTTATATGCCACACGAACTTAGTCAGAGCACATACACCACTAAATAGACCACTATATATGTTAGTTTAAGCACTCGATCTTTTTAGCTAGCTGACAGGCGAAATGCTAGTATTGCATTGTAAACCTAGCTAGACAGCTAGGCTACATGCTGCAACACAGGTATGAAATATATTATGTCTTATTGACCTTGTTGTTTCTATGAACATGAATTGTTGTTTATAGGCAACATAGTCTTAGTCGAGTCATAAAGACCCCTGGATATCTTCATTGTTAAGTTTGAATTAGCTGATTAGCCTAATTAGCTCGCTTGCCACCACTGGCTAGACACTGCAGTCAAAAGGTTAGCGGTTTCGCCGTCACGCCCCCGAAAATCGCGAGGTGTTTCGCTGTGTGGAAACACACCGTAAGGTTGTAATCGCTGTTGCACTACATTCTGTTACACTGTAAGCTACCACGCACTGTATCGTTACAGTAACGTGAACAGTTACAATTTGTCGAAGAGAAAAATGGCTTGGACTTGTTGTCTTGCCTTGACTCCTTATCAGCATTTACGATGATGGATGTTGAAAAGTGGGCTGATGAGGGGAATCGGATCCCAAGATCAGTGCTTTTAAAAGGATATAGCAATTGGATAGAGGGCTACATCACCGATATTCAAGGTAAGTGAATGATTGGTGTGCTATCAGCTAACGTCAACATTTAGCAACGTGAACGCTAACATTAACTTCGTAATTGATGTTATTTTGATTTTCTATGTTATAGGGTACATTACGTTACTAAAGTAGCCTATTGTAAAGGCACTAAATACTATGTTTTATATAAGGCAAAATGACATTCTGCGTTGAAGTATTTGTGACAAGGTTACTATAGCTAAGCCAAGCTTTTTTTCAGTCAGGAGAGACGAGGCAGGCAGTGTTGTGAGGGCCAAGTCATTTCGTTCAATGAGAAAAAACGAACCCCCATACAATATACAGGTATTTGGGTAGAAGACAAATAAGTGTTCAAGTTCACGTTCATGTAATCAGTGATCAATGCATCATGGAGAATCATTAGGGTAGCCTAATGTTAATATTATCCAAGAGTTTCAAAGGATTACCAGTCTAGTTGTAAAGATATCATAATAATTATTTTGGTAGCCTAGCTTCAAGGCATAGTCTAACCACAGCTCTGGACTATTTGATTAAATTGAATAGTTTTACTTGTAATTATGGTTGGCAGAGTCTTTAATTGTAATGTTGTTTAACTTGTTTCTTTTCTGCTCCTGTAGATTGATTTTCCATCTGAAGGTCCATTTATTGGACAGTCAGTGTGTAACTGCAAAGCTGGCCAGGGACACTGTAACCATCAAGTTGGACTGCTGTACACACTGGCACATCTTCTAAAGCTACAGTGCAAATCTGTCCCCCCTACAATTAGTAAAACCTCACTCCCACAGAAATGGCATGTTCCTCCACGCACATTTGGCCTGACCCCAAAAGCAATTAACACTATGAAAATATCCAAATTAAAGCCACCCACAGTTTGCCCACCCCCAAAGAAATACAAAAGATGTGATGGTATCCTACCCAATCTATATTGCCCAGTTCCAGTCCCCCTACCAAGTGACCAGTTTGCCAAAGACCTTAAAAGCAACTTAGCTGCCATTGGAAGCAACAGCCAAATGTATAGCCTACTGTTAGCCGCTGAAAGACATCCAGTGGATAAGGTTGCCACAGAACTTGGAGACGTACCCCTTGGTTCAGTCCTGTCATACCAAGCCCTTGCCTGTCCCACCTCCACTACCAATGTCCATCACCCACCCTTTCCTCTGCCGCCACAGTCATGTCACTACGTCACTGCTCTCACTGAAAATGAGAGCAGATTCTACAGTGGAATGACTGTCACACTCTCTGATGCAGAGACTCTTGAGATGGAGACAAGGGGACAGAGCACAAATAACACCTGGCACCGCGTCCGATCTCAGCGTCTCACATCCTCCATATTTAAGAGGATTGTGTCGAGGGTTGCCGACTTCGACACCTTAGCGGCACACCTGAACAAGCAGAAGAGGGCGGTGCAGACGCAAGCTATGAAAAGGGGATTGGAGTTGGAGCCTGTGGCTGCGGCGCTATACGAAAAGGTCACAGGTAATATGACATTACCTTGTGGCTTTGTCCTAAATCCACATGCCCCCCATTTAGGTGCCTCACCAGATCGCAAGGTGGTCGACAGGTCTGGGCTCCTTCAGGGGCTTCTGGAGATAAAGTGTCCAGATGTGGATAGTTTTGTTGAGTGTAGATACCTATGCTCAGGATCAGAAGGTTTTACCCTTAAACACAACCATGAATACTACCATCAGGTAATGGGACAAATGGGCATCACTGGGATGACCTGGTGTGATTTTTTTTGTCTATTGCACCAAAGACTACCACCTGGAGAGAATCCATTTTGATGCAGGCAAATGGGAGCAGATGAAGACAAAGTTGGACATTTTTTTCTTTGAGCATTTTCTGCATGCCCTGTGTAAATAAAAGCTTCTACGTTTGTGTTAACCCCAAAACAAATAGTTGACAATGTTTTAAAATGGTTAATACACTGTTTATTAGTGTAATTGTTCAGTACACAAATTATTTTAGTTATATGTTCATATTTTATGATAGAAAATTCAGTATTGAGATACATTCAGTGTTGAGACACATTCTAGTGTAAAAATACACATTCTAGTATGAAAAGATCCAGTATGAAAACATCCAGTATGAACAAATCTTCCAGTGTGTAAAGAGACATTCCAGCATGAAAAAACATTTCACTATGAGAACTCTTCATTTAACCCTCTATTCAATCTATCAATCAATCGGTCATTTTTCTAATGTGGGTGAGTGTGTGTGTATGTGCGTGCGTGCAAGATGTCTGACAGGGTGTTGTAAATGCATGTTAAACAGGATTAAAAGATAGGTCCCTGAAAGTTAGTAAGTAGAGCACAAACAGTCCATAACTGGTTAACTGAACCACACAGTGAAAGGGGCATGACGCCATCAAATATATGATACTCTTTAATACGCCTGATTGCCCTCTCTACGTGAATCCTCAAGCGGGCAATCTCTTGTGTGTGTGTAATATCTTCTTTGGAGAACTGCCCACTTGGCCCCAAGAATGTTGGAATTATAAGTTTTACATTTATGACAGCAAGGAGGTCTTTGATAAGAAATCCCTTATCTGCCATGACTTCGTCTCCTGGCTGTAAGAGGTTGAGAATGCCAGACTCTTTGGTGATTTCTTTATCTGAGATGGAACCTGCATATAGATTGCTGACTAGGCTAATAGTACCAAAAGGAGTAATGCCAATCAATGACTTTAGTGTTGTGGTACCCTTGTAATGGGAGTATGTGACCGAATTCAGAACCTTTGAGCTTGCCGTTTGAATATGGATCTCGGTACAGTCTAGCACTACCCGTGTGTTGGGGAATGTCCTTTTAAAGGATGGTGGCATCATTTCATTAATAGCCTCTCTACTTGGCCATATTGGCAGTGTGCTTAGCATGAAGAACAAGTAGTTCCCCCATGTTATGCAGGTCCTACTGACTGTCGTTGGTGATACGCTAAACCGCACAGCTAAATCAACAGCAAAAAAACCTTGCCGCACATGACAAAGGAAAAGAAAAAACTGGTCAAAGAGACATAGGTGCTGGGCATGGAACCCCGGTTTCACAATGTGGTCTTCATTGTGATTTAACCTTTGCATTTGACTCCATCTAATCATTGATTCAATACATTGAACAAGAAAGGGTTAATATACAAAATTGACCAAGGGATATCACTGGGCACCCTCCTAAATCTTAAAGAGATACCCCTGGTCTACAAGATTCTGCAAAAAATAAAACTTTAACCGACAAAACCAGGTCTGACCCCATGGCTGCCGGACTAACAGGACAGTCCTCCACTGCAATCCTGCTCCTCATTGCCTTGATCAATCAAACACCAATATTTAACTGAGAACTTGCAAAATAGATTTTATCTGAAAATTTACAGACAGGTTTAGACCTAAGCCCTGGTGTCACATCTACAACCCCCACCCCCACAACCACAATTTTGAAAGAAAATGCTGAATGTTAGGAATGAGTACCTCTTCCCTAAAATGCTGTCACATGAGAACATTTGTTTACTGTAAAAAATGTGTGGGTCATCCTACCCGTCCTCAACTTACCCCATTCTCATTTTTTATTATTTTTTTTATTGTGGTGGTGCATCGCTTCATAGGCTTGGTATGGAAAAAAACTGAACTGAAAATCGTGTTTAGGCATGTGGAGTAATTACAGTAAATTATGGCAGTTTGATAGATATTATGGTTATGGGATTTGGCAGACGCTTAGTTAAATTAACAGTGAACAGTTTTAAAAAGTTGGCAAGACTTCATTAAAGAGAATAGCAATAATAAACAATAATGTTGATGCAATCAATAGCCTAATGAAAATAAACAATGAAAATAAACAAATACTATGACATACTTTAATATAATATACAAACCATAAATCATAAGAAATGTTTAATTAACAGTGCACGATAAACAGATATGCCTTTAGGCCCCTCTTAAAAAACCCAAAACTATCACAGGAGCGGAGAGCACTGGGCAACTCATTCCACCAACAATGTAACATAAAATTTACATTTAATGGAGTTTTAGCAAGCCAGAAAAACCTTGTTTCATACAGAACTAAGTTACTCACCAGCGTCAAACTTTACCACCGCCGTGTCGATGCTCGTCAGTAAAGAAATTCGGCTCTGATGTATGTGGCAAGTGATAGCACACTCATGTCAGCGTCTATTTGCGAAGCGGCTAATTGCTAAGCAAACCCCATAAAAAACCCTGAGCAAAATTTACATATTGAGCCTTTGTTTAAAAGACGTTACAAGAGTCAATATATGACATGAGCATATCAATGGTCACATACAGTCTATACTACAGCACACATATACCTACCACATTAAACCAAGGAGAATATCTCACACTAAACTCATATGCCCCGCTGACAATCAGCATTTATAATGATCTTTTTTAAAAATACATTTTTTGGGGGCTTTTATGCCTTTAATCTGACAGGATGGTGGAGAGTGACAGGAAGCGGGTGGGATAGATATGGGAACAGGAAATGACCCGGGCTGGATTTGAACCCAAGATGGTATGGGCGAGAGACCAAATATGATACAGGGGCTGTAACCAGTTGCGCCACAGTTCCCTTCGCATAATAGTAATTTATTATTATTATTATTATAACCTTTATTTAACCAGGTTAGTCTTATTGAGATATAACATCTCTTTTTCACGAGCAGCACTAAAGAAGATTTGCTCCCAGGGTCCCTCAGAGTTGAGAAGTGTAGTGATAAATGAACTTGTTAATATAATAAATGTGTGTCTTTGTAAACCCCTTTAGGGCTGGTTTAAGTACTGTGGTGAAAGATCCTTTGACGCTCTTATTCACACTCCTTCCCAGGAGTTCTGAATGAGCTTGGAGCAGCACCCTCCTCACATGCCTCCAACTCCCACTCCTTCCCTGAGGGGTAAAACCTGAAGCTTTTGATGCAGTGCCCTCTGTCGCACTAACACCAGCACTGCATGGAGCTATTCATGAGGGTGGCTCATCTCCCTGCAGAGTTGGACATTGAGGGTAAGGTCTGGGCTTCTGCAAAAAAACGCTGTTTTTGTTGCATCGGGGAGAGGGGATCCAGGGCTAAATGGTCTTCCGTCCATCAGAAACATGCCCGGAGACCCAGGTCTGCACTAGTCCATCTCCTTAATGGACCAATCCCACAGTGTCTGCCTGGCCGCCGTTTACCAGAAACAGGCCTGTAGACCCCGGGGAACCAGGAGCATGTTGATGATTTTGAAATTGAATCCCCTGTTCCCCCTGAATGTGCCCGCCCTGCTGCATTATCAAACTCTGACCCCCCTGAATGTACCCACCCTGGGACATCACAAACCCCTGAGCCTCCTGAACGTGCCCGCCCTGGGGTATAAGCAGACTCCCTTTTCGTTTAGTCTGCGCAGCACCCGAGCCCTGGACGATCACCCCCTGTACTCCCTGAATATGGCCACCCTGCTGTAACACCAAACCCTGCCCACCCTGCTGTAACACCAAACCTTGACCACCCTGAATATGGCCACCCTCCTGCAACACCAAACCCTGACCACCCTGAACGTGCCCACCCTGCTGTAACACCAATCCCTGACCCCCCTGAATATGGCCACCCTCCTGCAACACCAAACCCTGACCACCCTGCTGTAACACCAAACCCTGACCACCCTGCTGTAACACCAAACCCTGACCCCCCTGAATATGGCCACCCTCCTGCAACACCAAACCCTGACCACCCTGCTGTAACACCAAACCCTGACCACCCTGCTGTAACACCAAACCCTGACCACCCTGAATATGGCCACCCTCCTGCAACACCAAACCTTGACCACCCTGAATATTGCCACCCTCCTGCAACACCAAACCCTGACCACCCTGAACGTGCCCACCCTGCTGTAACACCAAACCTTGACCACCCTGAATATGGCCACCCTCCTGCAACACCAAACCCTGACCACCCTGCTGTAACACCAAACCCTGACCACCCTGCTGTAACACCAAACCTTGACCACCCTGAATATGGCCACCCTCCTGCAACACCAAACCCTGACCACCCTGCTGTAACACCAAACCTTGACCACCCTGAATATGGCCACCCTCCTGCAACACCAAACCCTGACCACCCTGAACGTGCCCACCCTGCTGTAACACCAAACCTTGACCACCCTGAATATGGCCACCCTCCTGCAACACCAAACCCTGACCACCCTGAACGTGCCCACCCTGCTGTAACACCAATCCCTGACCCCCCTGGGCCATCACCAGCCCCTGGGCTCCCTGCACCAGGCCTCCCCCCTGCAGCAGCGTCCCCTCTGTGACTGTCTGACTCCCGTTGACCAGGATCATTCCCCGACCCAGACCCACTTGGGGCCTCTCAGTCAGCAGCACTGTGCTCTGGACCTGCTGCGGCTCCACCATGTAGTACAGGGGCTGCTGCTGCTGCACCAGCACAGTCTGGGTCGGCACGGCAACGGTCTCGCGTAGGTGCATGCTGGGAAGTGGGGGTGGAATGTGTTTCTCCACGAAGCTGATGCTCCTCTGTTGTTTAACGTTGGTTGCCATGGTGACACTGTTGTCCACCT
The DNA here is from genome assembly GCF_018492685.1 of Alosa sapidissima. Lineage (NCBI taxonomy): Eukaryota > Metazoa > Chordata > Actinopteri > Clupeiformes > Clupeidae > Alosa > Alosa sapidissima. Next base: position 9,830,433 of record NC_055968.1, on the reverse strand, counting down.
CTGTCGTGGGAGGTGTGATCTCTTGGGTCACTTTTGGGCTTGTTTCTCTGGAGTATCCACAGATCTCGGCGAGGTAGGTGAACTTTGAACCCAGGTCGTCGAGGAACTGGAGGTCGTCGTCAGCCCCGAGGAGGCTGCAGCTACCCACAGAGCCAGTGGGAGATCCATGTCCCTCATAGCAGTACTCCAGCAAAGTGTCCTTCTGATAAGAACCCACCGCTGTAAACTCGGCTTTCTGTTAAACAAAAAGAACATGTTATCGCAGTGTTACTGAATCCTCAAGAGACACAATGTTATGCCCCTCTGGGTTTGCAGTGGCAGTGCAACAGCCTTTGGGTGGTGCATGGGCAGAATCAGCTTCAATTGTCCACACCTGAGAAGCATAAAAAGGCCATGTCTTTGCCTTCATAAAAGGCTTCAGTTTGACAAGTATGCTTTGGGCTTGTTTTTGCATGAAGTCACTTGGAAATAGTTGTAGTCGCGGGTTGCAAGTTTTTGGACGTGTTTTTTGGTGCGGTCGCTTCTTTTGGGCTTGCTCTTGCTAATGAAAGGGGGATGCAGGGTGCACATGTAGGACAGTCCATCTCTGACTAAATAAGACAACAGCCAATCAGATTGCATACGTAATGCTTGTTTTTTTTTTTTTTTGCTTTGGTCATGGGTCGCTTGTTTTAGGCTTGCTTCAGAGACCTCGTTGCTTGTTTTTCGTCATGTGACCTGGCAACACTGAAATGCTTACAATAATATTCTCTATTTGTGATAAACTGTGTAGTCTATTTCCATTTTATGTTGCGGCTTCTGAGCTGACCGTAACACTCATGAAATCTCTCTCTCTCTCGCTCTCACACACACACACCTGTGAGAAGTAGTTGTCCAGAAGTGAGTCTGGTAGTGCTGTGAATGTGAGCTGGTCCTCCTCTCTCATCTCCCTCATCTCCTGCAAATATGACAGCACCTCCCCATGGGCACTGTAGTCCATGTCCACCATGTCTTGCTGATCATAGTGATTGTAGACGCTCTCCTGCATCTGCACCGGGCTGCTCGTCACAGTTGGCATGTTTCTGAAGACTGAAACATCTTTGGAGATCTGTACCGGAATACTCGCCAGAGGAACCTCCTGCTCAAAGAACGGAACCAGAGAGACAGAGACACAAAATTGTGAATGGTTCAGTTGACTTTTCTGACACAATAGAACCTGATACTAAAAGATACTAGGACTAGGACATTTAGGGTGTTTTCACAAATAGTCCCTTTTAAAAGAACCAAACTCAGTCCACTAATAGGGGACCAGAAAGTGGACTAAATCAAAAGGGACTTATTTTGTATTCACATTGTGAGTTCATTTGGCAGAGGACTTGGATCTCTTTCTGGTGCACTTCAGCTCTGATGGGGCTTCAGTTTCCTTCCTGTTCACACTATACCTTCTCTGGGGGTCTCAGACTTTAGGCTGTTGCTTTGGGTTATGGGCTATGTAGTTGCTCATTTCCATCATCATTCATTATCAGGTTGAAATAATTATCATAACCCATAATTGGTGTGGTGATTTGATTAATGTGGTCTGAAATAGTGCTGCCGCGATTAGTCGACTTAGTCGACCTAATCGACCATGAAAATTAGTCGACGGCAATTTCTTTAGTCGAAGAGTCGTTTTACTATTGACCGCCTATTTATTTTGGTCTCAAATGGCTCTATTTATTTTGGCTCTGTAATGTTATATTAATTAACTCTATGTTATTAACTCTTGAAACGTACAATGACTGTCTTTGGATGTCAAACAGGCTAAGACTTTGGCAGTCATGTTTTAAACCCCGCTATGCACTGCACTCAAACTGTACGCCAGCAGCAAAGCTGCGTGCCTGCCTGCTTTCAGCCCAATTCATTATTAGGCAGAGCTAAGTAGGGGGTGCTAAGCTAGTAGGTTACGCTAGTCCAGACTCTGACTAATATAGTATTGTGGAAATTGAAATAAATGGAGTGTCTCACGTTGACAACGCAACGGCGTGTCATTACTGTAATTCATTCATACCAAAAAACGTTACAACGAACATGCCGCCGCCCGTGATATCAACAATCAAGGTGCGCGTCATTTCCCATGGTCAATAAGTCACGAGGCATATTCTGGGGCAGCCGTGGCCTACTGGTTAGCACTTCGGACTTGTAACCGGAGGGTTGCCGGTTCGAACCCCGACCAGTAGGCACGGCTGAAGTGCCCTTGAGCAAGGCACTTAACCCCTCACTGCTCCCCGAGCGCCGCTGTTGTTGCAGGCAGCTCACTGCGCCGGGATTAGTGTGTGCTTCACCTCACTGTGTGTTCACCTGTGTGCTGAGTGTGTTTCACTAATTCACGGAGTTCAAGCCAACTGATAAAGTGAGGTAACCTATGTGGTAAGACACGCAAAGTGCCTGTAGCCTACTTGCTTTGAACATGCTGATGCAAAGTCCTCAACTCCTGTCGCCTTTCAAAGTCCAGCGTTTCTCAAACTATGGGCCGCGCGGACCAGCACCGGCCGTAACGTGGACACTGCTGGTCCAGAGCCGCGGAGTGAAATTATTCCCGGGGCTTCATCTGATAATTTGCTGCGCAATTGATCAAGGAACCGCGGACCGACAGAAAAAGAAAACAAACGTTTCTGCAATCAGTAGGAAATACTTGCTAATTTGGTATCATCAAACATAGAGGCATACAATTAAATGGTGGTGAGCGTTCATTCAATGCGCGAGAGAAACTGAAACCACTTGATAACGTTGGTAGCAAAGCTCCAATTCAACCTATTGGAAGGCTATTATGAAACTACATTTAATAGAACAATGTGGATTTATGCAACTTCCATAAAAACAGAGCACATAGTATAATACACTATCTAGAGTATTGTATAGTCAAATTTGAATAAATGTGGCCAAAAGCTTGTGGCATAATTAAATATGTCAATATTCTTTCCATTTGCCTACCAGTGTATGATGCTTGCATGAGGGAAACATCCCAAAACGATGACACCCATATAATTGCTGTTGTTTTGATAAGTATTTATCATGCAACCATGCAAGCAATGAAACTATTGTAATTATATTTTACATTAGTAAAGCAGTCCTCTGATGTGCATGTTTTCACAAAGTTTTTGTGAACAATGTTAGCACTTTAAACACTGGCTGCTTTGAAGTGCACGTATAACAATATAGCATAACAATAATAATTGTGATGTGATATAAGGATAATTTGATGGGGGGTGGGTTCATGTAGGTGGGCCCTATGACCCCAAAGTATGCCATGACCGGGCCTCAGGTCAAAGAAGTTGTCTATGTCCATGGCAACACTGGCATACAAATAAAGTCTATTAAAGGTCTGACATTAGATCTGAAGGTAGCATTTTAAATGGGTGTTTTTTTTAATACATAATGTTTTTTAACAGTTTACTTACAGTAATACAGCTTCTAACAAAAGTGATATATATATATATATATATTATGTTTTCCCTTTAGTTGAGTTCAAAATAAAACGGACACAACAAAATAACAAACACTTGATTTTTAAATTTGATTTGATTTTTAAAAAAAATTAGTCGAAAGATTAGTCGTTAGAAAATAAGTCGTTAGTGGCAGCACTAGTCTGAAATACTTACTTATATATATTGTGATATATTTCCAGAATTAATTCTGATCTGAAGTTATTTCAAATATCCTCTTGAACTCAGTGGTAGGCCTGCCTCACCTGGTTACTGTTGCTATGTCCAACTTTAGCTCACGTTCAAAATGACAAGTGAACAGCAGCCCGTTAACTGCGCTGCCCAATGTCTCGTAGCCTATGTTTCCACGTGCAAGAAGACTTCGACAGATAATAGCTTAGCAGATCATGAAAAATGGTGAGCAATGTAATTAAAAATTCACTAATTTCTATATTGATAATTAGGCTACGAATAGCTTGGATGAAAGGATATTCAGCCTACTGTAATGTTAATGTTAGAAGTACACACCATGGCCTATCGTGAGCCTAATAATAATAAACAACATGCCTTCTCTTTTGGCAATGGCAAGTCAAGTAGGACAAAATAGGCTAGCCTACAATGCAAAATGTGAAAGAGAACCCAGGGCGATAGTTGTTCACAATGCACAGATTGTGAACCGTGCCGCGGACTTCAAAGCAAACCTTGCCGAGACTACCTCCCGAAGGGGTCTCAGTTCGGTTTGCGGTAGAGGGGTCCCAGTTCGGTTGGAGTGTTCACATATGCATACAAAATACTGAGTCATCGATCTGAGTTAATTTAGAAGCCTGAAAGGGACAAAGTGTGTCTGCATTGGAGGACTTATGTGAATGTGCCATTGCCATCTAGTGATGTGCCATCTCCACTGTTTTCTCTCTCCAGTCAGACTGTGTGTGTAACATTTTTTAGTATGTAATTACCCTGTCCTCTCCCTTTCCCTCCGTGTGGTACGATATGAGATGAGTCTTGGCATCGAAGGGCAGCTCAGTGAAGCCTGTGGCTCCAGCGCAGGTACAGTACAGAGCCAATAGTGGGATCACTAATAGTACACACACACAGACACACACACACACACACACACACACACAGGTATTAGGTGGCAGCCAAATGTAGATATGCACAAATAACTGTATCACATTAACATTTTACCATCTCTAAAAACTGGGGAAAAAACAGGTTTACTACAATGTGTCGAGTCCCCCATCCACATGTGTTTCAAAGACAACATTTTCTATGTCTATGCAGTTTTTCTCTTAAACTATCTTTCCATGTATTTGATTTGAGCAGTTAGTTTTTACCCAATGCTGATATCGACACATTATTTACTTTCCTCCAGGAATTCAACCCCCCACCCCCTTTGTCAGTTTGTCTCTGTTCATTCTGTCTGAGGCCTTTCTTTTAGTAAGTAAGTAAGTACATTTGTAAGTTTGTAGCTGTAGAATCACAATAAAGTGTGTTTTTCTAAACTTCTAAAATTTCATGTAACTTAAGTTTACAACTAAAGTTTCTTGTTAAATTTAAAGATTCTACCATTCATGTCCTTTTTTTGCTGTTGGTTGTACTAATAGATTTAACATGTTTATCAGTGAACTGATAATTTCCTCAGATGGAGAAACATCAGCATGATGAAGATGACACTGTAACTTACTTGTCAGACACTGAGACATTTTTTTCAACAATGACAGCATAATTTGTGTCTCACACAGACACAGACACACCAACATGAGGTGATGTTTACTCACACAGTAGTGTAAGGACGCCAAAGAGTAGTGCTCCCATTGCAGCTCCCCCCAGTTGGGATGACTTTCTGATGGACGCCCCTCCTAACTGCTCCTGCTTAATTCTTGGATTACAGGAAGTCACACCTCCTTCGCAGGTGCACACCTCCAAGTGGAGGACTTGTGTTTTAGGACAGGCCAATCCCTGTTGGTCTCGTATCTCGAATTTGACGTCATAGTACCCAGGCCAAATGCCATCTTCACCCCAGAGAGATATTGAATCATCTACACACACGACCACACAGAAACCACAAATGATTACATCACCCTATATTTCATACTAATATTTCACACATCTCACTGGTTTTAGAAAACATCTACTGTACACTTTTGTCCATTAACACCCACCCAAAGTCATCACAATCACTAGACAAAAAGTTTCAAAAGATGAAACCCCCATGTACACACACATAATACATAAAACTAAACTGGACTGGGAGCCATCACAAAAACAAAATCTGTGCTAAACAATTGCTTATGTAACTTATATTTGTGCCATTATGATAGAGCACGCCCTTACTCACTTCCAGTCCTCTCAAGCCTCCATTGCACCCCCACGCCCTTATCCAGCAACGTGAACGTCAACGGAGGGCCGTAAGGGTGTCCATCCAGATCCTCTGCTGTCACGTTCACCACCTTCACAATAACATTTCAGTTACTATCAAATAGTTAAAGGCACCCTTAAGGAGGTTCCAAGATTTGCTCTCGGGGTCCCCCTCTGGTTGAGAAGCACAATAATAAACAAACTAAATATGCGTCTTTTGCAACAAATTATGAACATAACTCTGATATAATATCGAGGGAATGCACCAGCAGCAGTCTGTATAAAAAGAATCAGCAGCGGAACCCAGGGAAGGACCGGAGCATACAAATAGCTTTTACAGACTTTAATGGTGCAAATGACTAACATTTCGACGCACAGCATCTTCCTTTGAGTGAAATGGGTAAGTGGTTGCCAGAGAGGACTGAGGAGGCTCACTGAACAAGTGGCATTGTTTAATTGTTTCATATATTTTAAATCTTAATGATAATACCTCCTGTGTCAAAACTAGACCCTTTCAATCTGTTTCTTTCTGGTTGAAATGTTTAAAACCAACATAGATATTTTAAAAAGAAAATGCCTTAGGAACACACATGGTCCTGATGTGCAGTTTGGCGCCTTGCATGACCGCTTCTGTCATCTGTGTATCTGAGTGTGTGTATGTGAGGCATTAATTGTAAAGCGCTTTGAGTGCTCAGAGTAGTGGGAAATGCTGAATAAATGCAGTCAATTTACCACTTTGACTGTCAACATCAGATTAAGGCACTTTCTTATTAAAGGTGCTCTAAGCGATGTTAGGCGGTTTCTAAGCTAAAACATTTTTTGTCACATACAGCAAACATCAACTCACCAACCGCTAGCTGCCTGTCCCCTGAATACACTGTAAAAACAAGCAGTCTCTGTGAACAGCCCAGGCTCCAAAAGCGCCAACAAAAACAGCCTAGTCCAGCCTGGACCATAAAACATAACTGTTCCAGCCAATAACCGACAGGAGAGTTTCAGTTGCAGTTCTCACGCACACACAGACAAAAAAAACAGGGAAGTATCCCACTGTGGTGGACAGGAGTGTAGGCGGGCCCTTACCTTGGTGTCACTGCACAGGAACTGCACGTTGCTCTTGAGTCTGGGGCAGTTGTCATTTACGTCCTCCACATGCACTTCAATGGTACCAGTGGCTGTCTGGGTTGGCATTTCTGGAAAGTACAAAAGAAAAAGAGAAAGAGAAAGTACAAAAGAGACAAAAGAAACATTCATGTGAGACACACACTAACACTTAATAACAACAATAGCATGGGCAGCATACAGTAGTCCAAGTTTGCATTCAGAAATGTAGGCACAGAGATGAGCTCAAATTTAGTGCTGTAGTGTTACAATCATGTTACAAGCTGTAGTGGCACCTCTGGTAAAGATGAGTAAAAAGTATTTATTGTCTTTTTATCTCTATTACACATGATAAAACAATGAGTTAATCCGTCCAGTTAGTCAGATACTGTAACACAATTTCCTTATTTTCCGTATGTTTTTAATGACTTCTTTTAGAAATCTGCGTATAGACCTGCTACGTTTATATACATGTTTTTCTTTTTTTAATGAACTCTAGTACAACATGAAGACAAGCAGCTCTGGAAACCAGCGAGGCACTGGCTAGCTAACTGAGCCAATGAGGTAGGCCTTTATACCCACCATTTGTCAAGCAAAGAATCTTGGCTATGTAGACCCCATTCACCACATGTGGAGACTCCCGGTCTGGAGTCTTAATGAGGGTGACCTCAGCTGTCTCCTCATCAATGGAGAACCAGTTTCCCGGGTCGTAACCTTTTGCATATCTGTCACAGGAGAAAAATTCAAGCGAAATTCATCTCACATCAGCCTGTAACTTTCAAGCAAGAGCAATTGAATTGGACTTATGAAGACTGGGCTAATGGCGTGGACTCTGTCCCATATTAACAGGATCGGGTGGAATCGTTAGGTTGGCCGAATTCACCTTTCTGAAGATGACGTACTGTATACGGTCAATATAAAACAGGGTGTTAAGATGAAAACAGCGTGGGGAAGCTCCTGACCTGACATTCGTGGCATGCTCTCCTGTATCTCCATCCGAGGCAGGAAAAGTGGCAACGATCTTGGGGCTGGGGAGCTTTTTGTTGCCCTCTGGTAAGGAAATGGGCTTGGTGCTTGGTCGGTAGACTGGCCCATCGGGTTTGTTTTTCACATTGATCTTCACTGGGTATTGTTTATACTTTGAAATATTGATCCAAGACGGCAATTGTCTTCCAGGCTTTCCAGGGGCCCCTGGAACCCCTCCAGGTCTTCCTCCTCCTCCGCCACCACCACCAGGCCCTCCAGGTACACCACCAGGCCCTCCTGGACTTCCTCCTCCACCTGTGCCACCAGGCCCCCCTCCTCCACCTGTGCCACCAGGCCCTCCACCTCCACCTGTGCCACCAGGCCCTCCACCTCCACCTGTGCCACCAGGCCCCCCTCCTCCACCTGTGCCACCAGGCCCTCCACCTCCACCTGTGCCACCAGGCCCCCCTGCTCCACCTGTGCCACCAGGCCCCCCTCCTCCACCTGTGCCACCAGGCCCTCCACCTCCACCTGTGCCCCAAGGCCCTCCTCCTGCACCACCACCTCCTCCACCTCCTGCTCCACCACCACCTCCTCCTCCACCTCCTCCTCCTCCACCACCACCTCCTCCTCCACCACCTCCTCCTTGAGCATTAATTGGTATCCTGGCTCCTTCGCGTGCTTTATTCACCACCACAAGCCCCAGGTTCATGTTTGGTACTTCCTCAAAGTCAACAGGCTGCAAGATTGAAATCCTCACATCAGAGTCACCAATCACACAGTCATCTTGAAGAACAGTATGTGGGGTATTATCATCTTCTTCACCTACATTTCTCTACCTCAAAATGTTGCAAGAAGATGGTTCCCCTCTATTACAGAAGGAAACTGCAACTGCAAGACCAACATACCTTGTTGAGCATCAGCACACCCTCGTTGGTCCTGGGATTGGTGTGAATGCTGAAGTAATCGTCCTCATTTCCAGACACAATGTAAAACTCAGCATTCCAATTATCTGAGGCTACCAGGTCATCGTCAAAGGATTTAATGAGCATTACCTCAACGCCGTCCACATTTTCATCAATACTTACTGAAAACTAAAATAACAAGAGATGCAAGAAAGGAAAATAATAAATATTCTGTCCATGTTTACTAAAATGCATTATTTTCCAGCTAAGGAAGTTCTTCTATTCACTCTTATTTGAGTATGTGCTTAATATCTTAATATCTGAACACCTGTTCTGATTATTTATTCTGTATTCTATTTTCTACATGTAACAGGAAAAATAGTTGTTTAAGGTGTTTCTATACACTTGTATGTATTAAAAATTAAGTTTTAGGCAATCTATTAACAACAATGTAATTTATGTTTTAAGAATTAATACATTGTTGTGTTTTCATTAGCTTAGAATGAGCCATACAGAGTCAGTACCCCTCCATGGAGTCTGCCAACTTGCTCCAAAGATAAAACTAAGACATTTCTGACTTGGTGGCCACCATTTCTCCCACATGCAGTTGGCTGCAGTTCAACATTCTCACCACCAGGTGTTTGTACATACTGTAGCTTTACGTAAGCTGTCTGATGAGAGCGCTCTCACCTCATCCTTTTCTAGTGTGGGGACGTTGTCATTGACATCCAGAATGTGGACCCTTATGGTGGCTGTTCCTGACAGACCGCCTGGCTCACCTCCCATGTCTGTAGCCTGCACAGTGAGGACGTAGGAACTGACTGTCTGTGGAGAAGAGAGAGTAGGCATTCTAGAAAATACTTTGGTAATCCACATAGTGTATGTATCCAGGTTCATGTTAAATTTTGCCTGGATTCTATGTTTTTTTTTTTTTTTGTCCTGTTCCAAGGGGCTTTACAAACAAACTATGATAGAATCCTAATTAGAATCTAGTTAAAGATGACATAGAATGGATAAACATGTATTTTACGTTATTCTCTGATGTTAATATAGAAGGTATGCAACTTTGGTCTGTTGAAAACCCGGTCCCATTTACAGCCTTATAATAAAGTTGGGGAATATAATGGCCCATTTTAGCAGATATCTACACCCCCTTATGCTTATCTTGCACCCACATAAACTCACCTTATCCATGAAACCCTACTTCTGTCTGGTATTCACCTTCTATCCATTCTGTTTACATAATAATACTTTGTGCAGTCTCAGCAGGCTAACTATTCTTCAACTTATATTTCTTTCAAAATGTAGATAATTCTGCACTCAATATGGATATTTTATATATGTATGTTTTTTAGTTCACATTAGCTTTGTGGCCAATCACCGAACCTCTGCTATCAAAGCCAAAGTAAAAATGGTTTTCCATTCTGTCACCTTGAAAAAAATGAGAAGGAACAACACTATCCCTCTGTCTTCCTTTCAACAGAATTAAAATTGTGTTGGAATGATCAATTGTGGCGTTCTCAGTATAAAGCACAACCACACACACACACACAAACACAAACACAGACAGAGAGTACCTCTCTGTCAAGTTCAGATTTGACGTAAATCTTGCCACTGGTTTTGTCTGCATGGAAATGGATTCCGCCATCGTCTGGTTCCTGCTTCACCACACTGTAGGCAATAGAGGTGTGGGGTGTTCCTGGCTCATCCCCATCTGTTGCGTGCATTTGTGTCACAAATGATCCTACAGTGAGGAATAAACCATGCAAAACATGAGCGTGAGAAAACCAGGGAGCTACAGAACTCAGAAAGAAAGCTCACAACTTTCTTTTTCAAGCACAACCCATAGAGTGGCTTGATTTGTTTTACGCTGAGTCTACTCTGATAAAATATATATATATTAACAAATCCAAACAACAAAATAGATTAAAGCAATACCAAAGAACTTTCCCTCTGTCGCACACACGCTATTTATTTATCCAGCACTTTGCAAATAACGATGTCCACAGACAAGGTAGAATATTTTGCATGACTTATAAAAGTACGATGTATTGCGACATCAGATGCAAGTCAAATTTGTAGTTTCTTATGTCTCATTCCATCGAACTACAGATCCGCTATCCGATCTGGCAAACTTACATAGTGCAGTTATAGCCGATAGAGGGCCGCGAAGGGAATGCAGAATTGCCGTTCACCCTGTTACGAGTTGATGAACCACTGAAACGATTTTGGAAACATTATTTTAAGGTACAAAAAAACTCTTTGGTGTTGCTTTAAGAAATAAATCAATAATCATTCAAAGTAAATACTTCTATAATAGAGTGAATTCTTAAAGACTGGAATTGTGTATGTGAGAAAGCTTTAACAGTACTGTTGTGTACCAGTAATAGAGAACAGTTAGATTTAAACATCTAGAGAACAGTAGGCCTATCCATTTGGTAGGAGGTCCAGGCCCAAACCAACAATTCCAGAGACAGTTTTTACCCACAAGCCATCAGGCTACAGAACTGATGGCTACACTAACCCTTTCACAAACATACATCATACAATGTTCTGTGTTTCTAACTAGCCAGCAAATAAATGGGCAAACTGAAACGGCTTCAAACAAGGATTCTTTTTACTTGCAGAAATCACGCGTGAAACAGGCATAGCATCTCTCATAACACTCCCTCATGTCATTCACGTCTAACGTAACCCGCTCCATTATGGGTAATGTAGTATTACTGTGTAACTCAAATACAACTTCAAACGTAAAGTGTTCAACAACAATAAACATTAAGTTGCAACATACCAACATGCTACTAACACAATGACATACATCTATGGCTAGAGCAGTGTTTTTCAACCTTTTTTGAGTACATTTTTACATTTAAAAAATCCCGCGGCACGCCACCAAGCAAAAATATAGCCTAACAAAATTACACACTGTAGCCTAATACAGCAAAATTTAGTCTCTCCATTTGTTTATAGTTCAGTTCAGAGTCTACATTTTTTCCCTTTTCAAGTAGGCTAGGCCTTTTTATCTATCGCTGTTTTACATCTTTTCACCCATAGATATTAGAAAATTAGATGCCGCATTAGTGGCATCGTGAAGGCTACGTGAATGCGGCCGTCATATTGCTGGTGGCAAACACCTATGGGCAACACTTGTCGACAATCAGAGACACTGTCTGATTTCCAATCAAAAACACCTGTTTCTCCATTGGCCTCCAGTGATTGTTTTCCCCAATGCCATATCATAATCGCCACTTCTCATGCCCATCACTTAATTAACAAGGTCTTTATTGAGCTACATAGTGCCACCCACTGACATGAAAGAGTATTTATTTATTTAGCAAGTCACTACATTGCAGGCACAGATGCTCAACAATGGCATAGCCTAGCCTAGCCTACTATTTGCAACAACACACAATAATACATGTTTCTGGACTGATTAAGTGAAATTGGACAATTTCCCTGTGGTTGAAAATCACTGGGCTAGAGCCCTAACTCACCTCTTTTACAGTTTATGCTGTTTTTATTTTTACATTGTTTATCACTTTATTTTGCCCCCTGTATTATATCCGTATCTCTTCTTTTCACTTCAGACTTTCAATAGCCTTTCATTTGTAATTCATTTGCATTATTATTATCAAGTATATGAGAGTGTTTGGAGTGTAGTGATGGTTAAGGAGGTGACTCACCTACTGGGCTATCCTCATAGATGTTGACAGGTTGCAGTGGTTCAAATACTGGAGCGTTGTCATTCTTGTCCAGCACCTTTACTGTTACGGCAATGGGGGCCTCAGCCAGAGAATCATTCTTTTTGAAGGCTGCATAACCAGTCATCTGTACCACACACACACACACCAACAAACCAACAAAGTAAGAAGCATGTAATTTATAATCCTGTTCAGGAGTACCATGGACCTTGCAAAACAAGTTTATTTATTTTTTTCTCGTACCAACAGTAGGCTACTCAGTGACTTTGAAGAATAGAGATCTATGTGAAAAATGACCAAACTTGACTTTGGGTGGGCAAGACACAATGCTTGGGAGGGCTCAGCGCACCCTGGCCCCTGCCTAGAGCCATCCCTGTTGGGTCGACACACATAGCAATAAATCATTATATGGACACTCCAAAATGGCACGTTGACAAGATATAACCTCATTAGGGTAGAGAACATGACGGCCGGCAGCGAGTGAGATATGTGGGTCCGACTCTCGTGGGGAGAAAATGTTCTTACACTCTTAATCAACTTTTTTGTGATGGAATAACTACTCTTTATTTGATATAGTTGACGTTAAAACGCTGCCCGCCCTTTGGGACTTTTAGGCAAAACTCTAGCGAGTTAACCTAAACAAACAAACATTTCCACCTGTTCGTGTATGTCGCCTAAGACCCGCTCCAAACCAGGGATGGAGAAAATCCAAGCAACGTTAGACACGCTGGTGGCATCTAACGCCAATCTCACCAGTAAATTGGATAAACTAGACGCTCTTTCTAAAAAGATGGACAAATTAAACGCGTCTGTGGACTCGATCGGTGCGCGGCTGGACTCAACTGAGGCCAACTTGTTTGAGCAAACCAACAAAGTGGCAGCGCAAGAGTTGACAATTAAAGCCCTGGAACATAAACTAGAGGAAGCTATGAACGCAATTGATAACCTTGAAAATCGATCCAGGAGAAGAAACCTCCGTTTGCTGCACCTGCCGGAAAACAGTGAGGCAGGCTATAGTATGGAGGCCTACCTGGCGAAGACCCTCTCTGCTCTTCTTTCCATTCCATTGGAAAGGCACGACATTGAAATCGCTCACAGAATCGGTCCATTTGTCGTGAATTCCAGGCCCCGTACCGTCTAGCCTATTTATATCTCTATTTTCCTTTTTCTTTTACTTCGTGGCCTGGGCATTTGGGACTTAAAAATAGAGCTTATTGTTTACTGCTGTTCAAAGACTCTTAATAATTTTTTGTTTATGGAACCCAGTGTTGTGAAGCCCTATGGAAATGAATGGTAGGCCTAGACTAAACCTACGGATGGCTTGCTTGTCTGTTTATCTGTTTTGTTTTGCCCTTGTATCTTGGCTAAGGTCTTGGCGAACGGGGGGTTCGCTTGCTGCTGTGCGGGATGTGTGTTGTGTGTGTGTGTGTGTGGCTACGTTTCTGGCTGGGGGAGTTTGTGTGTGTGGGGTCGTCTGGTGTGTCTGTGTTTGCTACGTTGGTGTGTGTGTGTGCATGTGTTTGTTGGGGGTGGGGGGACGGATCTTGCGCTACCTGCTCATTTTTCCCATGTTACTCACAGCTCATTATTTGTCTTTGGTACCATGATATAAATGACTAAACTTGTGGCCTGAATTTGCCCTTTAAACACATACGTTTTCTGGAGGTACTTAGAAGGGAGGGAGTGGACATAGCCATGGTCAGCGAATCCCACCTGCTTCAGAAGGATGTCCATAAACTGCAGAATAAACATTACTGTGTAAAGGCAAACTCTTCAGCCCTTAATAAAACTAAAGGAGTATTAATTGTTGTCCGCCGCAACTTTCAGTTCACCAACTTAGGTGTGGGTAGTGACTTAGATGGCGAAAACCATTATAGAAAATAAGAAAATTGCCTTCTTGTCCGTTTACGCCCCTAACAGTTCTGAATTCTATACACGATTGTCTAACACCATGCATGATCTGCCAGATTACCGGTTAATTATTGGAGCAGACTTTAACGCAGTCTGGGACCACTCCATAGACAGGACGACTGTAGTTGAGGGCAGGGATCAGAGATCAGCGTCTGGTGCATTAAGAAAATGGGCTCAGGATTTTTCGGTAATTGATATATGGCGTGCTACCAATCATAATCGACAAGACTTCTCGTTCTTTTCAGCAAGACATCAATCATTTTCTAGAATAGACTTCATTTTTACATCCAAGGATCTCTTTGAAAAGGTAAGTACGGACATGCTCTCCCTGGCCTTTTCAGACCATAAGGCTGTCATTTGTAAAGCTAACCTTTCTGTATCGCATGACCGCGCTCCACGCTGGCGTCTTAACACCTCTTTATTGCGCAATGAGAGCTTTGTGAATCAACTTGATTCTGGCCTAACAGAATTCATATCATTTAACGAGCATTCAGTCGTATATTAGAAGTAATTGTGTATCGTTTGCGTCCAACTTAAACAAGACTCGTCAACGCAGGGTTCTTGAATTCGAACGCGAGCTTGGGCAATTGGAATGTGCCATGCACAACAACGTTTCCCCAGATTCAATCACCCAACGTAAAAAAATAAAAGACGAGTTGAATTCATTATTCCGACAGCGTGCTGAATTTCTTATCCACCGCACACGTCAAAACCATTACTTGCCACTCAAAGCCGCTCACTTGCCATAAGCCTGCGTGCCAGTGAAAACTTTGCGCATATACCTGCCATTAAAACATCAGATTTTTTAAGGATTTAAAGCTTACAAAATTATTGCCCCATGAGGCAGCATCCCTAGATAATTCTTTTACAATAACCGAATTGGAGATGGCTTTACGTAGCCTTAACAAAGGGAAATCGCCTGGGTTTGACGGAATTCCTCCTGAACTGTATTTGCAATTTTGGTCACAGCTTGGCCCTCTGTTGCTGAACATGTTCAACCATGCCATTTCAATTGGCTCTTTTTCGAGAGATGTTAACACCGCTACGATTACTTTACTTCATAAAAAAGGAAAAGACCCAAATGAATGTGCAAATTATCGTCCTTTATCTCTTTTGAATGCGGACATAAAGCTCTTCGCTAAAGTGCTCACATTAAGGCTTGAGCCCCTTATGAATAAGCTCATCCACCCTGACCAAACTGGTTTCGTAAAATCTCGCCTATCTTCAGACAATGTTCGCAGACTACTGCATATAGTAGAAGCTTCTGCTGAGGTTCAAACTCCTTGTGCTGTGTTATCTCTGGATGCGGAGAAAGCTTTTGATCGCCTTGAATGGCATTACTTATGGGCTGTTCTTCACCATAAGGGGTTTGGTACGAATTTCATCAACATGATAAAAACACTTTATGCTTCTCCTTCTGCCATGGTAATGACGGGCAATATTTGTTCGTTGTTATTTCCTGTGGGCCGTAGCTCCAGACAAGGCTGCGTTCTTTCTCCATTTTTGTTCATTCTATCTCTGGAACCCTTGGCCCAGACGGTGCGTCAGTCAACCCACACTCCTATTACGGTTCATGGAACGGATCATTTCATCTCTCTTTATTGTGATGACATTTTACTAGATCTTGGGGATGCAATTAATTCCACTCCACATATTTTGTCCATATTTAATATATTCGGGAGTATATCGGGGTACAATATAAATTGGTCCAAGTCGGCTCTCCTTCCTCTCAACGATACTATGAGGCAAGCTTCTTTACCAAGCGATATTCCAGTGGTTGATCATTTTAAATACCTAGGCTTATCAATTTTTCCCTCGATTCAATCAACCGTCTCTTTTAATTTCAACTGGACTCTCAGGCAGGTGGAATCTGATTTGGAGCGCTGGTCATCCATTCCCAATTCTTTTCGAGCAAGAGCTGCCATCATCAAGATGAACATCTTACCACGGGTCAATTTCTGTAGTTCAATGTTGCCCTTAGCACCCCCTGCTGGACATTGGGAGAAACTTCATAAATTAGTGTCTAGGTATGTCTAGAAAGGGAAACGCCCACGGATCAAAATGTCCATTTTGCAGAGGCAAAAACTATCGGGAGGTCTTGGGTTCCCAAACTTCCAGTTTTATTTCTGGTCCTTAACACTTCGTCCTCTTCATACCTGGTTAAACCCGGATGCACAAGTAGCTTGGCGTTCTTTAGAAGAAAACCTAGTAAGACCACATAGGCTTCAGGATTTAATCTACTCTAACATCCCTCTTAAAACCTGTAAATCCAAATTTGGTTCATTAATCTCACATCTTCTTTCCACATGGAGAAACATGGAACCACAATCTGAAAATCTTTCAAAATTCCATCCTCACCTTCCTTTATTTAATAATTATGCCCTTCGCTTGGGTGGTCATCAGATTTCCTTCCATCAGTGGAGCGATAAAGGGATCAATACCCTTTCCGACATTACATCAGGTAATGTACTCAGATCTTTTCAAGACCTGAAGTCACATTACAACTTACCTGGTACCTCTTTTTTCTTCTACCTGCAACTCCGCAGTGCCTTACGGGCATATGGAGTCCCTTGGGGAGAACATTTGGAACCTCATCCAATTCATAGAATTTGTGGTATTGCATCTACCCGAGGCTTGGTCTCCTCTCTTTACACATACATCACCAAACATGCAGAAAAAACGCTGCAGGTTGATAGTCACTGGAGCCAAGATCTCTCAATTGCACCTCAACACAATCAATTGGTCTACAGTCTGGTCAAGGATAGTCCTATCATCGCGTAATCCCAACCATCAGATTATTCATTATAATTTCATACACAGACTCTACTGCACTCCCCGTAAATTATTTTTAATGAAATTAAACCTATCTCCCAACTGCCAGCTATGTTCTTCAGGTACAACAGGAACTTTTGTTCATATGGTCTGGGACTGCCCTGGTGTGAGAGATTTTTGGAGTATGGTCTCCAGTAAGATGTCCATAGTACTTGAGCGTACCATCCCTTGTTCCCCAACTATCTTATTGCTTAGTGATTTTACTGGTCTAGACCTGTCTTTGATGCACCAACGCTGGTTCCTGGTAGGCCTAACTGCTGCCAAGAAGCTTATAGCTCAGAGATGGAAAGCACCTCATGATGATTTGGCATACTAATTTTGTCAACTTTGTTGAGCTGTATCAGATAACCGAATCTCTTTCTTTTTGGGCGGGGGCGGGAGGAGCAAGACCTGGGGATGGGGGGAGTGAATGTGGTTGAATGCTGTATGTTGTTTTATTTGATGTGTGTTGTCTTATTTGTTGTCTTAGATGTATTTCAGTTTTTGTATGTGTTTGTTGTATGAAGCAAAATACAATAAAAAATTGATCACAAAAAAAAGATATAACCTCATTCACATGTCTACCATCCAGTTAAGACAATGAGGATGCGACATACTGGTATACACACACTTGATGGTCTTTTGGGCCCCCACCGTCAACTTCAAGGCAGCGCTGCCTCCGTCGACTGAAGGCACCTAACCCTAACCCTTGCCTAACCATAGCGCCTTCCAGGCAGCACTGCCTTGAAGTCGACGGTGGGGGCCCAAAAGACCATATAACTATTACACACATCATATTTTAATATAAATCACAAAAAAACAAGACGAATTGTCCAATTCCTTATTTAAACCATTGGGATGTAGCCTAATGTATTATGGTAAAAAATGGTTGAAATAAAGGTTTATTACAGAGGTCTCTCTATATCAAGAAAATATGCCCTTATCTTACAAAATTATGTGCTCATTTTACTAAATTGTGCTCTAATTCTAAAAACAAGTCTTTCACCAACACCTCTAAAGTGACATAGACCAGAAAAAAACAGAAAAACTCCTCTGTCTGATTATATAGCCAGTTCCTTGGAGTTAGATGCATTTGCACAAGGGATGATGATTTCCACACAAACTCTTTGATGTGTTTTTGAAGAGGGGTCCATGAGAGGTCTAAGATCAGGTATTTGCAAAGACCCATGGGAAGTATAGACCCTCTCCAACTATGCAACCAATCATGTCTGTAGGACTGCAACGATTAACCGATTAGTTGTTAACTATTAAATGAATTGCCAACTATTTTGATAATTGATTAATCAGTTTGTGTCATTCTTTAAGGAAAATACATAAAAATTCTCTGACTGAAGCTTCTAACTTGAATATTTTTAGCTTTACTTTCTCCTCTATTACAGTGACCTAAATAACTTTGGTGTGTAGACAAAACAAGACATTTTAAGACATAATCTTGAGCTTTGGAAAACCATTTTCACTATTCTCTGGCATTTTATCAATCAAACAACTAAGAAAATAATCGTCAGATTAATCGACTATGAAAATAATCGTTAGTTTCAGCCCTTCATGTCTGTACCCAAAGCATTTCTTGTAGCATGGAAAACAACACTGAGCTAAGGGTAACTCAAGGGTAAACAAGAAGAGAAAAAATATGTTCTCTTTCAAACATTCATTTCGGTATCTCACAATGGGAACGCCTCTTGTGTGCCAATCAACGGAAGCCACAATAGCATCACGTCTGCCAATGGCAGACCCAGTCGGGATAACCCTATAAATCCCGCACCAGACTTGTATCCAACATTCTTGTTCTCTTCCCGTGAACAACGCGAAGCTCAACTGCGCAGCTCATGGCACCGACAGGCTACTACACCAGCTTCTGGGCTGCATCGACTCTTGTTCACAGCGAACCGCAAGGCCCTCCCGCTGAACGTCCAGCAGCGCCGGAATTCTGAGGCAACGGTGCTACGAGCTGACCGCGGTATCACTTCTAAAGTTGACTGACTCGTGGTTATCAAATTGTCAATCGAAGGCCAATTGATTCACAAACTGTATATATATATCTCCACTTTTAGTAGAGGCAAGCTCTTTCCCCCTTCAGCGGTCACTCGCGAAGTGGTTTCATTCCTTCCGATGGAAAAGCCATCTACCTCGAAGGCTTTAACCGGGGTCGACTGGGGAGACATGGGGCCTCATTTATAAAAGGGTTGCGTAGAAACCATCCTTCATTTGATCTAAGATCATTTCTGAAATGATCGTATGTGTAATTCAGAGAAAACAAACGTACGCACAAAAAAACGTGCATACGCCACCCTTCCAGATGTGCCCATTATAAATCACAAATGAATGTCAACTTGTGCGCAGCCAGATAGTTTTAGGTCTCCGCCTTGTAAACACCCCCTCATCAATATCATTAGCATATGTTTTAATGAAATCAATGGCCTAAAAGCTGTAGCTTATGTAAAATTATATATTGAAAACATTGTATAGGCCTAGCCTATGCCATCTGATGTTAACTAGCCTATATGCGTCAGTTCGAATAGCTTACCTAATTATGTTTTTTCCAGCAAAGCTTTCTGGAAAGAGATCGTATGCATCCATGTCCATTGTCCTCTGCTCGCTTTCATTCCTTTTGCTTGCAGTAATGTGAATAATCAACATTTCGTATGTTTAGGCCTACTTTGTAGAAAAAAAAATGGGTAGGCCTAGCTTATGAAGGAAAGACCTCTAGGCCTATATAATCCTGTACGTTATGGTACAGTAGGCTACTGTATGTTTCCAATAAGACCCAGGGTAATATGCTGATTTAACCTACAAAACAGAGGACTAAATTATAAGCGTGATATGTCATGTAGGCTTAACGTTTCTTTTAGGGTAGGCTATGTTTTTTCTGAAAAAGTAGCCTAGTTCGCCGGTCATTTTTCATTCATTCTGCATATATTTGCTATCATTTTCTTTCAATAATGTCCAATGGCTTAAACATTGTCCTTTATTGTTTGCTTTAGGCTTACCTTTATATTTTATCTGAAGCACTTCCCTGAAGCAAGCCATCGTCCCATCATGTTTCAAAGCTGCCACCATCATACCTGTGCCGAAGAAAACTGCTCCATCCTGCTTCAATGACTACCGCCCTGTGGCACTGACACCCATCATCATGAAGTGCTTTGAGCGGCTTGTCATGTCACATATCAAAGCCATTCTCCCCCCCACCCTGGACCCCTTCCAGTTTGCATACCGAGCCAAGCGGTCTACAGAGGATGCAATCTGCTCTGCCCTCCACCCAGCCCTCACCCACCTGGAAAAAAGAGACTCATATGTGAGATTGCTGTTTATAGACTTCAGTTCTGCATTCAACACCATAATACCACAACAACTCATCTGCAAACTTGACAAACTGGGACTCAGTACCTACCTCTGCAACTGGCTACTGGACTTCCTCTGTCAGAGGCCCCAAGTAGTACGTGTTGGCAACAATACCTCAAGCAGCATCACACTGAGCACAGGGGCCCCCCAAGGCTGCGTGCTCAGTCCGCTGCTCTTCACCCTGCTGACGCATGACTGCACTGCAACCTACAGCAACAATCACATAGTGAAATTTGCTGACGACACAACTCTGGTGGGTCTCATCACCAAGGGCGACGAGACTCAATACAGGTTGGAGGTCGACCATCTGACCACGTGGTGCAGGGACAACAACCTCCTGCTGAACGTCAGCAAGACCAAAGAGATTGTTGTTGACTTCCGGAGAGGTCACACCCAACACCTGCCACTGACCATCGACGGTGCTGTGGTGGAGAGAGCGAGCAGCACCAAATTCCTGGGGGTGCACATCAGTGAAGACCTCTCCTGGACCACCAACACTGCATCACTGGCGAAGAGAGCTCAGCGCCGCCTGTACTTCCTGCGGAAACTCAGGCGAGCAAGTGCTCCACCAGCCATCATGACCACATTCTACCGAGGCACCATCGAGAGCATCCTCTCCAGCTGTATCGCTGTGTGGGGCGGAAGCTGCACTGAATACAACAGGAAAGCCCTGCAGCGCATAGTGAACACAGCTGGAAGGATTATTGGTGCTTCACTCCCCTCCCTGAAGGACATTTACCTCACCCGCAAGGCGACCAAAATTGTGAGTGATGCAAGTCACCCCGCTCACAATCTGTTTGATCTACTGCCCTCTGGGAAGAGGTACAGAAGCCTGCGCTCCCGCACTACCAGACTCACCAACAGCTTCATACACCAAGCCGTAAGGATGCTGAACTCTCTCCCTCCTCTCCCCCCTCCACCCTCAGCTACATAACATCCTGGACATTGGACCCAAAATGGCCGCCTGCACTACTCCACTTGCACACTTGCACACTTTACAACTGGTGTTGTTGTCCTGAAAACACAACACTTCTGCTGCTCTTACATAACTTGCACCACTATGCCACTTTCTTCTTACTTAGGTCAAACAGAACTACCCAAGCCTTTTATTGGCCTGAATTTGCACTAGTATTTTTATTGACTGTCTATGCACAATTTCAACCACATTTTGCTGCTCTTATTTTTTCATTATTATATGTGCCCTCTTATTTACTTACTTTTTTGTTTACTTGAATGTTATGTTTGTCTGTGGACCTAAATTGGTAAAATATGTCTTGTCTTCACCGTGGGATAGTGAGAAACGTAATTTCGATCTCTTTGTATGTCTGGAACATGTGAAGAAATTGACAATAAAGCTGACTTTGACTTTGACTTTATCCTACATTATTCAACTCACGTATTTTCATCTGATCTTGGGCACTGCCAGTCAAAAAAAGCAAACAGGTGCGCGCACCTCTTTACGCAACTCCGACGCAACACTAAATATGACGATGCCCTGCTTTCAGAGGATAACTTTCGTCCCTTGGTTGTGTAGGCTATATATGATATAAAATATCTATAGCCTACATTGTATAGCTTACAGTCAAATATTACCTTTCTGTTACGAAGCTGGGAATAGGCCTATGAGCGCAAATTAGGATGTAGTGGAGGCTAAACGCGAGTAAACGCAGTTTATCCACCTTTCAGAAATGGAGTTTAGGCCTACCCACCTCTTATTAGAGTTTATCCACCTCTCAAAAAAGTTTATTCACTTTTAACATTCAAAACTGTATGATCAAATACTATCCTATATTCCCAATACTGTACAATAACCTCCAACATTATCAAACTGTTCGAATGCCTTTTTAAAAAATCCGATACCGCATGGCGCAGTCCACCTCACCGAGATTGCAGAATTCATAGTTCACCCACCTCTTATTTTAGCACTACATCCCTGGAAACAAATGTACTTTTCCTCTCCTAAACGAGGGCAATTGGACATTTTATGGTAAATATTAGATTGGTGAGAACACTAAATATACTAGATCACCTGTAAGAATGTTTCAATCATTCTATCGTAGGGCTTGGTGTTTTTTTTTTTTAGATATTATTAAATAAGTAGGCCTAAGCTATAGGTTTTTTCACTTTCTTAAGTGGGCTATAGTTCTCATTAGCAGTTTTATGCTAAACCATGAAACATTAAGCTGTGTCCAAAAACGTCTTTAAAAATCTTCTGATATTGATCATGCATATGGCAAAGAAAGACATGAGATCGTTGGTCTTGGAATTTTGATCGCACTTAGACCTCAGATTACTTGCAGTACCCCGGCATTACCACAAGGAAATGGTCGTACGTCAAGTTTGAACCTGACGTGGAGATAAGCACTTTTCCACGTCAAAGACGGTTTTTATAAATCTGAGCGTTGGCATGGATTTGAGCGTACGCACGGTCTAAGATCAAATCTGTGCGTAAGAACGCTTTATAAATGGGTCATTCCGTGTGAAATCACCCAATTTCAGCGCAATTTGGCAGGTGACCCTCTCCGAAAAAATCTGAAAAAAAGGTGTTTGTAGACCAAATCCATGCATAGATCTTAAATAGTATATCTGTATAACTAATCGTTGCAAAACTACAGCCCTTTGAAACTTCAAGTCATTTTAAGCATTGTGGTGAACAATCCTTTTTGTTCAACTTCCAGCATTATTGACTCTTTTGGTATTTCACATACATTAGTGAAACTATGTGAATAGAAGTACATTTTCCTGTTGAATTAATAAATTCCAATCGGATCAGACGTATCTTGTGTACTTTCCCCTCTGGAAAGCTCTGAAAATGGCTATAAATTCATAATGTGAAAAGACATCATCACCTTTGAGGGCTTCTCACAAATTCATCATATTCATATATTGTTTACTTGAATGTTATGTTTGTCTGTGGACCTAATTGGTAAAATATGTCTTGTCTCCACCGTGGGATAGTAGGAAACGCAATTTCGATCTCTTTGTATGTCTTGACATGTGAAGAAATTGACAATAAAGCAGACTTTGACTTTGACTTATTCTTCCATTGACTTCCATTGTATTAAAAGAGCACCACATGTGGTGCAAAGTGGTACTGCAGATCCAATACAAATTCAGTGGATTTATAGACAATATTTTTAAAAAATCTTCTCAATGAAGAAACTCAGCAACAAGCCCAAATTTTGGGCAGATGATCCTCGCATACAGAATGATATATGGTAAAATTTAAAAAAATCCAGTTAACTGTCCACGTGGTGAAATGAGAAGATGAAAACGGGCTTTTTGAAAATCAAGCCCAATTTAATAAAAATGCTCTGACAATATGATAATGTTAACAACCAAAATGAATGCATGGACATGACCTTATAATCCATACATGAGTGGGAAAAAAATCTGATGAATTTGTGTCACATACTTTTTGAATGACAAGCCCTCAAAGGTGGTGATGTTTTTTCACATAATGAATTTATAGCCATTTTCAGAGCTTACAAGATACACCTGATTTGATTGGATTGTTTAATTCAACAGGAAAATGTACTTCTATTCACATAGTTTCACTAATGTGTGTGAAATACCAAAAGAGCCAATAATGTTGGAAGTTGAACAAAAAGGATTGTTCACCACGATGCTTAAAATGACTTGAAACTTCAAAGGGCTGTAGTTTTGGAACCATTAGTGATACAGATATACGCATAGGTTTGGTCTACAAACACCTGTGATTTTTTTTCAGATTTTTTGGGAGAGGGTGACCTGCCAGCCACTGGGTGATTTGACACGGAATGACCCAAATGAGGCCCATGGTCTCGAATGAGACTAGGGTTGGGCACCGAAACACGGTTCTAATATGGCACCGGTGCCGACGCAAACGGTAGTAACTGCATCGAATAACAACGTGGATTTCGTGCCTCATTTCGGTGCTTAAATAGCGTTTTATTTTTTTTATACATCACTGCATGTCATGTGCCATCTCTAACGTCTTGCTCTGATAGCAACACATCCAGATACAGTTAGCTAACATAAACACTGGATGTATGAGGGTGCACCACACCACATAGGCCAGTGGACAGTGTTTGACAGCTTGCGTGAGCCCAAGTAGCTTGCTTTAAAGCGATATCGCGAGCTCCTGTCAAAATCTAGCAGTGGGCCTAACTACACACAAGCAAAAGGCTATGAAACAACATCAACAGTAGCCTATAGGTTACACAATATTCTTGCTAATGTGCTAACTGGCATTTATTTGAAATGTTATCAGCAAAGTTGTAAGGTGAAAACTTTATTTCACGGTGTGTTCTAAACAACATAATGGCATGATATTAATCTTTCATGTGCATGAGGCCCATATAGCATCACAATGAATATTAAGATCAGGTTAAAAGTTAGCTGGCAAAAACATAAATATGTAGGTTACATACCTGATGTCACTGAGCTGTCAAAGAGGCTATGAAACCATCTCCATATGTTATCGCTAATTAAACTCAGCTGACTGGTGTTAGCGCATAGCCATGCTGTTAAAATGCCTACTAGGCTAGCGCTGGGAATCTAAACACTTCAACAACGTCATGTAGCCTAACATGTTCAAAACTATTGCGTGTTATGGGTTAAGACATGAAATTTCTTGAAGCATTTGGGAACACACTGAATTAACTGGAAAGTAGAGTCCCTGTTAGATAACCTTGCTTGCAAATGCCGTCAGGGCCATAGACAGTAAAGGTCAGGGCTCTCAAGTTTTGAAGTTCTTCTTCTTCTTTGAATTTTAACGGCAGCTTGCATCCAACTAGTTGCATGACTGCCATCTACAGGACTTTTAATTCATTACACTATATTCTGATAAATAAACCAGTATCCATTAAAAACGTAAAGAAAATTCTTTTCCCCCTCCCACTTGACCCTATTTCTAAAATACCTTTTAGAGATAGATCTTCTACTCCAATCTCTCAAAATTAATAAATGCTCTTGATAATTGTCTTGTACATGACACTGAAATACATGCACCAAATCCATCTCAGGATTTTCAGACTTAAACTTTGGGCTAGTCCACACGTACGAAACCGATCTTTTTTTCCTCCGTCTTCCCTGAAACCGCATCAAGAATATTTGCGTCCAAACGGATCCATCTCAACACGACTCAACACGTTACTTCATACCCCAGGCCTATAGGTGGCACTGTTTCTTTACAGAAATTGACCAAATTTTGTGCTTTACAAACAGACAGAATAGGCTATGACGAAATGGCTAGTGTGAGGACACCAGAATTGTTTGTGTGGACTGATGGTGAACTGTCAACTGTAGTCAACTGTAAAATTAATAAACTTTATTTTACGGTTTGTGAAGGGTGCAATCCCGTCCTTTATTTGGCTAACGCAGGTAGGCCTACTAATCACCTTTACTTTCTTTGGTTGTAGGATAGTCCGTGATTCACATTAGTTTTGGCTATCACCGCAATTAGGCTACTAAACGCAAGGCTTACCCAAGTTCTAGGCTATTCTGTCGCCACATTTATAATATTGCTATAAAACCTTCGTTAGTAACAGTCAATACGTTTGCCTGCATCAAATCAAATCGCGCATTTGCATTCAGTGTGTTACCAGCTTAACGTGAGTTCTAAGCGTCTTTGTATGCTTATATCTGATTTCACTCGACTGTGAATGCATGTATATATGTTGTAAGACATGTAAAATAAATGAATGACACTGGCACTACGAACAAATTAATGTAGCCTAAACTTACACCGCACTTTCCTAATAACTTAAGTTCTCTCGCGTCACTGACAGTAGCTAGAATGCATTAAAAAACACCGGGGAAAAACAGTGTTCAGTCCACCAAGTCATAAGCTATCGGCGCTGCGCAGCACCAGTTGTGATATTTATCTTACGGAGTGTAATCGTAGGTAATGTCATGTATGAAAACTAGTATTGTTAGGCAATACTATAAGTGCAAGTCCAGGGCAGCTGAGGTGTGGCGATGACATCATCGATACGCAAGCAGGATGTGCGGTTTCGCTGTCTAAACGAATTCAAACGGGCTACGGTTTCAGATTTCTCCACTCTGGGACCAGGTTTCAGAAAAGTGCGGTTTTGGGCAGTGCGTTTACAGGATTCGTTTGGACGCTCGGCCAAGACGAAGCAAAACCTCTGCGTTTAACCTAAAAAGCGTCTCCGTGTGGACGGGCCCTTAAGCAGCTCTAAATCTTTCTAGTTGCCATAATGGAATTGAAGGCCACATTACTCCTGAACAGAAGCTCTTATCTAGAATAGACAGTTCTTGTGCCACAGTCTCCCCTGTCCATCCAAAACATGACAGATTTGCCACTTCTCTCTCGCAGCTTGGTTGAATAGCAACTTTAACTGGGTGATCACACCCTTGACCCATTAAATTGACCCAGTAGTTTGCCTGAAGCCGTTTTCTTCGCAAGTATAATGGCATCTCTCCTGTTTCTATCTGTAAAGAACACACTGGTGAAGAGCGCACGGCTCCTGTACAAATTCTTAGCACTTTTGCTTACATCTAGTCCAGCTAAAACTGACTTGGCTGCAGATCCATATGCCAGACACCCATAATCAATTCTAGCTCTAATTAAATAAATATAAATCTGTTTCAGAGAAGCTATGTCTGCCCCCCCAGTCCATTCCACTAAGACACCTCATTAAATTCATAACTCTTTTACACTTGTCAATAACCTTAGAAACATGCTCCCTCCATGTAAGTCTAGAGTCAAAAAAGACACCAGGAAATGTAAAACTTTCAACCCTTTTCAAGTCCCTGCCATACATCTTTAGTTTAAGACTTTCATCAATTTTCTTTCTAGCAAAAAACATCATTTTAGTCTTCTCGATAGAGAATCTAAAACCCCACCTCTTTCCCCACTAGGGTTAAAGTTTCCTGTATTTTCTTCAGAGTGTACTGCACATGTTTCCCCCTTCTCCATAAGCTACCATCATCTGCATAATGACCTTCCAATACCTGGATCAACATTAGAAAAAATATCATTAATCATTATATTAAATAACAATGGACTTGACGCTTCCTTGAGGAGTTCCATTTTCAACTACCCACCTTCTGGACATATCTTTTCCTATTTTTACCTGAATACTTCTATTACTCCAAAAATCCATAACCCAGTTAAACATGTTTCCACCAATACCTAAAAGTTTTGAAGTTTGCAAGGAGTGAGACATTAGGCGAGTTCGACTTGCGGCAGATCTGTGCAGATCTGACTAGATGTGATGCATGCTGGGTTGAACACAATGCATACTGGGATGGACGCAATGCTTGCTGGTCTGAAATTCTGTCCGACTTCTGTCAGCCGGGGAGGGACTTACCACCGTGACACCATGTCACATGGCCTTAAAATATCGCGGGAGTCTTAGCCTGCAGACAGATCTTGCAGTTGCCTTCCACGAGCTGCACGAGCTGAAACACGCCCTCATGACGTCAGTTCAAAGACGTGATGGGGCCATTTGGGAGGAATGTCCTGATGACGATTATGACGGGAGGCTCATGCTGCTTCCTTATGTTGGAATATGCGAAAATAAACAGAAATCGAAGGGATACCTTCTTATATGTGATTTCTGCAACAATGGTAGGCTAGCCTACTGAAAACGTTTGGATATTCTGTTATTTTCTGCTGTTGGCTAAATAGATAGACACACATATAGGGGAAACACTTGATATTGAATTTATGTGCTACAATGCAGGCCTGTTAACTGTATGACAGCAGTGGTTTATTTAAACTACATCATAAGAATTTATTTCGTCAGTCATCATGCTCATTTTAATGAGTAAGAATGAAAGTTCTGCTGTGTTTATTGCAAACAAAATTCCGCGATATCTCCCGCGATGTCTCCCGCGAGTCACGTCAGGCAGACTGTAGCCTGCCTGTCCGGGATGAGCTGCCCTCTGTTGTAGCTCCTCCCGGCTAGCCTCTGAAGATCACGTTTATGTAGAAAGCCAGACCAAGTCAGACTCAGCCGAAGTCGAACTCGCCTTTTGTTTCTCAGAGGGGAGGGGGCGTGGCATTGGCACAGTGTCACGCCCCCTCCCCCCTGATCGAAGTACATGAAAGTCCTACGTCTGCTTGAACTACTCGTGGCGCCACACCCCCTCCCCCCGATCAACAGACCCACCCTCCCCATGTCCCATCAGAGAGCACAAATTCCATTATTTCAAACACACTGTTTATTTATTCTAGAACCCTATAGTAAATAATAATAAATAATAATAACATAAATTATAATAATAATTTCACCCAAATGGGCCCTTTGAACAACAGTGGCTCATTCTGCTCTAAATAAACAAATGAGAAAAAGCACATTTAGCCCCAAAATGGTCTCTTGAACAGTGGTGGTCCTGTCCGTGTGTGTGTGTGTGTGTGTGTGTGTGTTTGTTTGTGAGTGATGTTGTGTGTTGTAAGTCTTTGTGGCAGATTTTGATGCCTTGATGACTGATACTGGGGGCTCCCATTTAAAGCACTGTGGTTCAATGTCAGCCATTTTCACAGTCATGAGGCCATCCTTAAAAATATTCTTGTTTGCAGTAACAGCCAAAAAAATAAAAATCGGTAGGTAGGTCAATATTTTTTTTTCAAGATTCAAAGTAAAAAAAAAGTACAATTTTGGTCATGGTGATTACGTAGGTATGAATTTAAACAAATGTGCATATTGTGACGTAACTGACTGGGTCCTCAACCCGTGCCTTCAGGCGCAACCTCAATCTGATGCAAATGTAAACCAGCCTTTCTCAAACTTCTTTGACCTGAGGCCCAGACATCACCCTACACGTACCCAACACCCCCAAATTGTCATTATCATTATCACAATCATTATTATGCCTATATTGTTATACATGCACTTTCACTTAAATGTTTTGTGACATGCACATCAGAGGACTGCTTTACTAATGTAAGATATAGGGCTGTATTTTGGGCACCTGCGCATGGCGTAAAGTTCGTTTTTCACCCGCGCAAAGTTGAATTCGGTATTTTGCACGTTTATTTTTTAAACATCGCGCCCAGGGGTGTGGCAATTAACAACCTAGGGAGGAGCCTGGCGCGTTGTCTAAAAATTGCTATCATACACCACCTAAACCTGGTCAGAAGTCAATGGCGAGTTGTTCATATGCTATTTTAAGAGCGCATGTCAACAGTCATATTGGCAGGTGCACGCACCATCCTTCTAACATTCATGAACGCACACCAGTGCACGTCCATGCAAAGCATTACAAATTGCACGATTTTTTCCAACCTATGTTTTTGGTGGTAACCCATTGTCAGTCAATAGTGAAAGTAACTGCATATAACTGTCTTGTCGTTGACTGACTCCTTGGTGAAGTTAGTTTCACTTTGCCAATGAGTTCAAATAATAAACGAGTGCATGCATGAAGGCTATGCTAGGTTTTAGTAAAGCATGGTTTGAGAATGACTATTACATACGGTCTCGCAAGCAGCCTCCTTCAAATGCGCCGTTGAATGCCAAAATACCGATGCATTTATTTGACATATCGCGCTTTGCACCGTTAAAGGGAATGACAGATGTCATTCTCATTGGTTTGAAATGATGTTACGCCCCAAACACACCCATATGACTGATTAAAAAACCTAGGAACACCTTGTTGCGCCATGCGCTCCACTTTTGATAATGAAACCCCTCTTAATGTGAACTGGACATCCTACTAAATTTGAATAGACCTTTGACCAGTGACTTAGAATGTCATCATAGGGCCCATTATTAGTTGCATTGCTTTTGCTGCATGATGCTTGCATAAGAAAAGAAATACTTCTCAAAACAGCAACAATTATATGGGTGCTATTGTTTTGGGATGTTTCCCTCATGCAAGCATCATACATTGGTAGGAAATGGAGAAAAAAAATACATGTTTTTTAATGAAGTTTAATTTGAATGCCTGAATGTAAGGATTCAGGAAACACAATAGCAGCCTTTTTGGCGAGCAGATAGGCGTAAATCACTGAGCTGTTGATCTTTAACAGATAGAAAGAAGGCTACAATAGCTTTTGGCCACATTATATTCAAATTTGACTATACAATACTCAGTGCTATACAGTGTATTATACAGTCTCTGCTCTGTTTCTATGGAAGTTCCACAAATCAACGTTGTTCTATTAAGTGTCGTTAAACAATTAAATAGCATTCAACAGGTTGAAGCGGAGCTTTGATACCAACGTTATCGATT
This sequence comes from Alosa sapidissima, assembly GCF_018492685.1. NCBI lineage: Eukaryota > Metazoa > Chordata > Actinopteri > Clupeiformes > Clupeidae > Alosa > Alosa sapidissima. The sequence continues at coordinate 9,799,698 of NC_055968.1, read as the reverse complement.
AGTTTCAGTTTCTCTCGCGCAGATGCCTGCATTGAATGAACGCTCATACCACCACTTTATTGTATGGCTCCATGTTTAATGACATCGATAGCAGAAACGTTTGTTCTCTTTTTTTGTTGGTCCGCGGTATCTTGATCAACTGCGCAGCAAATTATCAGACGAAGCACCGGGCCTAATTTCACTCCACGACTCCGCGGACCAGCAGTCTCCACGTTGCGGACCCACATCAAAACAAAACTATTTCCTGATTGGTTGAGAAATCCTATTTTCTGATTGGCCGATAGGTTAGTAACTGAACAGCAGCTCTCTGAGCTGAATGAGCGCAAAGACAGCAACGTTGTGTGACACGTTTGTAAAATATAGCCCTTAGAAATTTGAAGTGAGAAATGCCATGTGTGGCGTGTGAGCGTGTGAAGTCATTGAATGTTTTAACATAGGCTACCTTATGGCAAACCGCCTACACTGGGTAAACTTGAAAGCAGAGCTTACCATTGTGTGTGTGCATGCATGGCAAGCTGTTTTAACATTTAAATGTATTATTCGTAGGAGCAATGAGATATTGATAGTAAATTGAATATAACAGTTCAATTTCATGTTCAAATTTGTCTTATCAATAATAAAAAAAAGCAATTCATGCTTTAGACCATTTTAATTTAAAACATTGTAAAAACAAAGTACCGGTTCGGGCACCGTTTCGGCACCGGCACCATTTTAAAAGTATCGATTTAGTACCGGTATCGTATAAACGATAACCAACCCTAAACGAGACCGACCCCCCCCCCCCCCCTTGTTCGGTCAAGATTTCCTGGCAGGAGAGAGGAGTAAAATGAACATTGACGACGACGAGGACGATAGCGCATCGGAACTTCTAGCTCTCCAGGCTTCATCGGATGAGGAGGATGCCTCCCGGCCACACAGCCTCAGGCCGCCCTGGGTCCGACTGGAGAGGCTCCAACAGGGGGGACTCCTACCCCTCCATCCGTTAACCTGTATGAGGTGTACAAGCGGGCAGCTGACCGGCTGGGTATCCCCTGGCCGGCGTCTCAGGATACAGACGGGGCGACTAGGGACATCTATGACGGTAAACGTCTCCCTGTCCATCAGGCCCCCACTAAGCAGTTCCTCCCCATGGTTCCTGCTTGCCTTAAGAATATGAAACTGTATTGGGACAAGCCGTTCTCCCACCGAGTGCCCGTCATGGGTTACTCCGGTTTGGACATGCACAACATGGAGGAGCTCGGACTGGCAGGACGACCGCCTGTCGAACCCTCCGTGGCATACCACCTCCACCCGAACTAGAGACCCGCTATGGCGTCCGCTACCCCATCTCTACCCAGTAAGATGGAGCGCTTCACAGCGTCAGATGGTGAGGGCATTGAACGTGACTACGTTGCTGATGGCCTATCAAGCAGAAATATTGGAGGAGATGGGGTGCCAGCTCGATGGCGGTGCACCAAGCCCAGGCTTATGGGAGGAGATATGCCACCTGACCGATCTCTCTCTTCGCACATGCCGCGTGGCCGCACCATGGGGCTGAATTTGTCCAGTCTATCGGACAGGGACAAGACGGCTATTTTGGATGCACCTGTTGACCCTAAAGGTCTGTTTGACCCTGCGCTTGCGACAATGCAAGAACAATGTGATGACAAAAAGGGCTCGGGCTATGTCTGCCACATAAAGTAGTGCCCCACGCACCCCCACCAAGGCGTTCGACACTGGTGAATTCTCAGCCAAGCTACAGAGGACCACGGCCGCAGCCAGCCAACTCAAGCGTCCAGGGAAATGAGCAACACCCGCCGCCTAAGGCCACTAATCCCAGGCCTTGGCCGAAGCAGTCTTTCGCTGCAGTAGCAGTGAGAAGCAACACCCAGGAAGGCAAGAGAAAGCGGCAGACCTGGGAACGGTGGTCTGATGCTCAAGAGACATGGACAGCACCTCAAGGTCCCTGTTTCCAAGTCTCTGGGGATAATCGAAGCTGGCCCCTCCCCTCCGAGGGTCCTAGGTCAGTTCCACGACATGTTCATGTTCATGCCCACAAAGGTTATGGAGCGGTCACACATGTTCCCCCTGTGTCCTCTAACATGCCACAGTTTTCCTCCTCGGAGGTGAGGGATGTTCAATAGAATATTGGGCAACAGGTCGTGCGTGCACCTTTTCACAGTCTGCACTACACCATACCTTTTTCAATAAAGTTTATGAAGCAAAAGAAAAAGACAAAAAACATTAAACATTTTCATTCTTGTCTGATCTCGGCACAGAGCGAAAGTGGCCCGGGCGGATTGCACAATTCCCTCTTTCTCCACCGGAGGACACTCGTACCCTTCCAGTGGAGAACAGAGATGTTTGTTCAGTGGGCCCTCTCACCAACCTAAACTACTGGCGCGAGTGCAACTCCCACCCGTGGGTTTTGCTCACAGTGAAGCGGGGCTATCGCTTACAATTTCGAACGGAACCACCTCCTTTCAATCAAATTGTGCTGTCAGAGGCAAATGGCGACTCATCTCGCTTTCCGGAGGAGGAAATATCCTCTCTGCTACACATGACCGCAATACAGTTAGTGCCAAAGGAAAAAAATCAGCAGCTTTTACTCCCTGTACTTTGTAATTCCAAAGAAAGGCGGAGGCCTCCGTCCTATTCTAGATTTACGACAATTGAACAAGCATCTACGCAAATATCCATTCAAAATGCTGTCTCACAAGACACTCGTGCAGTCTATTCGTCCAAACGACTGTTCGCGATTTGACAGACGCTTACTACCACATACGGATCTTCCCGCCCCACAGGAAGTATCTGAGATTTGCATTCCGCAAAAAAGTTTACCATTTGGCCTTTCACTTGAGCCGAGGCTTTTTTCGAAGTGTGCAGAGGCAGCTCTTTACCCTCTCCGGGAAAGGGGAATTAGAATTCTTACTTTTCTGGAAGATTAGCTTTTTCTGGACGATTAGGTTTTTCCTGTGCGCAAGCAGCGCACAGGAAGCGGCGCACAACATGGCTGCGCTGACAGCGCACCTGACAGCATTGGGGTTTTCCATAAACAAACAAAAGAGCAGCCTGGAGCCTGCCCAGCACGTAAAGTTTCTGGGGCTCCAACTCAACTCAGTCTCTTATCAAGCCATGTTGTCTCCGGACCGGGTCACTGCGTTCCACCAGTGCCTCGCTTTATTTCAGAGAGGCAGCCGCTTGCGTTACCACACATGCTTGCGTCTGTTGGGTCTGATTGCCTCAACTATCGCAGTAGTTCCCCTGGGACTATTACAGATGAGAGCTTTTCAGCGCTAGGTGTCCGCCCTACAGTTATGCCCAAAGTGACATCTCAATCGCCTTGTTCTAATCGACGCGGCGCGCGTAAAGTCACTCAGGTGTTGGAGGGATGCGTCCCTTTTTGCACAGGGCACACCCCTGGGAACGACAGCGGCCAGGAAAGTAATTTCCACAGATGTGTCCTTAGCGGGCTGAGGAGCGACGCATAAGGCAGATGGCCTCCTCACCTTCAGGATGCTCACATAAATTACTTAGAGCTAATGGCAGTCCAGCTTGCTCTAAAACACTTCCTCCCACTCACTCGAGGTCAGCATGTCCTATTGTCCGAGTGAGATCAGACAACACTACAACAGTGGCTTACATAAATCAGCAAGGGGGAACTCGCTATCTATGCTCACACAGGCTAGCCCACAAGTTACTGACGTGGAGTGCCTCACTGTTCCTGTCATTACGCGCAACACATATTCCGGGAACGCTGAACTCGGGAGCGGATCTACTCTCCCGGGGAATCCTCTCTACGGAGAGTGGACACTCCACCCCCAGATCTCTGCCATAGATCTCTTCACATCGCGAGAAAACTGTCTATTGTTCTTTTCCCTCACGGACGACAACGCACCGTTGAGTGTGCATACATTAGCATACCAGTGGCCAAACGTGCTGCTTTATGCGTTTCCACCAATAAGCCTGATAATTCCAATGCTGAGCAGAGTGAGGGAGAAGGGTCTGAGCATGATACTTATAGCACCACGATGGCCCAGCAGACAGTGGATAAAGGAGATAACTCTCCTGTTATTCGACCAGCCATGGCCCCTACCGTTGCGCAGGGACTTGTTATCTCAAGCGCGCGGACATATTTACCACCCTCGCCCCGAGATGGTGGCACTTTGGACTTGGCCTGTGAGAGGCAAGTTGGTTGGTCTTCCGCTGAATGTTGTTGTGAGTGTTCGAGCAGTGGTGTGACCCACACATATATTACCGTTTCAGTGCTCTGTGGTACAGATACTGTGTTTCTTACAGGATTTGTTGGATAAAGGTAAAGCTTGCTCCACGATTAAAGTTTGTTGGCGTCGGCAGCTCCCCTGTGGGTCAGCACCCCCTGATAAGTCGCTTCATGAAGGGTGTGCGACGCTTAAGGCCATGATTACGTCATGGGATCTGGCCATGGCGCTGGAAGTATTGGCCCAGAAGTCTTTTGAACCCTTGGACAGGGCCGACGCACTTTTTGTGCCGAATCGCCGATGTAGGCTAATTATCATTTAGGCTATATTTATTTTATTTATTTTTTTCTGACAGCACCTGCTGACAGCAGCCCACTGGTTAATTTTCCATACCGACATTGACATCGTCCAATCAAGTCTCTTACTTTTTTTTGTGGCCGCGCCGGTCTTTATAGAGTTCATTTGCCATAGGCCTACTAACGCAAAATTGACATAAACAAGATGCAAGATGATTTAGGTTGCCCACACACACACACCAACCTCAAGTTTCTTGAGAACTTTAATTACCCAAGTTGAACACATGGAACCAGTTATGTGGTTGCCCTGCATCAAGTTGCCCCATGTACTTTAGTATCGGCGATAGGGTGCACACACACACCAACCTCAAGTTTCTTGAGAACTTCAATCATTAGTTTCTTGACAGCCTCCAGCTGGTCTGAGAACGCATTCAACCAGAGGTATATCTACATCCTGGGTCTTTTTCAAAGGCATCTCAGTGAAAGACTTGTGTCGGCAGCCTGCTGGATCACTCCCTTAATGTTAACACATTTTTTCCGCTTGGATGTTACTGCTCCTTCGGTAGCGCATACAGTTCTAATTGTGACCTCTGAGCCTGAGGACCCATGCCGGTAGTACCATATCGGTGGGTTCGCTGAGGGCAGTTCCGCATTCGGGAGTTGTAAACATCACTTTCCCATTGTGAGATATTGAAACGAATGTTTGAAAGAGAACTTTAGGTTACTTAACGTAACCCCGGTTCTCTGATAACATGAGTGAGGTATCTCACTGACCTCCCCTCATTTTGCGGGGGGATTCTGTGCCATTGACCTGATCAAACCTCTAACCGACCGTATTGTCATTTCATACTCATTGACTAAACTGGATGGTAGACATGTGAATGATCTCATTAACATGTCCTTTTGCAGCGCCACTCAATAAAATCAATTGTTCATCCAATATCAGTTAAAAATGTCAGTGCTAATGTGCATGGCAAGTAACAGCACACTCATGTTGGCACTTACATGAGGAGCACTAAGGCACCTTAATGGCATGCACTACCTTTACTTCACGTGGACTGAAACCTCTGTACTGCACTGCATTCTTTGCAGATTTTTCTGTACAGCCCTGCTACACATACAGACATGACGTAACAGACATGTCTGGCCAGCTTTTTTGTCTGTCTGTGTCCGAGTCCTCTTCTTAACTCATACTTTGACTGCAGCACCAGAAAAGACCAATTAGGACTAAAAGCAAGGCTCAGCTCAATTTTTTGTATACACACTCACTGTGACAGTGAACTTTGTTTTTAAATTTGCCCTGATGTACTCACGTTGTATTCCGCCTGCACTTCGCGGTCCAGAATCCCCGTGATCTTGACCAGGCCATCATTGGTGACCATAAATAGGTTTATTGGGTTCTGATCAGCGCCAGGCCCTTTCAGGTAGTAGTATACAGGGAGGCCGTCGTCTCGGTCTGATCGGATCTGTTTGGATAACCAACCAACAACATTATGCAACCAGGACTGTGCTGTCTTAAATGTTAGCACATGGGGCCTAAACTATATTACCTTACATATTATGTTAGCACATAAACTAAAAGGTCCTACATATTATATTAGCACATGATTACAGAATGTCCATGACATACCATTTTATCACCATTTTATGATGATGCTTTTGGATTATTCCTATTCTTTCAATTTCTTACTTTGGCCACAAATGGCAAGTCTCTGTGATCCTCATTCTCAGTCAGAGTCTTAGGTGCGATGACCCACTCTCTCTTATGCCTCCTTTGTTTGTAGTGTGGTCTATGTCCTTTCCCTTCAGACAAAACCTGCACACACACACACACACACACACACACTGACATGTGAGACCAACACAGCATACAGTTACAGTAACACAATACGCCAGCAGAAGACAGAAGGAAATGGTGAAGGAGCAGATAAATTAAGAAAATACAGAATTATTTCCTAAAACCCTTAATAAACACTTCAGCATCAGTGGTGTAGTTGAACCTGAAGCTATAAATGTCAACAATGCATTACATTTGAGCTTTGGTGTCCCGTACTGCAAATCAAGAGGCTTTCAGTTCGAGGGTTGTTGTCTCTTACTCATTATCTGTTCTGAGTGATAACACAAAGCATCCATCTGTCCTGCTTTGAACTTACCAGCCATTTCCCTGAACAGGTGTGGTATAGGCCTACAGTACTCCCCGTTTATCAGATATAGATCCCTTGACAGGTCCCTCATATAGTGAGAATGCATTTGAGTAGTTTACAATACTGTTGTAGTAACAGCTTGTTATGACCTAGGGGTAAGGCCACAACAAAAGAGGGAGTCGAGAGGTTGGATCTTTAACTAAAATGTGGATGTATTAACCAAATTAACCAAATAACAAACAAACAAACTGTGTGAGGTGGGTCAAAGTCAGTCATACAAGTAAAGTAATGCATGGATGTTGTGTGTTTGTAATGTGTCTGAGTGCAGTGTTGCATGTCCAAAACCCAAAGTAAGAATGGCCCTCCTGAAGGGGAGAGGCAGCAGCCCTTATAACTGGACACCTGCCCTCAGGTGCAGCTTATCAGCTCATCAGCTCTTGAAGCACCTGAAGACAAGCAGACAAAACAAGTAGAGGGCCTAGTGGCCCGTCACACAGCTTAAATGCTATTCTATTGCTGTAACTAGCTCTATAGCTTAAATGTTTAATGCCCTTACAAGCCCGACCGTTCTAATTTCGTTAAAATTTTAACGATGACCAATCATCTAATATCTCAGCTGTCCAATGACTGATTTTATTTCTGAAATCTTCCCCGTAATGCTGACAACATAAGCTTCAATTTGATATGTTTGGTTAAGGGGTTCATGGCGCGAAATGTTTTGGATACTTGAAGGATGAGTCGTGAAAAAAACTTTTCACTTCAGTCGTACATTTTAACATGGACCGCCAGATGCCACCTGCACTTCGTTGGAGTTTACCTCGACTGGAAACCACATAGCTGGAGAAACTGAGGTAATCTATATTTTTCATCGTTTCTAGTTATGGTTAATCTTCATTTGTAGTCATAAAATCATGTTATTTGACAGTAATATGCTTTCTCATCAGCGTCAACATTATGGCATAGGGGGGGCTAAGTGCATCGTCATGTAACTTTAGCTAGCTGCATTACTCTGAACTGCTTGCAGTATTCTCGTTTGCTTTTGATATCAGTTATTTTCATTTGAAAACCTGTTAGTATATATAACCTGTAAGTTTGTTTTCTAGTACCAATTTGCTTGTTAGGTAAGCATTATATTGGCAAGTCAGTATAGCATACCAAAGCTGAATAAATCAATGGGCGCCGCGTTTCTAAGTTGCGTTCTCTTACGTGAAATAAGTTGAGCGATATTTTTACTCCTCTCAATATGTAGTTGTAGAAAACAAGATGTGAAATCACGGATTCTGTCAGAAATGTAGTGCTAATTAAGTGTGCTTGCAAAGCAGCACACTTATTGTTCTTCTTAAGTTTTATTATTATTATTTTTCCCGTCTCCCTAATTTTTTGTCAGCCCTAGCGCCTAGGCCCTTTGAGACAGAGACACCGTTCCAACTTTAAAACGTCCGGTCAGTACCGGTGTAAGTTGGTCGCGAAGATGACGTCAGGTGGGCGTGCCGTTCGTCCGCCATATTGGATTGAACAGAAAGCGAAACTAAATTTTCACAGGTCACAACTTTGGTCCGAACGCCACGAAACTTGACGTACATTATCCTTGGACCAAGCCTCACACATGTTAGCGGAAGGATTTTTGATTTTCGAAAGCGTTTGCCCGTCACAGCCAAACGAAATCGGCGGCGAAGCTCCGAAACAGGAAGTCGTCCATATCTCAGGAACACTGTCACATATCGATACCAAATTTTGTATATGAACTGGGGACTCCAGTGTGAGGGTGCATAGGCAAAAAAAAAGAAATATTCCAAAAGTTTCCATCATTTGGCAAACCACCCACAGGTTTTTGGTAACTCACACCATTCACCTTTTCACCATTCACCTTCTATCACAATGCCTTCCATGTATGCACAATGTCTCCAGGCAACCTTGCCCAATCATGAAATCCTTGCTCTGCCATGGGATAGTATGGACTTACGAACTGAAATAGCAAGGAGAACAGTAGCTATATATAGCTTACATAATAGAGTTGTTTTCACATTGACGGTATTCAAATTAAATTTTTCATTATTGTTACATATCATGATGGGAGAGTATTATTAAAAATGTTACAAGTATGCAAATGCATATGTTTACGGGCATTTAGGTTTTACTGTGTTGTTTTGTTGTAAAGACATGCAAGGCATTCTGGGCCATGTAATGAACAGTGGTCGGCAGCACTCCATAGGCTACGTATTAATATGAATAGGTGTTTCTGTAAACCTAGGGACAATAAACAGCTATCTCTGTTACAAAAACGAGCTGGTAATCGCTCATTGAAGAGGGAACTATGATAAAAATATTGTTTTCCTAAAAGCATGGTGTTGACAAAAGAATAAGCAGGAAATGCCACGTTCATCTTAAATAGCCTATAGCCTCTGAACGCTAGGTGGCAACGTTGTATTACATTTCACTAAATGCGGTGGAATTAGTGTGAGATTCACAAGGAAGGAAGGTGCAAATATTATGTAATTTATCATGGGAAATTATTGGAAATGTTATTTCTTGTTTATTCTAATTGCAAACCACACACATCCATTCGTAATCACACATGTACACATTTAATACTGGAAGACTGTCATTTTGTTTATTTGATGTTGCTTAGCAACGGGGACAGACTTCAGAGCAAAGATTCTAGAACAGAGCTTCAGAGAGACACGTTTTAAGTTCGTGGCCAAGTAGGCTACCTAGAATATCGGTTTCCATGTGTATGTGCTGGATGTGCTTCCTTTATGAAAGTAAGTGTTTTATACAGTTAACGTTACAGACATAATGAGTCATGTTGTAGTGGTCCACATAAATATGCCCCTTCTGTTATTAGAATGCTAAGCGGAGATTTTAACATCATTCATTTCTTGTGTGGCTAGAAGCTAGCTAGGTCATAGGGAGGAGATGTTGCTGTAACGTTATGAGATTTATGTTGCTTAGCGTAATGCCATGGTCATTTGAAATTAGATGCTTGTACTCGTAACTTCGTCACTCGTAACTTTGGGACTCCTATTTTTTTTTACTAAGAGTAATTCAGGAAGCATTTTAGCCCTAAAAGTAGCGCCTGAGTCTGTGACAGCTTAAGCGAGGACTCCTAATAAGACCGATTCACAAACAATGTTTTGTGGTGGCATTTCACGTCGCGATGTTTTGAAATGCGTCTAACAATCACGAGGGAACAATTTTGCATTGTAGGCATAACTAAGGGATGCAGTAACACCACCAACAACAACCAAAACTAGCCTACTCATTGTTTACATGTACATTAAATGTAACGTTTCATTGTGAATCAAATTAAAAGATTCTCCTCTTTGCAAACGTTGGCATAGGCATATGGTGACAGATTAATTTAATAATGTTGCTGCGTGAATCACGGTAAGCGCGAATGAAGTGGCCACTTCTTAATAGGAGTCACTGTATGGAAATAGGCTAAGTAAAATAGAGATGTTTAAAATAAGATAAAGTTAGGATATGCCCGCTTGACAACGGCAGAGATAACTGGCCTTTGGCCATAGCAACCATCCATTTAGAACAACTGGCCTTCATAGCAACCAAGGATCTTAGCTGTGATTCATGTAGCTACAGTATGCATGCAATGTGATGCAAAGTATAGAAAGGTGATGAAATATACAGAGACAGGTCAAGAAATATAGTGCAATGTAGACAGTAGTATACAGTTGATTTACAGAAGGTGGTTTAGAGTAATATGAATTAAATATAAATATGTGCAGTGTATTAGCAGTTATCTCATACAATAAGTAGAATAATGTATGTAGTAGTAACATTATAATAGTAGAAATAATAATATAGATATATGCAGTGTATTAACAGAATATAATAAAACTGAATAAATATGGATATTCAATATGACAAATATACAACAGATATGTACATAACATACAGCTATGTGCAGTGTGGAAACAGTGTCATTGTAGTGCAGAAACAACATTATAAGAGTAGTAAGAATAAGTCTATGTGCAGGATGAATAGTATAAAGATCAGTAGAATAACTAGTATAGTTAATGTAAATTAATTTTATTTAATCGTAAAAGTAAATTGCATTCAATTAAATTGCAATTAAAAATCTTTCCAGTAGGCTTTATATGGGGGTTTTTTCCTGCCATTAATAAAATTAAAATGAAAACAGTGAAATTAAAATGAAAAACTCGTTTTGCCATTTAATTTTCAAAGTGTCAGTGCAATTATCCTGCCAAATTTAAAAATAAAATGAAATATATACATTTGGCTTTTAATTTTCCTGATAAACACGATACATTTGTGACAAAAATAAAAATAAATTGAAAACGTCTATTTGTCATTTCATTTTCATTACCATCCTGGTATATTACTGCCAAAAATGAAAATGCAAACTTCACTTTGACTTTGCCTTTTCCTGACAATGCGCACAATGTATGCCAAAATGATAAATAAAATGAAAACTGACACCTGCTTGCGATTTATTTTCCATTTCTCGATTTTCATTTTCATTTTCATTTTCAAGTTCACAACATGCAAATGAGCTGCATTGTTAATGAGATGTATGTGGGTGGTGCTCTGGTGACGACAAATTAAATGCGCCTACCATGATCATGATTTTTTCATTTTAATTTCACTGTTTTCATTTTACTTTTATTAATGGCAGGAAAAACCCCCCATAGGCTTTAATGTCACGCAAAAAGTACAACCAAAGCTGAGCTTGATCAACTAGAACGTCTAAAGAACCAGAACTTGAGTGTAGTTTTTTGCTGGGTCCCAGGCCATGTTGGTCTGAGGGGAAATGAGAAAGCGGACAGTGCTGCTAAGCAAGCCCTCAATGAAGAAGTCACAGAATGTCAAATCCCTGCCCCAGACCTTAAACCTATACTGAACTCTTACATCTCAGATAAGTGGCAATCTGAATGGGATTAATGTACCAACAACAAGCAAGGAATGTGAATTTTAGCACATTTTCATGATCCACTGGGTCGTTATGGGCCACACAAAATACGGTGTTGCTAAAATTACTCCTATTGTGGCTATCAGAGACATGCATTCATTAGTATCCAGCTACATTCAATGAGTTAAGTAAAATACATTCACACACAAAAAAAACCCATCACTAATGTTGTGGACATTCCTTTATTCTGAGATACATCAATAGGCTCTCAAAACAATCCCAAACAGACATAAGGTCTTTATAGAGCAAATCCATATAGATTATTTGTCAAATAAACCAGTAAAACAGAATTAGGGGATGGAATATATAACATTCACACTCATAGCTCATATTTCTAAAATAAATCAGTGAAAAAGTATCCTGACAAACAAGCAGCATTTTAATGCCTTAGTCATATTTCATAATTTCACATTTTTCTCTAGGTTACCTGATAGCCCAGTTTGAGAGGTGCAAGACGTGTGACATTATTTATTTTTGCAGCCAATCACTGCTGTTGTTTTATTTTATTGATTTGATTTTAGTCATAGAAGCTAAATTCAAAGGCAGGCCACAGGTAAAAGCCAACGAACCGCATTCACCCTGCAAGGCAATAGTTGAATAGAGCTTTTGGTAGGCAATTGCCACTGCTCCAACACTGAAAGGCACTGTTAGAATGCTTGGATCAAGCCAGGTTCAGCGTATAGCGTATGTCACTGTCTGCTCACGTTGGTGACCGGACCAGGGCAAGCACACTTTCGCAGTTCCCGCCGGAAATGCAGTCTAGTTAACGTATTGCCTCTCCTCGGGTTGTTACCTCGCTAGGCAGTTTGTAGTGAACTGTTTTACCTTGCTAACTTATAAATGACAAACATCAGACGTGCTTGTCTCAACATTTTCTAAGATGGCATGACTTGATATTCTACTCTTCTCAATATGTAGTTTTATAGAAAACATGATGTGAAATCACATATGTCAGAAATGTCATTATTGCATTTAAGCAGTTAGTTACTAGGTGAAATGTCTATCTTAATGCCAGCCAGGTTTAGGGTAGCTAAACCCATGTGTAATAAAATCACTTTTCATACTTCTAAATATTTTTGAGTTACTCAAAAATGCAGGGGCATGGGACGAAGAGACCCCAGAAGAGTTTCACAGTTTTCTGGGATTGGACATTGACATGGGACTTCACTTCCCTCCCTAATATCCATTGCTACTGGGGAACCAAGTCTCTGAAGGGATCAGGGAGCGTTGACCAAATGAGAAATACATATTGTGTACACTTTTTCTCCATTGACATTGCTGTTTCAGTAGTTTCTTATTATTTCAAGTTTGGCAATGCAGAATCTGGTGTTGAACCTAGGTTTGGTAGCTACAGCCAGAAAGACTTTGGCGAAAATCTATCACAACAGCTGGCAGGCATTTCCGTCAACATTTAAGCCTCGCCTTCAGCTGCTCCAACTACTACTCTGTCGTCTTTTCATCAAGTACATATTCCTGTACAGCAGGAGCCAAAGAAAAATTGTTGGCTTTGTTATAAAAACAATACATAATGACACTAAAGTAGCTTGTATGGCCTGGAGTTTAGCGGTAGGTGACTGCTTTTTTGGTAAACAAAATTGCTGTCAGATTTGGCATTCTACAGAAGGGGATGCGTTTCGTTATGAGTCATAGGTCTTCGGTTTTTAACCTTCAGGTTCCCCACCCCACCTTTCCCTATCCTCTGTGTGTGTGTGTGTGTGTGTGTGTATGTGTATATATATATATATATATATATATATATATATATATATATATATATATATATATATATATATATATATATGTGTATATGTATGTGTGTGTGTGTTTATTCTCAACAGGCTTGTTCTATGTAATCCACTTACTCAAATGTTTAGACACATTGATTTTTGAGTGATGTTGAAGTTGATTGTATTCCTAGCTTTTCATAAATAATACATTTTATAGATGTATATCATTTTCATATTACACTAATTTATATAAGGAAGTTGTATCTGTTGAATCAAATGTATTCTATGTCTCTATTCAGAATTGATCTTCAATAAATATACAGTATACTTCCTGTATTACTGGTAAGGTACATGTTTTTCTTTTATATATCATTATTGTTGACTGTAGCATTTGCTTATATACAAATAAATGGTTTATTCTTATGGACCAAATAAATCTAAACCACTGTGTCTGACTTCATTATTAGTTTTTATGCATACTTTTATGTTTTTGGTGAGAAAGAGAATGTGAATTCTGTCAACATTCTAAATCCCGTTTCCTGCATTTTTTTTACACTTATCACTTAATTTATCATAACTTTTGAAAGGTTAATGATATTCCAATTCAGTCTTTTTTGTTAAATAGCCCACAACTTGCTGAACATGTCATACACTATATTTTTCTCTCTCGTATAGAAATAAGATGAAAATTCAATTTTATGCGAATGAAATTAAATTTTAACGAATTTCGGTATACATTTGGAGAGGATTTTCAAAGACTGTTCATTACTATATCAACATTACCATATGTATTTTACATCATTTGATAGAACTGACCCTTCTGATTACAATGGTATGTATATCCCATTGATGGTATGTATAATACTCAAGAAATAAGGTTTTTTGTGTAAGGTCATCCAGCACCAAAAATGGAATGTTCGGCACGGGCACGAAAGGGTTATTATGGTAATAGTTTAAAATGTTTTTTTCTATTGCTGTAAGTCGCTTTGGATAAAGGTGTCTGCCACATGAATAGATGTAAATGTAAATGCTTAGTGGAATAACAATGTCTCACTCACAGTTAGTTCATATAAAGGCCTTCCTGTAGGCTATAGGCCTATTTCATATTTCCCACACTTTTCTCTCTCGCAGCAGACTATTTCCTATATGGTTATTGAGTGTTGTTCAGGCTACTCGTGTCTTCAGAACTTAATCTGACAGACAGCAGCTCAAGTTTTGGAGGTACCAGGAAGCAGGTGCATTGTACCGCAGCCCGTCTAGAGCCTGTTCACTTCCTATTAAGTCCATAGACTAGATTAAGCCCCATTGTACTGAATTTGGTTGTAGTTTGTCATTGATTGTGGTTGAAAAATCACAGATCTTACTGTAGTTTTTGCAAGTTCAATATGGATTATAGGTCAAAAGTTGAATTAACTAGTACTTATAATATCCTTTCGATTTCTTACAGGTTGGGTCATCGTTGCCCATAACATGCTAGCATTCTGCTAATGAATGATGTTACTGACATTTTTGAAAGGCTTTTTAGAACAAATAAGCGACTTTAAAAAATATATAGGTTGATCTTTGACTTGTCTGTTAATAGTGGTTTCCGCTGAAAAATGTATTCCCTTTCACTATAATCTTAAAAGGGTGTTTTCTCAAAATAAGGTTTCTGTACACTGTGGAGGAGAAATATCCACTTCAGTAACACATACATACATAAACATAAACATACATATTCATTACATATTTCTTCATATCTATATTTTGTGTTTGATTAGTGGGGAGTTATGTTGATATATTTTCAATAGCCTGATATTTTCTACATTTTATACCAAAATATCTGACTATAAATAGTATTTTCTAATGTATAGATGGATGATAATGGATAATGGATTTTGAACATCTGTAAGAAGAGTCCATCTTGGCACCCTGATTGACGTGACTGAATCCCAGCTGGAAGCCTGCCAAGAGGGGAAACACTGTTGCACTGCACACCCTGCATGCAGTGAAGACATTCTGACCAGGTGAAAGCAAAAAATCTTTACTCCTTTATGCGGGAAAAAGAATCAAAGTAAAGCTAATTTATTAGATAAATTAGAAATTAAAAGCTGCACATTAATGAGAGTATTGAAGTTTGTGTCATTAAGTGTTTTGACAAGTAACGTACCTATATCAATGATTGATGAGCTCTAGATGTTATTTGATATAAGAAGTTTTCTGGAAAAAAGTAAAAGGTCAAAGTGTACACATATTTTGGCTAATTGGATAGATTCGTGAACGAATTAAAAGAAGTAATCGATTAACTACGGACAAGCTTGGGGGATTAAATCTTTTCTTTTTCTGTACTGCCATTACATGTTAAGTTGTGTAAGTTTTATTAAATGAATGCTGTGCGTGTGCCAATGAGAAAATAGGAGTTGCTACAGTCATTATTTTGCTGAGTGAACTGGTTGTTTCTCAACGGTCTTTGTTTAGTTTAATGGCCTAGGACTAAACTTAGTGCTACAGTGATACGGAAAGGAGACGAAATCACCAGAGTGGGGTGTTTTGGTTGTGCAGTATTTGAAAAGTGGGATAGGGTTTCCACCTATGTTTTTTTGTTGACTTGGTCAACTGGGAATTTAACGAAAGATCGTTAAAAGTGTGAGTGAGACATTAATTTGTATCATTGTCCAGCCGTTTTGGGAGAAAAGAAACAGTCTGAGTTAAGTGGAACTGACACTGGTGAAATTTATTGTTGTGGCATCATGCTGTGAGTAAAATAACTTAGCAAGTGTCAGTTTACGGAGCGAGAGAGATAGAGAGAGAGTGTTTCCTTTTCCCTGGCGGGAGCGTGTGTGTGTGGGTGTGAGTGTGAGTGTGAAAAAAAAAAATAAGAGATAGACAACTTGTGAACAATTGAGAGGCGAACAAATTACTAACCAAATTTTCAAAGTGCAAAGTTGTCACTATATCACTACCACATCACGGGAAAATATAAAAAAATATATTTAAAAGTATCACGTCACTGCATGAAACACATAGTACAATTTAATATTTAATGATTTGATATTAGCACAATCCAGATATGGTTCTTGGTAGGAAAACTAAGTTACAGGCCTTAGCTGAGATACAAGACTATGTGTCAGATTGGATGGCAGTGAAATTACAATTGGGCAAATTTGAGAAAAAATGACAAAAAAAAATAGAGAAGTTGGAATTAGAGATCCGAGACAGGATTTGCAGACATGAGACTGAGAGACGTGATTTGGAGGAACAACTCATGGAAGCGGATGTGTTGCCAGAACAGAGTGGAATGAGGCGAAGAGGAGTAGTCTCAGAGGCCCACTCAACGGGGAGGAGCCGACTCCTCCCATACACACCGGCACCTAGTGGGGGCGGGGGTCGCAACCATGGTCGCAACAGACAACCAAGCACCTGCCTCAATCCGACTCTGCCTGACTTGGACTCAACAGCGCCATATGCCATGGTGGAGACATCTACAAGTGCAGTGGACATTGATAAAGACAGCTTCATTGGACAGAATGCTGCTGTTATGGGGACCCCACATGGGCCAAGAAACAGCACCCCACCTGACCAACAGCCAGCAGGTGACACAAAACTAATCATTCTGGCCCCATCAACAGCCACTGCTTTCTACAATCCACAAAGACAAGGAACAACGTCTGCAACCAACCATCATCAAACTGCTCCACTCCAGTATGGCTATCCACAGCCACTAGCCATAGCTTCAGTACCTCCTCCTCCCCCATTGTTGTTACCAATGCCACTGGCTACAAGCCCTTACCCACCTCACCCACCTGTCAACTCTTTCCCTACCCCACCACCACCACCACCCCCACCCCCACCTGTCAACTCTTTACCTCAACCACCCCCACCTCCCTCACCCCCACCTGCACCAGGGAATGATGGGGCATCTACATCCAATGCTGCCCAGGGAGCGACTGCTCCGGTAACAAGGCCAAAGACAAAGAAAACCAGGCCAGCGATGGAGGACTGGGATGCCTGGGATGAGTCAGCTGACGAGGCACTCATATGCCCTGTGCGCACAGTAGCCACCACTGACGGTGTGTCTGTGCTTTACCAACCAGCTAAAACTGACAACACCCTCTATGCTACTGCCTTGCTTGAAGAACACATCAAAATTGAATTCTTGATTGATACTGGTGCTGAACTTACAGTCTTTTCATCGGACCTATTGAAGAAACACGAAATACCTCTGTCAGGCATCATCAATACAGCTGGTGGACCAACCGGAAAAAAAATCAGTCTGAAGCAGACAGCCCCAGTCACCATAGCCATTGGAGAAGGAGATGGAGAAGTCTTGTGGAACCTGAGAAGGCTAAAAAGAGAGGATCTCGTGGAACATCCTGCATGGGCTAAGGGAAGGAATGACTGTGGACTGTTGGAAATGGAACCTGTCAGACTGACTGGAAAACCACCTCCATGTGTGAAACAATGTCCCATCAAGAACGGACAGATTGTGGCAGAATTGTTGGATGCAATGCAGCTGCCAAAGGAACTGGCAGTGATCAAAGTAAAGGCACATACAAGGCAAGACACCATTGAAGCAAGAGGCAATGCAATGGCGGATGCGGTGTCAAGAACAGCCGCAAGAAAAAGAGAGGGAGGAGATAACGAAACAACTAACGAGAAT
Organism: Alosa sapidissima; assembly: GCF_018492685.1. Classification (NCBI taxonomy): domain Eukaryota; kingdom Metazoa; phylum Chordata; class Actinopteri; order Clupeiformes; family Clupeidae; genus Alosa; species Alosa sapidissima. The sequence goes on along the minus strand of NC_055968.1, from coordinate 9,781,745 downwards.
GGACACGGAAATGGAAACACGGACAGATCTAACGGTAACAGGAACATTTTTGAAAATGACAACGAGAAATGCATGATGAGAGTGACAAAGAAGGTCAAAGAAACATCTGAAGAGGGAAAACGGGAAAGTTTGGCCAACATCATAGACATGCAGAACAGCTCGAGCCGAGAAGAAAAATGGACTTGGATTGAAAATGCGGCGAAGCTCCATGATGACAACTTGTGGAGGTTTGGAACACGAACTGTGGCTCCAGAAAGTCTTCTACCATATCTGACGGCGCAAATTAATTCGCTTGGACACGTGGGAGTGGAGAAGATGAGGAACAGATTCATACCGGTCTGGTGGTCACCGAAGTTCACAGCAACGGCCACAGACATCGTCAAGTGGTGTGTCACCTGTCGGCAAAACAATCACGACAAGAAGGTTAAGTTGCCAATGCTGAAGACACCAGCTCCACCAGGACTATTCAGAGTTCTCCAGATAGATTACATCACTCTTCCCAAGTGCAAAGGCTACCGAGATGTTCTGGTTGTCCTGTGCAAGTTCTCCAGGTGGATTGAGGCATTCCCTGCACAATCTGGAACTGCACTACACACTGCCAAAGTCCTTGTGAAAGACATCATTCCCCGATGTGGATTGCCATAACATAGTCGGCAGTGAAGGTCCAGGGTGAGAGAAAAGTGGATACGTGCGAGCCATTGCAAACTAATAGAACCGCCTGAAACATGACGCGCTTGGGTAGGGTACGAATTCTATCTGAGTTTCCGCCGATCTTCTTTTAGGGGTGAGGTGTGAACTAGAGGGGGGAAGATTCACGGGAGACTTTCATTTTGACGGGGAATTTATTACGTCAGGAGAAATGAAAGGTTAGGGATCCGAGAGTAGAATCTTTCTTTGAGAACCCGAGCATGCTCAGAGTGCTGTGGTAGTGGACTCTTCTTGACACAAACTCATGTTATGAAAAATGATAGACTTAGATAAGTCTTAATTGATTTTGATATGTGTGATTACTGATATATGAAATGTTTAATCTGAGGATACAATTACAATTGCCGATTTTTGAGAATGATTACAGTTAAGCTAGATCAAGAGGGGGGAGTAATCCTGTAGTCCTGGTTCTAAAGGTGGGTTTCTGGGGACACCCGTAAGGGAGCTGAACACGCAGCAACGGGTTAACCGGGGACTCACTGGGGGACCAGGATTGGGAGGATGCTACACCCCTATAATAGATTATTATATATATACTGTTGTTTTCATGACTATCCTTCAACTGATACTGCTCTTTCTTTTCACTCCACATGTACCTATGAGGTTGCCGGGAGCCACAGACAACATCTGGGACAGAGACTTTGCCTTTGAACTGAACTGTTGCTGGCCGGTTTCCTGAACTTCCAAAAGACTTTGTTTTCCTTTTCTTTTAACTCTTAGAATGTGAGATAATCATCAGCAACATAATCAGTTTTTAAGTTTTCTTTCAAGGTGCCTGCACTTCTTTTCTTTTCCTTAAAGTGCCTGAGAGGTAATGCTTGGTTTGTTATCTGTTCTTTAGACCACATCAGACTCCTGTTTATTTGTTTTGTATGATCTATAAAAATCTGTGTTTTTGATTGATCAAGAGGGGGGACTGTAGAATTCTGGGGTATTCTTACTGTATTCTGATGTGTTCATATGTTACATCTGTGTGTAGTATACAACAGGGAGAGGTCCATATTATTGTACATAACTGTGCCTTAGGCCTGTGTACCAGCAGGAAGGTCATACAGGCCGATGTTTAGGAACATCCGAGGAACATCGGTGATAACATGGGCCGAGGGAGACAGCATGTCTGCCTATTCGGGCTAGTATCTCCATCTGGCCAGGGCCGGGTTTTGTACACTGGTTGGCACCTGCCACGTTGGCATGATTGACGTTTGTATGTTTTAGTATAACAGGCTTTGTCTTAGGTTTTGACAGGGAGACGGATCGAGGAAGCAACCCAAGGAGCATCTTCTGTCGGAAGGCTCAGCAGCCGCTTCTAATAACAACCACAACTGTTAGACTCTGCACAGTTTTACTGTTTGAGACTTAGCCTGTGTTCTGTTATTCATTGTTGTACCATCTACAATAAATCATCATCTAATCGCCGATCCTGATCCAGCCGTCAAAGCTTTATTGACCATCTTCAATACAGACATTAGAACTAAAACACAATGCAACAACCAGAGAATCCAACAGGATGGTAGAGAAACATAACCACAGTCCCTTATTTAATTTTGTCTATCTGTATAGTCTCAACATAATGAAACAATACATTTTTAACCTGGCTTCATCCAATTTTCCAATTGTGTGATTTGTAATATGCAAATTATGGTACATTTTATGAATAAATGCCTAATTTGCATATATAAACATAAAATCTCAAACACTTGTAATGCATTTTTTCTTTGGTATAATGCCACTAATCAACTGGAGAAGTTTAATAGTGATAGCTATTAATTGAAAATGTTCCCCTATTCTACTCAATTTAGAGTGCATGTTGGGCACAACTTTGGCCTTTAGTCTGTAAAAACAATATGCACTCCACTTGTTTGTGCTGACTTTGTAAAGTGACCTTGAGTCTGAGAAAGGCGCTATATAAATAAAACGTATTATTATTATTATTATTATTATTATTATTATTATTATCTATGGCAGTAGACTTTAGTGTATGATTCAGGAGGGTATTAGGACCAATAAAAACTGAGACATTTCATTAGGATGGACTTCAAATTCGTCAAATGAAATCAGCCCATTTCAGAACCATGTTTTAGTACTTTTAGCAATATTTGATATTTAGCTTAAAAACAAAATGTTGGCATCTTAGCCAAAAACACAACAGATGATGAGGTGTCATGCAGGTCAGACATCAAAAACCAATGGCGAGTGACCTTAACCGTGACATTAGACTTCAGCATTGTTACCTGTCCAGGCCCAATAAGCCATGTTGAAGACGCTATGTACAGAATGACAGAGGCACAGACACAAATGACACTCCAGAGAACAAAAATACACAGACACAGAGCAAAGTGGATAAAGAAGGCATTGTGAGAAATAAATGAAAATGAAAATGAAAATTAAGAATTATACTACCAACCATTATTCTACCAAATCAAATTGCCCATTAGAGTTGAGAGAGCTCAAGAGTCTGTGTATTCCCCTGTGTGTGTATTCACACCAAGTTGGCCTACCATAACTTCACAACTCTGCACAGTATTCCATTAACTGCATGACAGTAGGCTATTCACATTTTTCTGTAAAGTAAACACCTAATTAAAATCGACTTAAAATCAACTATACTCATGCACACCTTTTGTTTGAGCAGGAGAGAGAATGACAGCGCACACACAGTGTTACCATCACACCAGATGGGTGTGCGTACCATAAATTCCTGCAGGCGCCCGTCTCTGGATAGAGAAACAGTGACAGGCACGTACACCCCAATAGCCAATTTGGATACAAGAGATAACAAAATCAAAAAGTTCCAACATGGTCAACAGATAGAGGCTAGACACCAGGAGAAATTATCCGTGTTCATCAGTGTTTACTAAATCTACTCTAAACAAACACTGGAGGCTAGGGAAACCACTTGTATGTGTTCCTCAGTAGGAGGAATGAGGTGAATTTACCAAGAACTCTCTTATTTACTGCAGTTCAAGATAAATTCTTGTGAATTCACTCTTGGGAGTTCCAGGTAAATTTACAAATGATTGGTCTAATGCTATGATTATAGTGGTTAGGGTTAGAGCTATTATGTTTATTGGTGTTCCTCAACTTGTTCTAACATAAAGTTGAATATCTTCCAACACAGTCAGGTATATCCAAAGTCTGGCCCGGATGCAGTGTTTTGATTTGGTACAATTTACAGTATATGTCTAGTAGTAATCTAGTAGTACAGTCTAGTAATTATGGGATTTAAATACATGAGTTACTGTATCAATCTGAGGTAAATGAATTTAATGTAGAACTAGTGGATCATACTGTAGCTGATGCAGATGAGTTATTTTGCAAGCAAATTCACAGCTTAAATTTACTATTTAAGATTATTTGCTGTGTATCTTAAGCACATTGCGTTGCCTCTGTGTATAAAATGAGCAATATAAATAAACTTGCCGTGCCTTGCCTAATCCAACACCCATTAAAAAAAAGATTGGATGCCTCTATTCTACCAGGATACACGTGCCTATAGGCCATTTTTAGGCACAGCTACTCACCAAAAAAGCTAGTCCAGACAGTACGAGTAGACTCCTCATGGCCTCTCCAGGGTGTTGAGCAGGAAGCCCAGAGTAGTGGCAGATGAGATGGGTGAGATATTTCTTTTCAGACAAGTCCCTCGTCATGGATCAGAGTCTCTCTTTCTTGTTTTCTTTATATATTCACGTATGATGTATACATAGCCATCACATTGTCTGTAGAGTCAGATTTCTCCAAACAACTGTTTTCTGTTGCACTTCTGCCGTTTACCTCCTGAGCACTGTATCCTCTGAAATGTGATGAGCCTGTTTTTCCAGGTCTTCTGTCCTCCCACCTCTATCTTTCTGTCTGACTCCGTGTCAATCTGACTCCTTCCTTTTATCTCCCAGTGCTGCGATAGCAACACTCTACTTGCCCCTCCCCCTTAACAGGGCTGGCCACATACTATCATTTACATCCATTTATATTTATTCATTTAACAGACACTTTTATCCAATGTGACTTACAAAAAAAGAGTAACATTCAAGCTACAATACTGACCAGATACTGTAATGGAATGGAATCATGTGACAAACCTATATACAAGGATGGCATGGCGGTGGTGATAGTTATGTCCACACACAAGTGTTCTTTGTAGTGCATTGAGTTATTGTTCAGTGATGCACTGAGCTGTTGCATTGAGTTGTTCTATTGTGTTGAAAGCATCATGTAAACCCTTAAGGCAGTGCTAGCGTTGAACAAGCTGAGTGTTGAACTTGGTTCAACCTTCAAAGCGCAACATGAGCATATTCATAGTCAGTTTAGGCTAACCGTTTGTGTTACTTAGGAACGAGATAGAACGTATTATATTCTGAGCGTTGCGTTACGCTTACCTCTGGCCAATGTGATCCCCGCCTAAAGGTATACCGTCACACAGTGGTGATAGGAATGTTAGAAAATAAATGTAAGGAATATCTGGGTTCATTGAATTCAATATAGAACTTTAGGACTTTGTTACGGAATTGTCACAGAACGGAATCTACTGTATGTTGGAATGTTCAAAAACCCACACCTTTAACCCTTAAAGGTGTACAGGAATGTGGAAAATGAACATTATAAAGACTATCTGGGTTCACTGAATTCAACATAAAATTTTACAACCTTGAATTGTTGTGGAACAGAATCTTATGAGAATGTTCAAAAACCCACACCTTTAAGGGTTAAGCCTGACTGATGAATGATTGACTACTTGGGTCTGTTGGTGAGGAGATCAAAATTAAAATGGTAGATGAGTTAACGCTACCGCCTGCGTCTGTGTGATCCTTATTGAATATAGATAGATAGATAGATAGATAGATAGATACTTTATTGATCCCCAGGGGAAATTCAAGGTCTCAGCAGCATACATACAACACATTCTTTAACAGCAGAAAGAGTAATTAAAGTATATAATATAAAAACACAACTAAGCAGTAAGGACAGTAGAAGATAAAGAATATGCTATGTGAAAAGCGAAGGTCTCGCTTTCACGGGTCCCACCGTTAGTAAGCCTTAATTCCCTACACGTAGCTCCCACATAGCATTTACACTGATAAACGCATACAGTTCCCGACGTGCATCACCTACACGACCCGCGGCCTCCATCTGAAACAACAGCGAAATCATACAAATACCTTTATTAATGTAAAAAATAAAATCACAAAACTACAGATTTGTGCATGTATGCACACAAAAGAAGAGGTAGCCTAAACTATTGAAGCATCCTCAGAATTAGGGATGTTAACCGGTAGCCGTTTAACCGGTGGTTGACCGGTTAAAATTTTCTGCCGCCGGTAAAAAACAAAAACAAAAAAAAAACACTATTTTTAAAGCTCCCGAATGCCAGCCAGCGTCTGTTATTACACTGCGCACACACGTGTTATTGGTGTTGTATTGTATGGGGCGATATGATCACTCAATATCTAAAAATGATAAATGTGAGCATGAGCCGTCCCACGGCGGAATTTATTAAGCGCAACCACAGCACAGAGCCATGGCTCTGCCGCAGCATAGCTCATGTAGCCATTCCGAAAACAGTTTATACCTGTTACTATAGTGACTATTTGTACGCCTTACCGTGCTTTCTATTTGTCTCGTAAATCCGCCGCCCGAGTTAGAAACTGTAAATTACCCAGCTTTCTTGCGGCATTTTGGGCAGGCACGCCCACTTTACCTCGGAGTACTTGAGGGTACCCCAAGGTGGACGTATGACCTTACAACAAACATGGCTGCGCCCATAGTTGAGATGAGATGACATGTATTTTTTTGCATATGTACTGTGTTGGTCATGTTAATATTGATGTAATGCTCTGACACACTAGATTACATTGCTGCTTCAATCCGGTCGCCAATTCATGCATTGCACGGTTTTGCTGTGCCTGCAATACAATGTAACAATTTGTTTTCCAGCCGTTTAGCTAGAGGCTAAATGTAGCACAAAACAATAACAATGACTAGCCTCCTGCTAATGCCCCTTGTGGCTCGAGAGAAACGCGTTCCTATAGCCACTCATTCGTACATGTTGTACGAGTGGGTGTACGATGATTTACAAGACAAATAGAAAGCACCATTACATGACAGGTCCTGTCTGCGCAGCTAAAAACAAAATCGCCACTATTAACCTAAATAAGGCTTATGTGAAGCATGTTACCCATTATGTAAACAGTTAGAACATATAGGCCTAAAAACTTTTATTGTTATAAAAAAATGAAACTACACAAATTGTTACAAATACAGACAAATGGATAAAATTTACCTTTGATGGGCTATTTGGCGCCAGCTTAGAATGTTTACTTAGAACGTAGCCTATTCAAAAAGCACAAAGCGGACGTGAGGTAACTCACCCATTCTCACAATCATTTTGACCTGAGAAGTTAAGTGTTGCGTGTAGCATATTGCAATCCTGACTGCAATATTGTGACAAACTTCACTGCTTGTTAGTGTTAGTGGCTGCGTGTTGACTATGGCATGATGATAATTGTAACAATGTAATGGCAAACGAAGACACGAAAGACTAACTTAGCATACGCCTACTTGTTGTGTTTTATTATTCATCTGTACTTAAATGGCATGACGACAGCTTCCTAGGAACTTATTGCAAAGGATTTTGTGCAGCACGCTACAGACAAAGATGGTTGATTACGAAGATACTTCATGAGAGGCCATTTCCTGTCCCTGGAAATGTATGCAAATAGGGTAGCAGTACACGCCCCCGCACATTTATGCAGTGATCGGCTCTCTTTTTAACATTGAGGTCTATGGCAGAATCCAAGAATTTCCCAGAATTTGTCAAAGCCTTATTTTTCTGAGCAATGGATGCACATTTCGGACACGGTATCATGATCTCCAAACCCTCCTCCCTATTTCAGTAGAATGTCGTGATAGTATGACCCTCCAGTCGGGAAAAAAATCAACATTAATGAAGGTGTACACCAAGTTTATTTTGTACTCCGGCTTGTCTGGCGTGGAACCGAGGCGTTCAAACGTAAGTCATACGTCAGTGACACGCCCCTGTGCAGGCGGGAACTGAACCAGAGCCCGTCTCTGACTGAACTCCACTTTGCCCTTATAGACATGAACTAGGACGACCCATCTTGCTACGCATTCATTATATTTGCTACAGAGGCTGTTTTTTTTAAAAAAGTTTTTTTACGAAGACGTTGGTTAATATATTTTCCTGTAACACCACCAAATGTAGCGTTCTCTGTTTGTGACTTTGTAACGTGAGCTTTTTATAGCCCGAGCTCGGTGCCGCGTTGCATGGAAGGTCAATGTTGTGCGTAATGTGTGCCTGTGCGTGGGTGCGCAGGGAAAGCAATTATTTTTCTCCCCAAAACAAAACCCTTATTCCTCCACAAGTAGTGGACAATGATTGGGGAAAATGTATAATACAAAGGGCACGAACTAACATTGTGTGACGGGAGCCTAACCATTCTAAAATGGGGGGATAATCACGGGCAGAGAAAGACGCCCGACAGGACACGGGTATCATAAATGGCAGTTATAGAATTTTCGGTGACCGACTTTTAATGAGGCTCAGTGGCCGGTTAAGATTTTTTTTTTAATTTCGCCATCCCTACTCAGAATATACTCGAAATATTTCTAAGTATGAAAAGTCATTTTATTACACATGGGTTTAGCTACCCTAAATCTGATTTCCTGGTTGGCCCATTACCATATCAATCCCCACCGTGATTGCCAAGTGCAACATGTGTTGTGCAACACACATACAAGGTCTAAACATGCGACAAACTGATAATCAGTAGGCTACAGAATATCTCATCGTTTTTATACTGGATATCCAAAAGAGAACTGTTTTGATCAACTCTGCCCTCTGCCCTCATCTTGTCGTCTCCCTGCGGCCTGCTCACGGCTTTTGTCCTGTGCCTCTCCTGTCTGCTGGTCCTTAACACATGACACGAACAGTGTATAAAACCTAACTGCACCTACACTTTTAATGTAATTGTTTGTAGATAAAAAATAGTTTCATTAAGATAGTATCAGGGTTCTCAGATGAAACTACATTTCAAACTAAAAATAGGAAATAATAGAATGTAAAAACAATACCAAACCAATTAAAAACAAATTCAAATACTAGCACATATTTACCCTAGGCTACTTGGGTCTTTTAATGTTTCCACAGGTTTCACTGATGTAGGCTTAGCTACATCAGACCCTCTTGTGCATACCGGTAATATAAAAACAAAGGATCTGTGCCAAACTAATTTCAAAAGGGCACAATAATTTATTCAAGATATAATGAGAATGGATACCTAGGCTATGGAGTTCATCTCCTTGGAAATGACAATCGATTTTACCTCACCACAATGTAAAAGTTTATTTAAATAGAGAATTACATTGCTAACTAACCTTGGTAACTAACCAAGGTACACTTTACTAGCCTCAGTGGGTAAGTTAAGTAGCAGGTAAGTAGCCAGTAATTCAATGTATGAAGAGGTGACATGAGCTATGAAAGAAGAACAAACACGTTTATAAAATATAGCTGCAAGCAGCAATGAGCAGAATAGGCCGGAGTAGCCACGGCGACAAGATAGAACTCAGCAGACACCCGCGATCAACACTTTCAACAAATGTCACATCAAAACATAGCTGATTTTGTAGGGCTGAAACAGGGCTGAGTATTGCCACCGCCTCCGCCAGCCAGCCCCCCCCCCACCTAATCACCCCTGCCCTTCCCTACCCATCCCGTCCCGCCCCTGCGCGCACGCATTAGAATTAACTGGATGGAACATGTTGTCATCAGTTTCACATCAAAAAATAAAAGATTGATAGAACACATCAGCAACTACACATCAAAATGCAATATTGCTAATTGCAGCACCCCCTACAGGTCAAAGGTCACCAAATTTTTTGAGCATCCTCCTAATGGGGCCATGAATCTATATACTAAGTTTGGTTATGATACATGACAGGGTTGCTGAGATATGAGCTCACTTCCTGTTTGGCAGCTTCGCCACCAATTTCAATTGGCTGTTACAGCCGAATGCTTCTGTCAGTTGTTCCAGAAAGCAATGCACTGATAAGGCATGGTCTGAAGATGGTCTCTGCCAATTTTGGTGAGGATCCGCTGAAATTTGTGACCTACGAAAACTTGTACGTGTTTTTGATTAAATCCAATATGGCGGCCGAATCAATTACGATGACATCACAAGTTGGCTTGGGTCGGCCTAAGGACTACCAACAGTATTACCAGACACCACTAGTGCGTTTTAATTCTAAGCAAAACAGCAGCTACAGGCCAAAAGGCATGTTTCTTAATTACAGCGCCCCCTAGAGGTCAAAGGTCACCAGATTTCTTGAGCGTCCCCCTGATTGTGTCCTGAGTCCATGCACCAAGTTTGGCTTTTATACATGCAAGGGTTGCTGAGATATGAGCTCACTTCCTGTTTGGCGGCTTCGCCGCATATTTCGATTGGCTGTTACGGACGACCGGTTTTAGTTCCGAAGACGAAAAGGAGTATCTTTTGTGAGGCTTGGTCTGAAGATCATGTGTGTCAGATTTGGTGTCGATCGGACAAAATTTGTGACCTGTGAAAACTTTTTAGTGTTTTTGATTAAATCCAAAATGGCGGAAAATCCATCATGGCGGAAATTGACGTCATAGGGGGGACTCGGATTGGCCCAAGGATTCCAACGATACCTCATTTTTGACAATTGGGCCTACGGGTCAAAAGTTTCGTGTGTGAACGCATGTCCAACTTTGGCCTGTTGGTGGCGCTAGAGCGCTCGAGGTGCCGGCATGAAACTTGGTGACATTAATCATGGGACTGTCCCTAATCAGTGTGCCAAATTTCACAACTTTTCACCAGACGGTTCTATGGGCTGCCATTGACTTCAATGACGGAAGCGTAATAATAATAAATATAACCGCAAGCGGTGATTTACGGGGTCCGAGCAAAACGAACATGAGGTAGCATAGCTTTTTAGTTTTACATATGCTTTGATTGTTTGGGCCCAATTGTTCAAAAGAAACGTGATTGGATTTCGGTTATCGGATTTCAGTTACCGGATTTCGGCTATCAGATTGGATCAAATCTTGAAAACTGCTTGTTCAAAGGGAAACAAGGATCCTGAAAATGGATTAGATCACAATCTATTCTTGGTTTTGATCTGGATAAAACCTTCACTTTGTGTTGTTCAAAACTTTTGAGTTGGATTGGAATAAATTTGATGCATAAAATTAGGATTACCCTGTGCTGTAACGTTATAGTGTGCTAACCTCCACAACCTAATAGTATTCTAACAATACCCTATTCTAGTGTGCTAACCTCCACAACCCAACAGTATTCTAACAGTAGTATTCTAGTGCGCTAATCTCCACAACTCAATAGTATTCTAACAATACTCTATTCTACAGGACTGCATTTGTCATGGATAAGATGAAGCGTCTGTTAATGGAAGGCAGTGTTTCCCACAGAATGGAATTGTATTTGTGGTGGTAGGTGAAGGGGGGTGGGGGTGGGTTCTGTGTTGGAGTCAATAAGATGAACAGCCTATAATTATGCAGTTATACTTGCCTTGCACGACAAGTCCTGACAAGTAGCTGTAACGTTATAGTGTGCTAACCTCCACAACCCAACAGTATTCTTAACAGTATTCTATTCTAGTATGCTAACCTCCACAACCCAGCTGAAGGAACTGTAAGGGGCGATGTGGGTGTGTGGCGAGCAGGCAGAGCCTCGGTCAGAAGGCTCAATGGTATGAAGTGATGACACGGAGATGGCAGGTTTCGGTGCAACACAAGTGAACTTTATTTGAGTTTCAATTCATCTGTTCTTTTGTTCTTTACTTGTATGTGTGCTGCATCAAAGAGGAAACAAACAGAAAATGGAGTAATCAGTGAAATGGGGTAAATCAGTACAGATCCCAACTCACAAACAAACCAATTGACATTTGAACAATAAACTGAAATCATATGGCTATATAAGGTACAACTAAACAATACTTGACATCCCAAGTCAACCAACATCACCTAATCATCTCTCACATGGGACTCCAACACATCAAACCAACAAACAAAGACCTTAACTTTACACATGATGGCAGAGCTACTCTACAAACTGATAAACATCACAAAAGTCATAGTGAGGGTCATTAAAGTGATGACTTACGTTAACTCAAAGACGCACACAAAGCAGGACACACTGGAGTGCTGGGTTGAGATGAACAAAATAGTGAACTGAGGGCGAGCAAACAATTTATCCTGGTCTGAGCCCCTGCTCCGGAGCTACAGGGTTTCCCAGCAGGTAAACTGGGTGTGGTTAGGTGGCAGAGCCAAACAATCATGCAATTTCTCCACAGCACGTTCACCTCAAGCCCTCCTTACACTGACAGACTTTGGAAAGATTTGCAAAGATTTGGAAAAGATTTTTGAAAGACTAGAGTCTCAGACCCTCTCACATCTAAAGACAAGTAGTAGAGTTTTAAGTCACAGACTATGATTTTGCAATGACTAGGGATCTTGCAGGGTCACTATTTACAAGACTGCAACACGATTCCTTTAAATCATTACCCATCGTGCAATAGATAAACTGGAACTGAAAATGATAGCCTACTAAACTCAAAGTCATATTTTCGTGTTTCTGCAGCATTGTTTCATGCATGACATCCTTATGACATATAGAGTTGTTCTGTCAAGTGGAAGAGCCGACTAAATATGTATAAGAAATGACAAATATTATAAGAATAACAAATAATTATAGGCTACAGCTGTGTCGGAGTCAATAAGATAAACAGCCTATAATCATACAGTTATACTTGCCTTGCATTACAAGTCCATATTGACAAGTAGCTATAATGTTATAGTGTGCTAACCTGCACAACCATACAGAATTCTATTGTAGTATGCTAACATCCACAACCCAACAGTATTCTAACACTATTGCTTCAAGTGGGATTTGAACTCTCAACCTGAGGATCACCAGTACAAGGCATTATCCCACTGAGCCACTGTCAATCCTACATGTTGGCCAGTCACATTCACATGGTGAAAATGTGTATTGGTAAACACACAACAAGAAAAACTCTAAGCATGGAGGGGAAATTAGACATTTGTAGAGATGAACACTAATAGATGAAATATAAATTTGATAGACTTAATGATGAAGGAAAAATAGTAAACAAAGAAGTTCCCCTGAATGTCATAGAGTGTCTCGGCATTCTGATTCTGATGAGTGTGAATGTTGATTGGCTGATGTCATTCAGGTGCTGTTCAATGGTGTGAATCTTAAATGACCAATAGCATGTGCAGCTTGATCCTAAAGTTCTAACAGGGATTTGAACACTCAACCTAAGAAACACCAGTACAAGGCATTATCCCACTGAGCCACTAACAATCATACACATTGGGTAGTCACATTCACATGGTGAAAATGTGTGTTGGTAAACACACAAGAAAAACTCCAAGCATACATTTGACAATAAAATAAAGGGCTTTCCTGAAAGAGTACACCTGAAATCTTTTTGAAATTCTGGGGCAATTAGACATTTGTAGAGAAGAACACTAATGGATGAAATATAAATATGATAGACTTAATGATGAAGGAAAAATAGTAAACAAAGAAGTTCCCCTAAATGTCAGAGTGTCTCGGCATTCTGATTCTTGGCAACTAATGACTGTGTATGTTGATTGCCTAATGTCATTCAGGTGCTGTTCAATGGTGTGAATCTTCAATAACCAATAGTATTCGAGCTAGAGCCTAAAGCACTACCGGGGATTCGAACTCTCAACCTAACAAACAACAGCACTAGACATTATCCCACTGAGCCACTGACAATCCTACACATTTGGCACATTCACATGGTGAAAATGTGTGTTGGCAAACACACAACATCAAGAAAATTCCTAGCATGCATTTGACAATAGAATTAAGGGCTTTATAAAAAAGAGTACAGATCTGAAAATGTGCACTGTTAATGGTATCCACATAATTATGGTTGTATGGTTGTTCTCCACGAAAAAAAATTACTCATATAGGAATATAGGTGATATAGGAGAAATGGGCTGAGTGGTCAAACTTTATTGGTCTATATCTCTGAAATGGAACAACCTATCCAAATTCTTTTGATAACTTTTGTGAGGCTTTGTCTAAACATTGTCTGTGAGAATTTTGGTGAAGATTGGATAATTTTTGAAGCCTGTGAAACTTTTTATGATGTTTAGCTTTTCTCTGAAATTGTGGCAAAAGTAAACATTTTTAGAGCATAAGACCAGGGTGAAAAAGATGCATCTGAGTTTAGAGATTAATATTATGAAAGCTACTGTACGCTGCTCGGACCCCTAATAATAATAAAACTTAAGAAGAACAATAAGTGTGCTGCTTTGCAGCAAGCACACTTAATAAGAAAACATAGAAACACAATGGGTGCCTTCACAGCTTCGCTGCTTGGCCCCCAATGAAGGTTGTAAAATAACACATTTTCAACAAGCTAGACGTCAGTTAGCAACTTACATTTACCCATGCACGTCAGCAGCAAACCGAATTTAGCCTACTGGAGGAATTTACCTAGCGTTTTGTCATTCAATGTTGACACTTGCTCAGTTGCTTCTAGCGCCGGTGATTAAAAATGGTACGGTCCACAATAGGGGTTTCTGAAATCGCTTTACATAAAAATGTTCCTACAGTGAAAACAGGAGTTGACTTGTATTGTAACCTTAATGATATTTTTCACAATATTAGAAAAATGATCTGACCCCCCCAAAACTGATATTTCTGTCTCTTTGGGGGTAATGTAATTCGAACTATGATTTCACATCTTATTTTCTACAACTAGATATTGAGAGGAGTAAAAATATTGCTCAACTTATTTCATGTCAGAACGTAACAACTTGAAACGCAGCGCCCATTGATTTATTCAGCTTTGGTTTGCTATACTGTCTTGCCAATATAATGCTTACCTAACAAGCAAATTGGTACTAGAAAACAAACTTACCTACAGGTTATATACTAACAGGTTTTTAAATGAAACTGTCAAATTAAAATAACTGACATCAAAAGCAAACGAGAATATTGCAAGCAGTTCAGAATTAACATTATACAGCTAGCTAAAGTTACGTGATGATGCACTAGCTCCCCCGCTAAGCCATAATGTTGACGCTGATGAGAAAGCATATTACTGTCAAATAACAGGATTTAAGGATTTCAAATTAAGATAAACCATAACTAGAACTGATGTAAAAACAATATTACCTCAGTTTATCCAGCTGTGTGGTTTCCAGTCGAGGTAAATTCCAACTTGGTGGCATCCGGCTGTCCACTTCAAATGCACCGACTCAAGTGAAAATATTTTTCAAGACTCATCTTCAGGTATCCAAAACATTTCGCGCCATAAACCCCTTAACCAATCATATCAAATTGAAGCTTATGTTGTCAGCATTACGGGGAAGATTTCAGAAATAAAATCAGTCATTGGACAGCTAAGATATTAGAAGATTGGTCATCTTTACTTTTGTAACGAAATTTAGAACGGTCGGGCTCGTAAGGGTTAAAGGACCAGTATGTAGGAAATAATGGAAAATAAACTGTAACCATTCCAAAAATGATCACCATATGTTGTCAGAGAGTAAGGAAACACGATGAATTGAAGTAATGGCTTATTTGACAACATTACTCTAACCTGTAAACCGCCGTAAAACCAATGAAAAAAAATGAGTTACGGGGCGGAATATCTTGGAATTTTCGTTTATGTTTTGAACGATTCATTCTATTCATTCTGGGCTAGCGCGTCCTCCTATTTGGGTTGCCAAATTAGCAAAGGCCAACTGTCAACAGCTGTCAGTTGTAGCCATGAACGCCTACGAGAGCCTGGCAGGCCATCCTATATCATTGAAATGTATAGTCTGGAATCGAACCATTTACCTCGCTTAATCCAAGGGGCGGGCAGAGAATTGTCTTTCAAACTGCCTAGGCATGCAATAGGCCAGCGCTACGACCATATCCGTATCCGGTCGGCAAAACGGCAAATACATCCTTCTTCAAAAGGAATTACTTAAGTGCATTGTGTTGCTCAACTTTCAAAGAAAAGCACAAGTCCAACTCCTCCAAAGTTGACGCCAACGCCGATTCAAACAACCGCTCTTCGTTAGCCATAGCCACCTTCCTTGTTGTTCACCGTCACAGGATTGTCGTTATCCTGTTAAGCCCGCCTTAAGACTCTCTAACAAAATAGAGCGCTGTGATTGGATGAAGTCCACGGCGTCAGCCAATAGAAATCCCTATGGTTTGATACTAGACGTACAGGCTGAGCAAATTAATTTGCCGCCGCTAGGGTGCGTCTAGATTTCTAGGCTACCTACAAGAGGCAGGCAAATTTCCAAAATTAAAACAAGAAACAAATTAAGTGGACATCGGAGGAGCTTCCTGAGATGATGACGTCTTCGTGAAACGAAGAATATCAAGTCTGACGCAGAGCTGGCCATATTTCTCCACAGGTAGACTTCATCTGCATCGCTAACTTCAGCTAAATATGTTACGTTGGTTAGAGAGGTATTTTTTGTTTCCACTGTTTCCGTAATGTGTAGCTGGGTCATGGTTGGAGAAACGTTAAAGCAGCTGCAGGTCAACTAACGTGAGCTAAGTCTTCATTACATCTGGCAACCCAGAAGAGGCTCGCGTCTGGTAGTCTTGAGAACGTTCACCAGTGTTTTGATTTTGGCCTACAGAACGTTCGGTAACAATCCTACAAATCGCACCTTTAAGGTACTGTCTGTATAAATCGTCTTGTAAATAAACTACCAGTGCTTTCACAAAGTTCTCCATGTCTCGTTTTAAATGTTAAGGCCCTCGGAAGTCTACCAATCAAGTATGGAGCTACTTTGAGCCTCGTAAATGGTGTAAAACAGTGATTTATATAGTGCCCGAGGCACCACAACGAAACACTGTTGGTAGCATTGGCTAACTAGCGCCAGATTTCTGAGTGCAGGGGACAAGCCAAGGTGAGCTATGAGACATACGTTCACACTCGGTATCATGTTTCAACACACTTTAGGTCAAAATCACACCGGAATTATCTTTTAATTCTATTTTTAGGATCTTTCTGACAAAGCAAAAATTATTTTAAAAATGATGATAGTGAATGATTAATTTTGAGTATATCTAATGTTGATTTTTTGTTATAAAACGTCTCTTCACTCTGTGTTAGATATGTCCCTTGTCCATTATGCATGTCACTATAAAACTCAACCAGGCTTTTTTGTTTTTGGTGTGAAGCACTCTGAACATCACACTTACTGGACTACATTCATATTTGGCCAGGTCAGTTGTCATTTTTGCATCAGCCTTGCTTTTAAGTGTAATAAGGCCAGTGGGCAATGCTATCCTTTCTGGTCTCTACATATGGGAGTGACTCCCTCTTATTTGTTGGTGCCAGTGAAGAGCTCCATTTGCTCCTCTACACAGTTCAGATAATATAACTTGCCATCATGCTACTCATGGGTGTGACTGTGGTATTGCTTCCTTTATTTCCTTGTAGCAACACATGTTGTAAACATATTGAATAACCTCTGTTATTCAATATAACCTTGGATATCATGCAATACATTTTAGGGATAATATAATGGACAGGTACAGCTTGTTAGTTTCCGTTGAACCTGCCGCTATTGTTGGTATTGTACAACCCCAAATCAGAAAAAGTTGGGACGTTGTGTAAAATACGAATAAAAACAGAATGTAATAATCTGCAAATCTCTTAAAGTCAGATTTAATTGCAAAAAGGACACAGACAACATATCAAATGTTAAAAATGACAAATTTGACTATTTATTATATTATGGAAAATATATGTTCATTTTGAATTTGACCATGCTGGTATCAAATTCAATACCAGCATGATACAGGTTTAAAAAAAGGTTGGGACGGGGGTAACAAAATGCTGGAAAAGTTGTGTAGTAATAAAGAAAACAAAAGGAGGAATGTTTCACAACTAATTAAGGTAATTGGCAACACAATTGGGTATGAAAAAGAGCATCCCAGAGAGCCAGGGTCTCTTAGAAGTAAAGATGGGTATTCATCACTCTATGTAAACCTGTGTGCACAAATGATGAAACACTGCCATTTTAATGCTTCTTAACATGAAATTGTGAAGCATTTGGGAAGCTCATCATCCACAGGACATAATATAATTAAAACATTTATAGAAATCTTTGCAAATAGGGGATAGAGCTGAAAAAAAATGTTTTTCAAAAATTGTGTTTTTTATAGTCTAGTGGTTATCACGTTCGCCTAACACGCGAAAGGTCCCCAGTTCGAAACTGGGTGGAAACAAATTCTTGAGGCAGCCGTGACCTACTGGTTAGCACTTTGGACCTGTAACCGGAGGGTTGCCGGTTCGAACCTCGACCAGTAGGCACGGCTGAAGTGCCCTTGAGCAAGGCACCTAACCCTCACTGCTCCCCGAGCGCTGAAGGCAGCTCACTGCGCCGGGATTAGTGTGTGCTTCACCTCTGTGTGTGTACTGTGTACACTGTGTGTGTTTCACTAATTCACGGATTGGGATAAATGCAGAGACCAAATTTCCCTCACGGGATCAAAAAAGTATATATACTATACTATACTATACTATACACATACTGTACTCAAGGGCGTAGGTTTGGTCTCAGCTTTGGTGGGGACACATCGCCAACTCCTGTTGTCACGATATCAACATTATTGTTTCAATACCAATAGCAAGTGAAAAATCTCGATTTTCGATACTTTAACAATTTTTTTACAATTTTTAAAAAAAATATTTGGTTTGGGGGCCCCCACCACCTTTGACGCCATCAGTAGCCTAATATTGAATATTGTGTGATCATTTACATCAGTGGCAATCATAGAATTTGATTGACCCTCCACACACACACAGAAAGTGATGGTTTAGGTCACTTACAGTCATAGGTTTTCATATTTTGGAATTCATATTTCAGTTTTTTGTTTAGTAATTTGAATACATCATATTGATATTTAAATTGTAACTTTTCTTAATATCATCACATGTGGTCTGTAAGTCTAATTGAGTGCCTGTCACTTTAAGAGGAACATCTCACGGTTTTAGGCTAGTGGAAAATAGTTTCGCATAGTGCAAGGATATGTGGATTCAATTCATCATGTTTGCTGTGTCATTAGATAAAATTAATGTTCAAATAAACTAACAAGTCAAAGAAAATCTTTCTGGGATGAGATCATAGAACAGTGGTCCCCAAACTTTTTCTTCCGAGGGCCAGCTTACTATGCCTGGCTGTAAGAGAGGGCCAGAGACTCGGAGTTTATCACTAACCATAAATAGCTTAGTGCTGTGAACAACAGCAGTCTACCTTAGTTGAATATTCCATTACATTTAATCTATAGGCTATTGCAATTTAATACCATTGTTAGCTGTGTTTATATTGCCGTCATGCCATATCAGTGTAAAATGTAACTCAAATTAAATAATACTAATAAAAAGACTTTTGCATTCCCAAAAGTATTAGCAGGTAGTCCCAAAAGTATATTTAATTAAAAATGTGTGAACTCTGAATTTTATGAAGTGCTGAAGTGGTCTGAAATGACCACCATTCTAACTTTCACTCACCTGAACTTGTGAACATTGTATGAACATTTGAACCAATAAAAATAATTATCCCAGAAAGTCCCAGAAAAATGACTTGAATATAAGTTAGTTAGTTATTAACAATTCATTGATAAACTTTTCAAATACTTTGAGCACTGATGCAGTCAGCATAGGCCTCTTACATTGTTTGCAGATAGGCCTACACTTCATTCCGTTTTTGATGGCAAACGCGAAACAGCGCCAAAACAACCACCAGTGGACAAAAATAGTATTACATGTGTACTCGCCATAGAGAATGAATGGGGGAAATTGCGGAGGTTATAGTTTGACGATGTCGTACTCCTGTGCGGGCCGGTTGCTATATACCACGGACATGTTTTGGGGGGCCACCCAAAATGAGGTGGCGGGCCGTGTCCGGCCCGCGGGCCGTAGTTTGGGGACCACTGTCATAGAAGATAAGTGTCTCGCAATGTTAATTTCTATGAGTATGGAAATGTAGGCTACCATAGTTTATGTTTTATTTCCAGTGTTGGGAGTAATGCGTTACAAAAGTAATGTAATTACTGTAATATATTGCTGTTTGCGGTAACGCGGTAATGTAAGGCATTACAAAAAAAATGGGTAATATTTTACTCGGTACAAACTTCAGTAACACACGTTACAATGCATTTTAACCAAAAATTAAGCAGTGTTTTGTTTTGATACATATTCGCAAACACCACCGCGAGAACAACAGAGGAGAAAAAATCCGCGCAAAATAGTAGAACGTTATCTCCTGATACTGGTTGAAGATGACTGTGGCTGCAGCGGACTCTATTTGCGGGATGGACATAAGCCTACGCTCAGAGACAAGGATATGAAGAACATAATAGTTAGTGCACTTTGTGCGAAACCGAAAGATCTCACTATGCCTCGCGAAATAGCACAAGTCATTTAATGAAACATCTAAAGTGGTGCCACGCTAATCTTTTTGATTCTTGATTAAACACAAACTTCTAGGGCATGTCAGCTTTGAGCTGTGAACTTGAATTCACAATTGAACTTAAAGAGAATAAAGGGATAGAAATGCAGAAAAAAGATTGTGTAGCCTGTGCCGCTCCCACCACGCGCATCACACACTTTGCGTAGGGCATCAAAGGACAGAGGGGGCACCCACATGTAACCAATGAATAGTAGCTTTACTGCAAACTGCATTTCACTCTTCATCAATAGCGTTTACAATGTCACAATGCACTAACACCATGGTACATGCAAGTTTGATACTTTTTGGGTTCTCTCAATCTCCACCACATAGTGCTAGCCTGGCTAGCGCCACCACTTCTCAATGAGAGTGGTCTGGGAACCAAACATTAATTTTCTCGTATTTGAAAAAAATGCCCAGATCCGTTTATTGGGTGCCACGGATGTCTATCAAATGCGTCTGTGCATAGCTCATCATTGTCTTGCTTTCCCCCTTGTTCTGTGATTGGTCCCCTATCTCAGGCGAAAATTTGCTCCATGGTCTCCAGGCTGCCTTAGCAGCGTGAATCAAATCGCGCGAAGGCAGCATGGGAACACCCAGGCTAACGTTGTGCTAGAATGGAATTGGTGGGTCTTCAATAATTCGTTTTCCAAGCATTTACATGAAACACATGATATGCCGAGTTGACAAAAAAATAATCCATTCAGATAGCTAGGTGGATACCAGGCTCATAATTCACTTTTATTTGCAAAACGAAATGTGAAGCAACATGTTATTGCATACTTTCCAAAGCAATGAAGGCTGCTTAAAACAACTTAACATTGTGCATATTATTGTTAATATTGTGCTATCAATGTAACTCAACAAACAAGGCTTGTAAACAAGAGCTGGCAAAAAGGCATTATGAGAACGTAAAGATCAATGCTCTTAAAGTGACAGTGCACCATTTATAAGAAAATAGCATGAATGTTTAAAAACACACAGTAATGGTCTGTAAATAATATACCTTTTATTTTACTTTAGGTTTTTGAGTTGTCATTTAAATGTCACTCACTCAAAACCACTCACTTAGGGCACCAAAATGGTCAGTAGGCCACCATTTTGACATGTCTTTATTAAAGGAACCGTATGTAAGAAATGTATTTCAATGAATCATAAATGGCCCTGATATGTCACTAGACATTAGGAAATCATGTTATTTCAAATACTTATATCACTGACAACAGTAGTCTGGCCAAGATATTGTCATTTAAAAAGTGTCATTTAAAAAGTTGCAGCCCTCAACTGATATTGATGTTGTCATGTTGTGTTTTGGCCTGATGCGCCACCCTCCACCTATCACTAATCACAAAGTCAGTAGTGTTTCGGCATCCGTGTTGCCAGCTCTGCCAGTCAGAGGGGAGGGGAAGGGGATACATCGCTCTACAGTAGTTTGAAAGGGATTGCAGTACCAGTTTTGGCCACAATCTTACATACAGTTTCTTTAAGCTTTGATTTACAATATAGTATGCTCTCTATTGATTTTAATGAGCAGGCTTAGGCCTTAGAGTTACAGTATTTATATCACAATTTACCAGACTTTGACCTTTTGTCGGTTTTTAACAAAATTCTGACTATGATTGAGCGTAATAAACTGCATTTCGAATGGCAAATCCATATTTTCAGATATTTTGGTGAAAGTAACTTAAAAGTAATGCAATAGTAGTGTAATGCCTTACAATTCAGAGACAGTAATATTATAATGTAACAAATTACTTTGAAATGACAGTAATAAGTAATGCTTAATACATTTCGATTTTGCAGTAACTTGCCCAACACTGTTTATTTCTTTGCATTGTGCAGGCTACATTCACAAATACATTAGCCTACATAAACAGAATATAGGAACAGGAAAATGTCTCGGATCCATTGACCATTGTTTGTTGCAGAGGAGGCTTCTATAAGACTACAGGTGAAGCAGTGCTTCACCAAAAAAAAGTAACAAACAAAACACAAAAAAAAAAAAATATATATATAGCTGCAAGCAGCAATGAGGGGGCCAAGCAGATAGGCCGGAGTAACCATGGCAACGAAATGCTGTTAGCTCAATGCTGCAATCAGACGTATGGCCATAAGCTGTCAAAGCAAGTTTCACGTCTAGCACGTCAAAAGTTACAAGGCAAAATGCATTTTCGCTAATTGCAGTGACCCTAGCGGTCAAAGGTCACAAAATTTCTTCGGCATTCACCTGATGGGGTCATGAGTCCATGTACCAAGTTTGGTTTTTATACATGCAACGATTGCTGAGATATGAGCTCACTTCCTGTTTAGGCTTCGCCACAAATTTTGATTGGATGTGACGGGCGAACGCTTCTATCAATTGTTACAGAAATAAATGAAGTGACAAGGCATGGTCTGAAGATGGTCTGTGCCAATTTTGGTGAAGATCAGATGAAAATGTGACCTGTGCGAAATTGTTGGTGTTTTTGATCAAATCAAATATGGCGGCCGAATAAATTATATTGATGTGACAAGTTGCCCTCAGTTGACCTAAGGACCTTTCACAGTATACCAGACACCACTAGTACAATTTAATTCTAAGCACAGCAGCAGCTACAGGCCAAAAGGCATGTTTGTGAATTACAGCGCCCCCTAGAGGAAGCAAATTTTGATTGGCTTTTACGGGCGAACGGTAATACTTCCGAAGACAAAAAGTGATAACTTTTGTGAGGCTTGGTCTGAAGATGATCTGTGTCAAATTTGGTGGGAATCAGAGAAAGTATGTGACCCCTGATACATTTTACAGTGTTTTTGATGAAATCCAAAATGGCGGAAAATCCATCATGGCAGAAAATGACGTCATAGGGTGCGTTGAACTCGGCTTGGTCCAAGGATTCCACAATACCTGACTTTTGAAGGATTCCAACAATACCTGACTTTTTTCAACTTTGGCCTGTTGGTGGCGCTAGAGGGTTCGAGTTGCCGACATGAAACTTGGTGACATGAATCATGGGACCGTCCCCAATCAGTGTGCCAAATTTCCCAACTTTTTACCATACGGTTCTATGGGCTGCCATAGACTCCCATTGCATATAATAATAATAATAATAGGAAAACGTAGAAACACAATGAGGTCCTCGCAGCTTCGCTGCTTGGCCCCCAATAATCCCAATTTTACTCCTTTGAAACCGAAATACAGTCACTAACACGAGCTGTTTTCCTGCTAGCAGTCTCAGTCAGCTAACGCAACTTACAGGATTCTTTAGTTTTTTTAAATGGGGACCTATGAGTGAATGCAGAGGGGAGACCAAGAGACTTCCTGTGAAATTAACACAGTTCATGGGTGCTACGGTAAGGATAAACTTGTTCCATGTAGGCTAACGTTATGCATTAGAAAGTGCAGCTTCTCAACGTAGCCGTCCTGTAAGTTCACTGATGTGTTATGATAACATTAGCCTGCCTATGTTATGGATGTGTTATAACGTCTTGGCTTCTAGATTGAGGCTACATTTATACGGTGACAATGAAAAGAGAAGACGCAGAAGTAGCGTCTCGTCTTAATTTTTTTATTCGCGTTTAGACGAGCATTCTCAGGGGGAAATCTTTGTTTATATGAAGACGCAAGAGTATGTGATATTCGATTGGATATGCATTCCAGACCGCTGGGTGGTGGTGTGATAGAACCCCGGTACGTCACGCGCAGACATTCTAATTTAACAGTTTAGCCAGAGAGGTAATCAAGGATCTTTGGTTTAGCCGTTTAGACGGAGACGCAACCCGGGTCGTCTTCAAAACTCTACACTTTGGAAGGAGTCTTCAGATTTTTGCGTCTTCAAGCCCCGATGCCGGGGTCGCCGTGTAAACGAACGGCACTTAATGATAAAATATTTTGTCGTCTTCCTTCGCAATCGTTCTCGTATAAACGGCCCCTAATTCTAGAATAGCGTATTAATAATGGGATGGCGCATCCTCCTATTTGGGTTGCCAAATTAGCAAAGGACAACTGTCAGCAGCTGTCAGTTGTAGGCATAAACGAGTAACCTACGAGAGGCAGGCAAATTTCCAAAATTAAAACAAGAAACAAATTAAGTGGACATCGGAGGAGCTTCTTGAGATGGCGACATCTTCGTCAAACGAGAATATCAAGTCTGAGACAGAGCTGGCCATATCTCCACAACAGGTAGCCTAGGCTAAACTTCATCTGCATCGCTAACTTCAGCTAAATATGTTACGTTGGTTAGGTATTTTTTGTTTTCACTGTTTCCGTAATGTGTAGCTGGGTCATGGTTGGAGAAACGTTAAAGCAGCTGCAGGTCAACTAACGTTAGCTAAGTTTTCATCTGGCAACCCAGAAGAGGCTCGTCTGGTAGTCTTGAGAACGTTCACCAGTGTTTTTATTTTGGCCTACAGAACGTTCGGTAACAATCCTACAAATCGCACCTTTAATACACTGCAAAAACTGCTTATCTAATACAGTCTAACCAAGTGTTATTCATCTTATATCAAGATCAGATCAATGCTCTTTTTTGGGGGCATGACCATAGACCATAGTCTTTGCAAGCAATATGTCTAACACAAATATGCAAACTTATAATAATAATAATACATAAACCTTCTTTACTGCCTTGTCCAGTCTGAGGCCTACTACACCCCATTTGTGGCCTGTACTTGGAGATTGTGGTAAACAGGTCTTGATTTCTCAACAAATTACTCTGAGCTCTCTGACTGATCAAACAACATAGCTTTTGTTTATGCCATTGCAGACAGTTCAATGTCATCATGTGTCTCATACATTCAACCGGTGTTGGCTGGTGTGTTAGGCGGATTGTTCGTTTCCAGGGGGGGGGGGGGGGGGTAACTTTTATTCTGTGCTTTATGCAAATGTCCTGCAGCACACCCTTATTCAACATGACTCCTAACCTTAGTTGAACGATTACAGAAGCTAGGTTTAGCTGTGACAATATCCTGGGTAATATCCTAACAGTTAATGCTATTTTCCCCAGTAAAATCCGCATTTGAAAGCCTGGTCACCAGTTGCCAGTTTGTATGGCTAGTTACTTTGTCTATTAGACTCTGCATAATGAAAAAGCTTCGAATGTTTCTTCTTTGGTGGCATAGCTGATCTACAAAGCACCAAATGGGGCAAAATGTGCATGCTAAAGGGCAAAGGGAATATTAAAAATCTTTCACACTGGTCTTTTTGGGTTATGTATTGGTAGACATCCCTGATAACTTATACCGACACACCCCTGTTTCAGCCAATCAAATGACAGTGTTTCTTTTACTGTCGTCCTGGCCGTCGGAATAGCACAAAGGACTTCGTTAAAATATTGGTGGGGACATTTTTGTCATCTCAAAATACTGATTAGGACTAGTCCCTAGCGTCCCACCCTAAACTACGCCCATGACTGTACTTGCACGAAAGGCTCTCAATGTGGCTTTTTTCCGGTGTGGCGTTAACTGTGTTGTAAAGGCATCTATGGTTATTCTGCTCCTTACATCTTCACTCCGACACTGAATGTGTTGTTTGTCCAATAATATCAATTTTAACACTTGCATAAATCCTTCTTTATCGTAATGTGTTAATTCACTAGATGCAACACCCAACCGATTCCATGTAGACACTAATTACATTAACAATAGCGGCAGGTTCAAATACACCTGGCTCCACCGGAAAAAAAGTGGCCGCATTGTGAGCCTTTCGTGCAGGTAGCCTATTGTTGATGGGACCATCAATGTTGTTACATCATACTTCACTTCTCTTTCACATGGACATGGTTGAAATGGTAACAACAAAAACACACAACTTGGTAAAACAGGTTTTGCTCTTTCCAGGTAATATTTGGCTTGAATAGGAACAACCCCCATGGCCACACACACACACACACACACACACACAAACATACACACACAGCCTTGTACAGACTAGCGTGTTGGCATTTCTGAAGAAAACAACACAAAACCTGAGAAAGCCCTATGTTGCCTTTTGAGGTTTAAAGAGACAAACGCTGTCTTATCAGTGGCTCACCATCTTTGTCATGAGCATGCTTTAGTAACTTCCATTGTTGGCAACCATTCTAAAAGAATAAATATATTTCTTAGCAGAAGGATGATTATGATGGTGGGCAGCCGTGGCCCACTGGTTAGCACTCTGGACTTGTAACCGGAGGGTTGCCGGTTCGAGCCCCGACCAGTGGGCCACAGCTGAAGTGCCCTTGAGCAAGGCACCTAACCCCTCACTGCTCCCTGAGCGCCGCTGTGGTTGCAGGCAGCTCACTGCGCCGGGATTAGTGTGTGCTTCACCTCTCTGTGTGCTGTATTTCACTAATTCACAGATTGGGTTAAATGCAGAGACCAAATTTCCCTCACGGGATCAAAAGAGTATATATACTATACTACTATACTATCTACAAATAAATTGTTAAATGTCTTGTTACTGTGCCTTTATTTTATGAAATCTTGTCAGGAATATGTCCTAACCATTTTAGAAAAGCAATAAGCCACATTTGGATACGTTAAAACAATTGGAACTCCCTCCCGAACACATCAAGCAGTCAAGCACCTTACCATCCTTCAAACAGGCCCTCAAAACTCACCTCCTTGAACTTGCTTTTTCCTGGTGACAGACTTCCCCAGTTTTCCCCTCCTTTTCATTAGCCACCTTTGTCTGTTATGTAACCTTAAAAAATATGAATCTTTGAGTGTCAACAAAAGCGCTATAAAAAATAAATGTATTATTATTATTATTATTATTATTATTATTAATAAACATACACAACGAAACTGAATCTATTTTCACAACCTTTCGTGTTTCACAACATCGGTTTGCCTGAAGAAAGAATGAGATCTAGCTGGCCACAGTGTCAAATAAGATGAAAATGCCTTCCAGTAATTAATAAAAGATTACAGGCTCTGCCTTTGCATTTGATGAAAATACATTTTAAGTCAATCTTATTTTAAAATACTTAAGGTGCACTTTAAGTGCACATTGGAAAAATGTTTCACTATGCGGATTCCGGACAATGCAACATAAAAAATGAATGTGGCAGCTCTTTCAAAGGCATGAAGGGGTCATATAGGTTCATCATGAATGGTGTCATGTGTCATCTGGTTCTGAGGAAAAGCCTCAAAGGCAAACTCCCTTCTCTATAAACCACACCTTCATAACACTTACAAAGGCAAACATAGGCTGCTTTAGTTGGTTAATGTTTTGAGCCTAATTAAAGGCTTAAAAAACTATTTGTTTTGATGTAGCAAAGTTGCCCCCAAAGGCTTTCTTAGATGTGTTTCAGTTGTAATACTTGATCTTACTCAAAACTGCACAATAGACCATAGGTTGTTGTTATTTTCCCTTTAAATATGAAAATGAAACCAACAAATTCCAACAAACACAGAACAAAATTGGACACTGAACAAAAAAACATTTTATTTCAATCCACTGGATGACATGTGACTACATAAGTAATTTTAAATTCCAGGACCAAGAAAACTGGCATCAGATGAAAACAATACCTTTGAAGACAAAATTACATTTTACATTGAAATACTTAATAGTGCATAACAAAAAACGAATGGAAAAAAAGATTGCGGTGACAGTGGAATTAAGTCGGAACCAAAGTAAACATAGAATACCCATATATATGTATGTATTCTATGTATTCTATATATATGGCAAACCATAAACCAACAAAAGCCCTTAATTGAACATACACAAAAATCTTGACCTTTGCAAACACATTCCTGCAAACTCCTATGGTGCACCCAAACAAGGCGAGAAGGAAGTTTACAGGTAAAACAGGCCTGTAAGAAAAACTTAGTCTGAGCAGGTGGCTGTGTACAGGTATGTGTGTGTGTGTGTGTGTTTGTTTGATTGTGTGTGGATAGATGAGTCACTACACTTCTGCAGCCCTCTGGGCCTAAACAGACCGAAACAGTAGGCGTAAGGTCTCAGATACATTTGTCCCATTTATAAACTCATCTATATTCTATAATAATAAGGGATGTGGCTATGCAATGCAATGTTTTGTTAATTTCATTGCCATTTAAAAAAATTGTTTTGCCACAAAGGTGCATTTTACATTCATATAAAATTACTTTGTATAAAAATGTATGTTATACACTGATATTGCATCAAAAATTGGCTTACTGAATTTCAAAAATTCAATTGTTGCCAGAGATTTTTATGAAAAATCTTTCGCAGCTTATAGCTGTGGTTTTCTGCTACTCTGATCAGTGACCACTTTCCTCTCCTGAACGATCACTTTGCGTGAAGGCTGCAGTGAAGATGCTCCGTGTGAACCTGCAGTCTCGTTCACTGACGTTGTGCTTGTGGTCACTACATTGCGCAAGCCCTTGCTGACCCCTGACCCTTGACCTGATTGTTCAACGAATATTACCTCAGAGCCCCCCATGCTCCCTCTAGGGAGAGTTGATCCTCCTTGGAGGATTTGCGCTCTCTGTAAAATCTGCCCTCCCTGTAAGATCTGCCCCCCTTGTTGCCCCCCCGCTGCCCCATCCAGCAGCACCATTTGGGAGCCGGAGAGACTGGATGTTTGCAGGAGGCCAGAGGTCAGTGCAGTGCCCCCTGCTCCTCCGCTTCGCTCCAGCAGCACCAGGTTCTCTCCTCGTCCCAGGTCAGTCTGCACATTGCCCGAGCCCTGGAAGATCACACCCTGACCACCCTGAACATGGCCTCCCTGCTGAAGCACGAAACCCTGACCACCCTGAACGTGCCCACCCTGCTGCAACACCAAACCCTGACCCCCCTGAACGTGCCCACCCTGCTGTAACACCAATCCCTGACCCCCCTGAACGTGCCCGTCCTGCTGTAACACCAATCCCTGACCCCCCTGGGCCATCACCAGCCCCTGGGCTCCCTGCACCAGGCCTCCCCCCTGCAGCAGCATCCCCTCTGTGGCTGTCTGACTCCCGTTGACCAGGATCATTCCCCGACCCAGACCCACTTGGGGCCTCTCAGTCAGCAGCACTGTGCTCTGGACCTGCTGCGGCTCCACCATGTAGTACAGGGGCTGCTGCTGCTGCACCAGCACAGTCTGGGTCGGCACGGCAACAGTCTCGCGTAGGTGCATGCTGGGAAGTGGGGCAGGAAGCTGCTGCTGCACGCTGGTGACGGTCCTCTCCACCCGGGTGGACGATGCCATGTCGTTCCTAACCTCCATGTTGACAGAGCCAAAGTCAACCTCTGATGAGATGGCGGCAGACTGCGGTGGAGGAGCGGAGATGGCTGTCACAGTCTTGGCCTTGGAGCCTCCGCAGACAGAGGCCAGGGTGTTGAATTTTGGCCCCAGGTCATTGAGGAAGGCGAGGTCGTTGTCGGATTCGAGGAGGCTGCAGCAGCCCACGGAGCCAGCCGGAGATCCCTGCCCCTCATAGTCGTACACCAACAGATTGTCCTTCTGAGCGCCACCCAGTGCCACACATTCTGATTTCTGCAATATACACAAGTAAGCAGACATTCATTTATTAACAACATCAGTAGCAAGTGAAGTACACAAAGTTCCTCATTAGAGATGTTGAATAGTCTGTATGATTGGATATAGTCCAGCAGCATCTTGCACAAAATAAAGTATTAAAATAAAAGAATTTTGGTATGAAAGCAAGCCACCATAGCCTAGAAATCTACACGCATCCTAGTGGCAGCAAATGTATTTGCAGCCAGGGTAGTCTAAGGGCCTGTCCACACGTAGACGCTTTTTAGGTTAAACGCAGAGGTTTTGCTTCGTCTTGGCCGAGCGTCCAAACAAATCCTGTAAACGCACTGCCCGAAACCGCATTTTTCTGAAACCTGGTCCCAGAGTGGAAAAATCTGAAACCGTAGCCCGTTTGAATTCGTTTAGACAGCGAAACCGCACATCCTGCTTGCGTATCGATGATGTCATCGCCACACATCAGCTGCCCTGGACTTGCACTTATAGTATTGCCTAACAATACTAGTTTTCATACATTACCTACGATTACACTCCGTAAGATAAAGATCACTGGTGCTGCGCAGCGCCGATAGCTTATGACTTGGTGGACTGAACACTGTTTTTCCCGGTGTTTTTTTTATGCATTCTAGCTACTGTCAGTGACGCGAGAGAACTTAAGTTATTAGGAAAGTGCGGTGTAAGTTTAGGCTACATTAATTTGTTCGTAGTGCCAGTGTCATTCATTTATTTTACATGTCTTACAACATATATACATGCATTCACAGTCGAGTGAAATCAGATATAAGCATACAAAGACGCTTAGGACTCACGTTAAGCCGGTGGTAGCACACTGAATGCAAATGCGCGATTTGGTGCAGGCAAACGTATTGACTGTTACTAACGAAGGTTTTATAGCAATATTATAAATGTGGCGACAGAATAGCCTAGAACTTGGGTAAGCCTTGCGTTTAGTAGCCTAATTGCGGTGATAGCCAAAACTAATGTGAATCACGGACTATCCTACAACCAAAGAAAGTAAAGGTGATTAAGAGGCCTACCTGCGCCAAATAAAGGACGCACCCTTCACAAACCGTAAACAAACTGTACCCTTCTGCACCCTTCACAAACCGTAAAATAAAGTTTATTAGTTTTACAGTTGACAGTTCACCATCAGTCTACACAAACAATTCTGGTTTCCTTGCACTAGCCATTTCGGGCATTATCGGACAGCTATTTTCCTATTCAAGTGAATGGGGAGGCATACAGGAAGGGGCGGGATATGTGTAGACTAGTGCCATATTGGCGTTACAAACTAACCCCGTGCATTTCTGTGGAGGATTATTTGTGCTGTGTCTCCTCAGTAGAACGTTTCTGTTAGCAGTCACAGTTTAGCAATTGAGATGGGCAGGCATAGGCAAACCTGGATGCCTAAAGAAAACAGGCTGTGCTTGTGTCTTCACTAGCTTCACCTCTTCACTAGCTGTCCAAATTACACAGAAATTTGCTCCAACTTCTAGAATTCAAGCTATATATCCATAGGATGTCTACTAGCTACACATTATGCAACTGGGCCAAACAGAGTGATCACACAGTGGCACTCGTATGAATGTACACACATTAATTCACATACTGCAACACTCTACATCCACACACACACACACACACACACATGCGCACACACACACACACACTACACTGAGTAGCAACTAACAATGTTTAGAGGTGATTTTATATACAAAAATATATTTTTTCCATTGTTCCTGTGAATGCTTTGGAATTGCAACATATCATTTCTTATGTCAATAAAGCATATTGAATTGAAGTGGAAAAGGGAAGCAAAGAAGTAGAGAACGAGAGAGAAAGGAAGAGAGAGAGAGAGATGGCATATCCAATAATCCAGCAAAGACAGTTGCAGTATTTGTGCTGGCAGAAACCAGTGGCAACAAGCCTTTGAAGCTTTTCCCTGATGACTCAAATATTGGAATGGATTAATATATGCAAATATTCCATGGGTGCATAATAAACAAAGGTGTGTCTGTAGCCAAAACTAATGTGAATCACGGACTATCCTACAACCAAAGAAAGTAAAGGTGATTAAGAGGCCTACCCGTGCCAAATAAAGGACGGGACTGCACCCTTCACAAACCGTAAAATAAAGTTTATTAGTTTTACAGTTGACAGTTCACCATCAGTCTACACAAACAATTCTGGTTTCCTTGCACTAGCCATTTCGTCATAGCCTATTGTGTCTGTTTGTAAAGCACAAACTTTGGTCAATTTCTGTAAAGAAACAGTGCCACCTATAGGCCTGGGGTATGAAGTAACGTGTTAAGTCGTGTTGAGATGGATCCGTTTGGACGCAAATATTCTTGATACGGTTCCAGGGAAGACGGAGGAAAAAAAGATCGGTTTGGTACGTGTGGACTAGGCCTAAAATACAACTCATGGAGTTGTATCTTATAGTGCTCTGACTTTAGACGGCATTGTTGGTGGCCTTATCTACGGCTAAACGCCTAAGCGATAGTGGCAGCAAATGCAATTTGCAGCCAGGGTAGTCTAACATCTCTCATTTTGCTTGCGAGCTGGAAAAATTACTGTAAACTTCGATCAGGCCAATCACATTGTGTATAGAGTCGGTGGGCGGGCTTAACATAATGATGGCAGAGTTGCGACGGTTTCGCATGAATTCCCTGCTACTTGAAAACAAAGAAGATGGATGCTCCTACTGTGTGATCTTCTAAATGTGTAAGTGATATTCACACCGTATCCATGAATCCAGCCTGTATGCAATTTTTCCCAGGTGACATGAGGGTTGTATTAAAACCCAACCTTTCGCCTCCCTGGAGTAGGAGCGGCTGAATGCGCTCCGTCAGGTCAGAGCACTGCGCTTGTACAGTATGTGGACAAAACAGCGGAGTTAAGGAAAACAAAACAGCCGTTTTGTTTCATCAAAGTCACATCTGGGTAGACCACTCACTAAGCAGCGGCTATCACAATAAATTGTGGTGGCTATTAGCCTGGCCTATACCACCAAGGGGTTACAACCCCCAGCTGTTTTACGAGCTCATTCCACCCGAGGAATGTCGACTTTGTGGGCTTTATTTCAGGGCTTCCCCATAAAGTCACAATATCCCATAGTGAGATACCAAAAGAATGCTTGAAAGAGAACTTAAGGTTACGCATGAGTAAGGTATCTCACCAGACCACCCTCCTTGCCGGTGACAAGAAGAGGTTGGTTAGCTAGACTGAAGTAATGATGTTGCGCCATGGATAATAAAGAAGAAGGAAGTACCTCCCCCGCTTTGCATATGTCAGTCGTCCTACCGTAATGAAATATGGTTTCTAGGGAATCCGCAAAGGGCCGTTTAACCACATATCAAACTTGTTTTAATAATATGCCCAGACAACACTTCTCAGAACCATTGCCAAGCAACATGGTGCAACAAGTTCCCAGCTTAGAACAGAGAGAATAGACTGACAAAAAAACAATGGACAGAGACATACAGAAAAGAATGCGAGACAGGCGATTGCACTGTAGACAAGAATGCAAGACAGGCGATTAAAAAACAAGACACCACAGGAATAAGAGAAGATGTGGCCGGGTGCCCACCTGGGTGTAGTAGTCCGCCAAGAAGGCATCAGGGAGTGCCAGCTGGTCGTAGGCACCACCTCCCTCTCGGTACTCTGACATGAAGCCGCTTGCCTGGCCTCCTCCAGCCATGCGGCTCATCGTCTGGTCCATGTAGTTCATCTCCATGTTAGACTCGTGGAAGCCGCCGCCCATGGTGGACCTGGAGTTAAAGAGGGCAGCCGTGACACCACCGAGAGCAGGGCCGGCTGTGGCTACGCCCCCTTTGCTGACCGCCTGCATCATGCCGCCCCCATCCACCGCCGGAACTGCCATGAGGGGAACCTCCTGAGAGAGGAACGAAGGACAGAATGAGAGAAAAGAACAAAAGACAAAAAAAAAAAATTGACCATGGGTAAATGACATTATGTTAAGACATTCAAGGACAAAGTACAGGCAAAGTCCTTTAAGGCAAGTCCCCCCACTCTGCGCCCATCTTGGTAACGCACTTTGGGCAGTTATCGGGCAGCTATTTTCCTATTCAAGTGAATGGGGAGGCATACAGGAAGGGGCGGGATATGTGTAGACTAGTGCCATATTGGCGTTACAAACTAACCCCGTTCATTTCTGTGGAGGATTATTTGTGCTGTGTCTCCTCATTAGAACGTTTCTGTTAGCAGTCACAGTTTAGCAATTGAGATGGGCAGGCATAGGCAAACCTGGATGCCTAAAGAAAACAGGCTGTGCTTGTGTCTTCACTAGCTTCACCTCTTCACTAGCTGTCCAAATTACACAGAAATTTGCTCCAACTTCTAGAATTCAAGCTATATATCCATAGGATGTCTACTAGCTACACATTATGCAACTGGGCCAAACAGAGTGATCACACAGTGGCACTCGTATGAATGTGCACACATTAATTCACATACTGCAACACTCTACATCCACACACACACACACACACATGCACACACACACACACACACACACACACACACACACACTACACTGAGTAGCAACTAACAATGTTTAGAGGTGATTTTATATACAAAAATATATTTTTTCCATTGTTCCTGTGAATGCTTTGGAATTGCATATCATTTCTTATGTCAATAAAGCATATTGAATTGAAGTGGAAAAGGGAAGCAAAGAAGTAGAGAACGAGAGAGAAAGGAAGAGAGAGAGAGAGATGGCATATCCAATAATCCAGCAAAGACAGTTGCAGTATTTGTGCTGGCAGAAACCAGTGGCAACAAGCCTTTGAAGCTTTTCCCTGATGACTCAAATATTGGAATGGATTAATATATGCAAATATTCCATGGGTGCATAATAAACAAAGGTGTGTCTGTGATGAGACACAAACCAAATCATAGGTTGAAACACGTGTATGAAACGTATTAAATATGCAAACACAGATCCGGCATAAACACTGACACCCCCCCAGGGTCGGACTGGGA
The DNA here is from genome assembly GCF_018492685.1 of Alosa sapidissima. Lineage (NCBI taxonomy): Eukaryota > Metazoa > Chordata > Actinopteri > Clupeiformes > Clupeidae > Alosa > Alosa sapidissima. Next base: position 9,747,080 of record NC_055968.1, on the reverse strand, counting down.
ACAAAATTCGGCCCTGGCAATTTTCTCCTGGACCGGCCCACTACTGGACCGACGACCCCCCCCCCCCCACACACACACACACAAGCCCACCGATACCAAAATCCCCCCCTGATTCCCCCCCCATAAATAACAAACACACAGTATCATGCTGTAGCAACACTTCATAAACTGAACCCAAACATTTAGATTTTGACCTATAGGTTATTATATAATCAGTATCGTAATTTCTGTCAACTATGACAATCTCCATGCATGTTCAGTAGCCTAAATTTTTCCTTTAGTCAAGCAGTGACATGTGGTTTAATCAGTGTTGGGCAAGTTACTTCAAAATTGTAATATATTATGTACTTATTACTGTCATTTCAAAGTAATTCATTACATTATAATATTACTGTCTCTGAATTGTAAGGCATTACACTACTATTGTATTACTTTTAAGTTACTTTTACCAAAATATCTGGAAATATGGATTTGGAATTCTAAATGCAGTTTATTATGCTCAATGCAGCTCATTGCACTTCTAATGGAGGGTGATGTGGTACAACATAATGACATGATGAGCTAGGCTTAAGGCTACAGTAGAATGCAATAGGTGCAGTGATGGGGCAGGGGGGCGCGATCGTAACACACACTGAACCTGTCATGAAGAGGCCAAAATGATTGACCTGTCATCCCCCAATCCAAATGGATGCAACTGCATTTATAGGCTAAACCTAGGTCTACATGACGGGCCGCAAATAGGCTAAATAACTTTAAAAAAAAAAAATCCCGGAGGTCACCGGCCCACATGTGGACCGGCCCTGTACAGATTAGGCTACCAGTCCGAGCCTGCACCCCCCCTCAAAAAAGAAATCTCCCGTTTTTGGAAAGCTAAATGTTGACAGGTATGGTCGCCAGCCGATTTTATCGGGGCTTCAGTCCGGGGTAAATTGAGCTCAGCCCAGCCAGCCAAAACATTTTTATTTAACTTTTTTATTTCGTTGTGCATTCTATCCCTCGTAGCCTGTTAGAACCGGGCGGGGCTGGGCTGGGGGTGGGTGGAGAGCGGCAGAGGGTCGCTTCGCGGTCTGGTCTGAGATCAGTGGATCTGTGCTCTCAACTACTGCTGTCAACTCACTGGGTGGTTCAGCGTCATAGGTTGCAGTCATGGGCGTAGATTTAGGGTGGGACGCTAAGGACTAGTCCTAATCAAAATTTTAAGATGACAAAATTGTCCCCACCAATATTTTAGCGAACTTATTTGTACTGCTGATCATTCCGACAGCCAGCACGACAATACAAGAAACGTCAGGGTTATCTGACACGCAGGCTACACGCATGGAGAATGCCAATGCACAGGCTACTTTGCAGTGGCAGTCAAGCGAGCAGTTGTGTCAACGACAACGGTAAGTTACCAGGGCTGTCTGCCAATACATACCCCATAAAAGGCCAAAGTAAAACATTTTGATATTGAATTTGACCGACAGAGCTTTCAATTCGGCAGCCGTGGCCTAGGCTATACTGGTTAGCGCTTTGGACTTGTAACCGGAGGGTTGCCGATTCGAACCCCGACCCCTCATTGCTACCCAAGCGCTGCTGTTGTTGCAGGCAGCTCACTGCGCCGGGATTAGTGTGTGCTTCACCTCACTGTGTGCTGAGTGTTTCACTAATTCACGGATTGGGATAAATGCAGAGATTAAAATATACTTATACTTACAATTAACCACATTATAATCAATAGGCCAAAATCATAATTGTGTATCTGTGCCGAATTTCGTAATTCAAGTCCAGTGTAGAACTGAATAAGAAAATCATAAGGCTGTATAACTTGAACTTCCAGTTATGTGAGAAACTTGACTTGCCTTAATATCTCCAACCTCAAGTATGCAGCTAATAAGGAAATATAATTGTTATTTAATTAAACAAGGTGAACTTCTCCCACTGTGCACACACTCAACACCTTACCATCTATGTCATTGTGGTTCACTGAGATATCTGACATTTTTTCTGTTAATTGGCTTGGATACAAAAGGACATTGTTGCCTTTGTCGGTGTCCTTATGTGAACTTGCACAGGTAACCTTGCTCATCTTTACTTGCGTACGACTTCACACCAGTGCTTCAGGGCAGCCGTGGCCTACTGGTTAGCGCTTCGGACTTGTGACCGGAGGGTTGCCGGTTCAAACCCCGATCAGTAGGCGCGGCTGAAGTGCCCTTGAGCAAGGCACCTAATCCCTCACTGCTCCCTGAGCGCCGCTGTTGTTGCAGGCAGCTTACTGTGCCGTGATTAGTGGGTACCTCACTGTGTGTTCACTGTGTGCTGAGTGTGTTTCACTAATTCACAGATTGGGATAAATGCAGAGACCAAATTTCCCTCACGGGATCAAAAGAGTATTTATACTTATACTTATACTTCAGACCAGAGCTGATGCTTAAGCAAAGGCCGTCACTGAAAAGCTGTGAATGTCGTTGAACACAGCTGTTCTCACATTAGCTGATTGCGATAAACATTAACCATTGTTGCCTAATTACCAATTATTCATCAAGTAGTAACTTTTTTTAGTGTTTTTCACATAGTATTTTGCAGTATTTTTAAAATACAAAAATACACACCAATAAAGTATTTTGATACAAAATACAGAGCCATTTCCTTCAACCCAATAAAATAAAAATTACAAAATACTATTTTGTATTTGAAATACATATTACATGTGTCAGAAATCTTGACATGTCTAAGTTTTGGGTTGCAATATACAGGTAGTGGGCTCTCTGTTAATTTTAATGAGTAGGCCTAAGCCTAAAGTTACAGCATTTCTATCACAATTGACCAGACTTTGACCTTTGGTCTGCTTTTAACAAAATTCTGGCTATGATTGTTCCTTGTATTGCATCATGAGCCATCACTGTGCCTATTGCATTCTAGCTCAGTCATTATGTTATACCACATCACCCTCCATTAGAAGTGCAATGAGCTGCATTGAGCATAATAAACTGCATTTAGAATTCCAAATTCATATTTCTAGATATTTTGGTGAAAGTAACTCAAAAGTAATACAATAGTAGTGTAATGCCTTACAATTCAGATACATATTATAATGTAACAAATTATTTTGAAATGACAGTAATGAGTAATACATAATACGATTTTGAAGTAACTTGCCCAACACTGATGACAACCATCACTTTCTATGTATGTCTGTGTTTGTGTGTGTGTGTGTGTGTGTGTGTGTGTGTGTGTGTGTGTGTGGAGGGTCAATCAAATTCTATGATTGCCACTGATGTGAATGATCTCACAAATCACACAAACCAAATCAAGTTTTAAAAAAATCGCAAAAGTATCGAAATTGAGATTCTTCACTTAGTATTGGTATTGAAACACTAATGTTGGTATTGTGACAACAGGAGTTGGGGATGTGTCCCCACCAAAGCTGAGACCAAACCTACGCCCTTGGTTGCAGTACATAAGAAGACGTGACATGGCCAGCAAAAAAAAATTTGAAACTGTTTGGCTTTTTCAAACGAAAGGCAAAGGGTAAGAATTCATGTTTGCATACTGAAATATAGCCTAACTGAAATATAGCCTAAGCTTAGTCCTGTCCGACCAGCTCTTAGTGTTGGTGTTGTTTGTTTACCTATCCTATCGCTAGCTGGCTAGCAAGCTATCATTAGTAACATGGAGGTATTATATATAACTGGAGAGAGTGACTAAGTCCCGCCCTCCATACAAATGAATGGTGTAGGCTAGGCTAGTAAATCCGGCCAATTCATAGTCAACGCCATCTTGAACACTGGGGTTCGGATCAGAGAAAGTCTAATAAGGGGAGAACTGCCACTCTCGGAAAACTTCCGGTTTCTGAACTGGTTGCAGTTCCTGCTGTGGTTCCACATGAGGGCGCTCGTCCACGGGTGCAGAATGCATGGAGGTCTATGGAGCTGTACCCCTCAAAATCCACTTTTCTCGGGATATATTTTTTTTTCAAGTAATTTGAGTATTGTATTCGAAAGGGGAGGCAAAGAAAATACACTTGGTTGAGTATTATATTTTTTAAAGTCACTTAATTGTTCTAAAAAGCCTTTAAAATGTGTCAATGACGTCATTCATTAGCACAATGCTAGCGTGTTATGTGCAACAACGACCCAACCTGTAAGAAATCAAAAGGACATAAGTACTCGTTCATTAAACTTTTGACCTATAACCCATGTTGAAGTTATACAAACTACAATCAAATCTGAGATTTGTGAACGACAATCAGGTGAAAGAGACAAATTTAGCCGTCTAGCTCCATTGACTCCCATTCATTCTGCACTCATGGCGATCGCCCCCAGTGAAACTCTGGTGGAACTGCATCCAAAATTCGGTACAATGGGACTTAATACGGAGTGGCAAGGCTCTCCGTAGACGGGCTCTGGTTCGGATCCAGCGCCAGTCGGCTCTGAGCATGCGCCAAGTTACAAAGCTGGAAATGACGCATGGACCAACGTCGATTTTTATTGGATATTCTGTAAAAAGAGAGTCGTCCTCCAGTAAGAGGGTGGCGATAATGCACATAAAGTCCTTGCCTCATAACAAGAATTAAAAGTTGCTCGGGAACGCGCATGGAGTCCGAGTGAAGTCGCCCTGAAGCGCAACTTAATTTCATTGGATAACAGTGGCTCTAACTAAGAGCGGTCTGCCTGCTGTCCTGCTACAAATATGCATTCGAACATGACGTGAAATATCCGTAGTCGAACTATAAATAAACTATTCGGTTAGTGCCAAGTGTAGCACATTTTTACAGTCTATGATTGGTTTGTTTTTTATTTTATTTTTTGTTTGCCATCTCATAGCGGGTGCTCTAAATGTATTCTAGCGTTGGCCCATGACCAAATCAAGCCAATAATAGCCAGTAGCCACAATAATGACTGGAGCCAGAGCCCTCAATAGCCACCCTGTTTTGAAAATAATATTGAAGATATTCAATATTATTAAAAATAGTATTGAAGATAACGCACAGAACGGTCAGCCTGAGCGGACAATTACGTCCCCAACTCATCTAAAATGTGGTGTCTTTACTTTGAGTTGTACACCGCAGATGGTGAAGACAAGTAACCGTTAAAGAGAATGTTGTCTGCGGACTCAGCAAAAAAACGCATCCACGACATCCAATCTTCGCGCTCACCTGTGGAGTTACCATCCAAATGAGGCAGCGATGTCAGAGGCACAGTAGACGGCCAGAGCATCGCCAGGCGTCCAACATCGTATGATGGCATACTTTCCGTAAATCCTAAATTATGTCCGGCGTCTGCTATTTACTTAGGCTGCGCAATTAAGCACAGGTATTTATTTGAGGTAGGCTTATTCGAGGCAGACCTTTTCTACGTTATTGTGAGACATGCGTTTTGTTTGGAGCGGCATACCAGGCTATTAAACGCAGACGATTTTCGGTTTTGGTATGAGATTTAATTTACTTTTTGACTTTTATTATATAGTTAAATGTTGAGACTGATGGGCATTTAGATCTAGAGGGTATTGATCAGGGAGGATGATCACTGTTTCGTGTAGTTGAAAAAGTGTTGGAATTTCCAGCTGTTTATTGCGAGACAAGGCAATTTCCTTCATTCATTGAATGTGCGCTGTGCTCTAATGGAAACCTTATTGCATAGCGAAGTAGCCTAAATTGAGGTTTTTTTTTAAATTATGCATGGTTTACTTTTTTATTAAATTCGTAGGCTGGAATGCCTCGCGGCAATAATTGTGTTTAAATGTAGTAGCCTAGTGCTTCAGCCTCTGGCGAGCTCCAAAGGGGGCGGCTATAGGTTGAGAGCAACGTGTTGGAGACCCATGGTGTAACGAGACAAGGTCTTTATGCCGCTGTTGTGTAATTTATTGTCTTTAATCATGTTTAGGCTATGTTTGTTCGGGACAAACAACAACGAAACAAGATCAATACAATTTTCTTTATTTGTCATATGATGGATAAACAACCACAATATGCACGTCTTCTCATAGGCTCCTCAAGAAATACGCACTGAATAACGTTTGGCTGTAGCCGCCGGATAGGTACCCGCCCACCAACATGTACGCGCATAGATTTTCGTGCATGGAGCTGGTTCCAAATTAGAGTGCGGATCGGGCCACAAATTTCTGTCTGAACCCGGCCCGCGTCCGACAGAGTTGGGTCCGAACCCGACCCGAACCGGACAGGCATTTTCATTTTTATGTCCGAACCCGACCTGAGCCCGACGCAGATGATGCCTCATTTATTCCCATGCTAGTGATTAAACGTTCACGTTAGCCCATTAAACAGAACACACATAGCCTAGAAATCTAGACGCGCCCCTAGCGGCAGCGAATTACATTTGCTGCCAGGGCTAGTCTAGCAACTCTCCGTTGGCTTGTGAGCTCCAGAAATCGAAACTTAACCTTCGGCAGGGGAGTTTTGAACATTCTAACAGAAGATTCTGTTCCACAACAAGATCAATCACAGGCGGTAGCACCATTATACTGTCCTGGAATGACTCATAAGGATGTTGAGACTTGTCTGTTCAATCACATTAATGAGGAATGGTTACCTTGTCCTCCCCCTGCCCTTCCGTGTGGTAAGAGATCAGGTGCTCCTTTGCACCGAAGGGAATTTCGGCAAAACCTGCTCCACCCATGCCTGCTGCACCACACTGGCAGAACAGCAACAACAGTGGAATGACTGTTGAGAGAGAGAGAGAGAGAGAGAGAGAGAGAGACACACACGCTTAATGCTTGCACAGTGTGGTTGATTGTATAACTACATTTTTTCTACATCATTGGTCTGACAACAGTTAATGCAATAAGAGGAATCCAGAAGAACAAGGGATGACGAATGGAATAAGGGGAGAAAAGAGAGACAGAGTGAAATAAGGATGAGAGGAAAGGGGGCCTTGAGGGTTGGAATAAAGAATAAGTGAACAAGAGTGTGTGTGTGTGTGTGTGTGTGAGAGAGAGAGATATGCAAATGTGGTGTGTGTATGTCTGTGTGTGTGTGAAAGAGAGAGAAAGTGAGAGACAGAAAAAGAGAGAGAGTGTGTGTGAGAGATACAGAGAATAAGTGAGTGAAAGAGAAAGAGAGAGAAAGACTCACGCAGGAGGAGGAGTGCGCCCAGGAAGCCCAGGCCGATGGCCGCAGGGCCGAGGCTAGCCCCAGGCTTCCCGTCAGGCCCCACCCCACGCCGGCTGCAGGTGCCCGTGTCGTCGCACGTGCACACCTCCACCTTTAGCTCCTGCAGGTCTGGGCAGGCCTGGCCCTGCTGATCCTGGATCTTCAAGGTCACCTTGTTCTGTCCTGGCCATAGAGGCTCATGGGTACGCAAGAGGGCCGTGGTATCTGTACGCAAAAGCAACCAAAAAAAAGACTAAGTACTTATAGAAATACACCAGGAAATTAGGGGTTAGACTAGTAAGCCTATAGCTAGCCTGGGTTATTGTATAGCATCGGAAAAAGAAGGGTATATTATCATCTTATCTAACTTCGGGATAGACAGCAAATAAGCTTGTTTCCCAAGTTTGTATGTTCCTTTAAATCCCATGTGTGGGATTGTGTTGTGCGTCACTTGTCCTGCCCGGGACTTTTTCACTTTACCACATGGGTATCTGGGCATTTACGACCACATTTTCTCCACAATTATTCCTTTGTGTTATCGATAACAGGGCCCCTTTACGAAAATAATAATAATAATTTTGCTTCAATTAGTTTACACAAGGGTGTTCTGTGAGTGTTAAAGGAAGTCTTGACCTTCTAGAGCAGTGTTTTTTAACTGGTGGGTCGGGACCCAAAAGTGGGTTGCGGAACCATTCTGGGTGGGTCGCAAAACTTGTGGGTAAAAACAAAATATAATCTCCATTAAAAGATTCTATGATTCTATGGCTCCAATTATTTTGATGACAACAAGGGACAGAAACCCCAGAGTGTGGCATACAATGAATTGCTGGCACATGAGAGCATGAAGTGAATCTGAGGAAGACTGCAAGGTCGAAGCGTCATCTCCCAAATAATGAGAAAAAAAACTCAAAAAAGAGTACCAAGGAGTGTGCAAACTTTTTTCTTAAAAAACTTGACTTTTTTGTTCAGCACCTGGGATGTTCAGCACCTGGGATGTGCAAGTCAACTTGTACATGAGAGCATGAAACCATCAAAACGAACTACTTTGAAAGTGACACAGGAGTTGAGGACTTTGCAAATGTGCCTAACATCAGCATGTTCCAAACAAGTACATGCACTCCACGCGTCCCACCTCGCGGCTCACTATACTGTCACTATATGTCAACATAACTAACATATGGGTCGCAACTTAATGACCATGGGAAATCGAGGGATTGAAAATGTTCTCTTTTATTGTGTGGTGAGAACAGGCTACAATGCCCTGCAGGTGAATGAGCCAGTTCAGCAACTGTATTACTGTAATTACAGCCAAAATGATTGTGGTTCAAGTTACACCCATTTGTATCACCTTGTTTATTAAACTGTGTGTCTTTGCTTGTGTCTCCAGTTACTTAGTACATTATGAGTAATGATGATAGTGACAAGCTGACATTTATATGAAAATGTTTTTTCCACTACACATTTCCCTGTTGCATTTGCCTCGGTGAAAGGCCTATTTAATCTGTTTTGCTGTGCCAAACTTTCTTCGTCTTCGTCTTTTATTGCAACGTAAAAAAGAAAGAAAAATCCCTCCAGAATACTGTAGTAGATCAATAACAACATGCTCCCGTCATTTTGGTGTGCTTAATTGTTTCTGACATTGTACCAGTATGCATTGACAATCTTATTAACCCTTTAGAGACATTTTTATTTACACAAATGTAAATGTCTATTTGTGTTATACATGCACTGCTGGGGGAGGCGGCTAAACGACTGACCGTTGAAATGCTCCACACTCCACTTGCCCTTGGTGCCCTCAGGGATGAGAGTGAACTTGAAAGGGGCGCCGTTGGGCTTGATGTCGGGGTCCACAGCTGTGATGTAGATCACCTCCTCCGCCGTGCACATGGGGACCAGGCGGGAGGTCAGTTCCGGGCAATGGTCATTGAAGTCCTCCACTTGGATGGCGATGGTGCCTGTGGCCGTCTTGGCGGGCATGTCTGCAGACAGGGAGGATAGGGAGAGGGGAGTGAAGACTAGTGCAGCTAAACAGTTCTGTTTGTCCCACGCTGTTCCTTGTTAATGTGTAGATGTATGTGTATACATACTTTCATCTAATTACATTTATTTAATTAGCATACACTTATATCCAAAGCGACTTGGATATGTCATTAATATCACAATATATGACATTTATATTACAATATATTCCCTGGAGCAACTTGAGGTTAAATGTCTTGTTAGGCTTCACAGGCTACTGCATGCTAGTCCAGCTCCTTAACCGCTGCACTACTGCATGCTAGCCCAGCTCCTTAACCACTAGGACACGCCCGTTTGTTTGTAATCATTGCAGTGCAGCACTTTGGTAAGCGTATAAGCTGTGTATAAATGTGCTCTAGAAATCCATTTTACTTACTTGCTTACTAAACAACAGTTTACACTTGAAATACAGAGAGGTAGCAAAAGGCACCCAAACTTCAACTCCTATAAGCTACTCTATTTATTATTTCTGTATCTGATTAATTTATTTTCAGAGGGACAACTACGTTCCAATGCCTAATTGGACAGTGAATATTATAATCTTATTCAAAGGAGTTCCTATGAAAGGTGTTCAGACTCCTGTGAATGGACTATATGCCACAGAATTCACTGATTCTGCCAGCACATTTATTTCCAGTGGAGCGTCAGCATTAGGATCTTCTGTTATATTCTGCTACTTTCGTGTTCACTTCTATACTAAACATCCTCTTTATGCCCAACATGTCTTTATTCAACCTCGACACACGTGTACATCTTTGAGAATTTTACTGTAACATGCTCATTCACTAGGTGTAACACCCTGGTGGTGCTGGCTGAAAAGCCTCCCAGGAAGTGTGTGCCATATAGTTGCAGATTGGGTTCACATGTGCCTTTGCCTTCCTCAAACAAAAACATGCTACTCCCTCTAGTGGCACAAAAAGTTCATTCCACCTACATTTGGCAGTTGTGCTTGGGCTGCTTGTTCTCAAGTGAGTATAAAAAAGATATGCTGCTATTGCCCCCTCTAGTGGCAAAAATACTTCTTTTCACCCACTGAGTGTTACACAGTTGTAAATGAGGTTATTTACAACTTGCAATCCTTGAGCCAGACCTCATAATTTTGGTCAATCATTCAAGGGGAATAAGTCTCATAGTGATTTTTGACAAGGTATACCACCCTAGAATTAGAAAATATGTGATATCATTGCATTTGGGGTAGCTTTTTGTGTTTTATCAGCTGGTTTATGTCCATGGAGGAATATCTTACAGGTGAATGGGCAATAACTTTTAACTAATAGACATTTCCACAGCTGATTATGTACATTAAGTCAATATTTTGTTGTATTGCAATTTTTCTGAAATTGTATGTATAAGTATGTAAAATATATATGCAATAATTTGCATACATTGTATGTACAGAAACCTTAACACTGGATAAAGTCTGGCTCAAAGTTTTTCTTTTTGTTTTTCATTTTGGACATATAAGAGTGGGTATTTTGGAAAGATAAAAATACTGCCAATAGCCACTAAAGAAAATCTATTATTGCCATATTCACAACCAGATATACTCCTATATACTGGAGGATTTTATAGAAGAGGTTGTTCATATATGATTTGTGACCTATAGTATTTAAAGTAAATAAATGTTATAAAGTAGGCCTATATCATGGGTTTTCAGCAAATGTATGAAGACATTCTCAGTATTTCATGAATTCCAGGAATAACATTTCACTCAAATATGTCACCAGAACAAAAAGGAGAATTTTGAACCTGACTTTATCCAATGTTAGGATTTCTGTACTTAAAATGTATGCAAATTATTGCATGTTTCATCGGATAATGGCTCATTTACATATGTATAGGCTACATAATATTTCAGAAAACTTTCAATACAAAAAAATATTGAAATATTGACATAATGTAAATAATCAGCTGCGGAAGTTTTGTGGGGATATATAGGTTGATAACACACAAGAAGCTACCATTTTCTAACTGTAGGGTGGAATAGCTTGCCATAAATCACTATGAGACATATTCCCCTCAGAAGGTACCGACTACTGGAGGCAGTAAGGAATTATGTGCTTGGCATTCCAGGCAGTCCTGGTTCTGCTTTATCTGACTTCTGGCAGCTGTATTCCTGAACTGTGGCTCTGCCTGATCTCTTTACGCTCACCTCAGTCATTAAGGCTGGCTCCCAGACTCAGAGCATGTTTCATGTAGGCTGTACTCTCTGATATATCCAATTAGTTTACCCTGATAAAACGGCACACTGAGCATTTAAAGCATGAACGCAATGTGATGGATACATTACAATACAGACACACACTCACACACACACACACACACACAATGTATAACTATTGACATAAGAAGTCTATTATATGACATGTCATAAAACAGTGAAACTGGAGGAAGCACTCTGACACAGTGTGTGTGTGTGTGTGGACAGTATGTATGTGAGGAACATACCTTGGGTCAGACAGAGGACCTCTGCCAGGTATGTGCCGTTCTTCAGATACGGCGACTCTCTGTCTGGCAACTTGTTGAGCCTGATCTCCGCTGTTTCAGGGTCGATGGTGAACCAGTTATCAGGGTCATTTCCTTTCAAATACCTAAGGTGGACAGACAGCATGCCAATTAGAGAACCAAACTCAACTAAACCGCTGACTGAAAGTTACACTCTTATGACAATGCTGTCATTAACACTGATGTGGAGTTCTGAAGAATTCTGAAGGGCTATTTCCTCTGAGTCGACTCCCTTGAACATGTTGAAGCATTTGCAAAAATGCTACTGATGGCGGAACAGAATCTGATGTGTTTTAGATTATTTAAAGATAAAATCATGCAATTTTTCACATTGACCTTCGTCTCTCGAGGCCACGAGTACTGTCGATAAAAAAAAAACGAAAAACAATCAGTTTTACCTTGCTCGAGTTGCTGCAGCCAACAGCTAAAGCAGTCAGGCAGCTACAATGCTACGCTCTGGGGGCATGAACATGGGGGCTCAAGAACATGCCACCAAATTGTAGCACCGTAGCTGTCTGGAAGCTCTAACGCTGCAGCAGCAAGAGGTTTTTTTTCTTCGTTTTGACAGTACTCGATGACCTTGAGAAATGAAGATCTATGTGAAAAATCGCCGGATTTCTCCTTTAAGGCCCATGGCACAGGGCAAAGATAGCCTTCCTCCCATAGGACTCATAAACAGACAGGAGTAGACTTAATCCAGACTCTCTCCCTTGTGCTGATGGTGGTCATTAAGGGGACTATTTTAATGAGGAATTTGGCCTTCAAGGGTAATACCAAGTGATAGCAAATCTATGTTGGACCACACACATAAACAAAACACACAGGCATTCACACACACTGACCTGACATTCTGCGCTGGCAGTCCCGTGTCTTCATCCACAGCAGTGTATGTGGCAATTACATCCTGGATGCTGACCGTCGTGTCATCCTCTGAGATGGGGATGGCCTTAATCTTGGGGTCAAACTTGGGCCCCTCAGGTTGGTTCAGCACGTTGATCTTCAGAGGGTAGGTTTTGCCAGTCCAGGACACTGGAGTCCAAGTGGTGGAAGTTGAACCTCCAGCTCCACCGCCCGTACCAGTTCCAGTCCCACCTCCACCTCCTCCTGTTCCACCTCCAGTCCCACCTCCACCTCCTCCTGTTCCACCTCCAGTCCCACCTCCACCTCCTCCTGTTCCACCTCCAGTCCCACCTCCACCTCCTCCTGTTCCACCTCCACCTCCTCCTGCTCCACCTCCTCCACCTCCAGCACCTCCTCCGCCGCCTCCTGCTCCTCCACCTCCGAGGTTGATGGTTTCTATACTTCCTCCACTCACACTCACATGGTACGGTTCTATGTTCCTCACCCCGACTCCCAGTTTCAGGTCTTTCACATCCTCAAAGTTGACTTCCTACACACACAACATGGTGGAAGACACTCAATCAGGCACTATTGTAAAGGTGATGACACACCGGGCAACCTTTTGAGCAGTGTTTCCCTGGAGAATGGGAGAAATGTTCAGCAGGCAACTTGTTGCAGTCATCCAAACAGAACATACAGTAGGATGTGGAAACCAGTCCTGTTTTTGACTGGCAACTCTGTTCAAAACAATGGCCTGTGTAACACGACTTCAAGCACTCATAGTGAAATGTGCTTGTTGCTCATATTTACATTTGTTATGTATTTATTTAGCACATGTGCTTATCTATATCAGTGCAGCACAGACAGACATTTGCATTAGAATGAGTTTTTCCCAGCCATCAAACTGCTCTACCCCTTGACCTACAGGAAACAGACAAGGAAGGGGTTTGGTCTCACATGATGACTTGCAAGAAACGAGTAGAGCATGGTTAGGTGCTGTGTATAAAGTGTGTGTGTGTGAGTGTGTGTGTGTGTGTGTGTGTGTGTGTGTAGGTGCTATGGTAAGGTTCAGTGGTAGCGTAGTGGATAAGGAGCTGGGCTAGATACCACCTTTGAGCAAGACACGATAATTATAATATGTAAGTCGCTTTGGATAAAAGCATTTCCCAAATGAATAAGTAAGACTCACTTTATCGAGCATCAGAATGCCCTCGTTTGTGTGAGGGTCCTTTACCAAGCTGAAGTAGCCTGCCTCATTTCCTGTGACGATGACATACTCAAATTCCCGATTTACAGCGTCAACGTCCAGGTCCTTAGCCTTGATCCTCATAACCTCCACATTCTTGGTGTTCTCTTCAATATTGCCCTCATACTGCAGAACACACACACGGTCAGTACTATATGGACACTCTTCACAGTTAGAGACACCATGCAGCTAATATATATATATATACACACACACAACATATATTGACCAAATACATATGGAAGGCCTTTTTAACTACAAATGGGATCAATTATTTAATCCCACACAGTTCACAAATGACATGAGCATACCTTGGGTCAATTTATTTTATGAAACTAAGTTTATTAGGATAAACCCCTTGAGATGGGCCATCTCATTTTTGAGGGTGTCCTCTGTACACACACACAATGAAAAACGATACAGTATACAAGACAAGTCACAGATACACTCAATATACATATTGAGACAGTGAAATATGCAAATGATTTTATGAAAGATGCAAATATTATAGCTGGGTTCCCCTTGACTTCACTGGCTAAAGTGCTTCCTATACCCATTACTGAGACACCTATGATAAAAGTCAATTTGAATTTGAATAACAGTGACAGAGTCGCTCAATATTGCTCCAAAATAAACATATTATGCCAGCATATGACATGAATACTCCAATTATTCTCTCTCAACAAGTTGTCTCTCTCTCTGTCCCTCTCTCTCTCTCTCTCTTTCTGTGACAATATAAACAATTATGTTAACACACGTTGAGTGTGCAGTGTCTTCTGTGTGCAGTGTCATGATCTGCTTAGAGAGTGAAAGTATGGCAGAAACCCAAGTTGCCGTACTGCAATGGGACACTCTGTAACCCAAAGCCCCCACCCCCCACCATCCACACTCAGGAGAGTACCTGATACAGCTAAGCAGCTGATCAATTGAAAACTGAGATCAGCTGATCTAATTAGTTGCTTTGCCGCTTTGTGAACAAAATAAAAAATGCGAGCCATTTTGAGCCTTACCATAATAACAAATGCGAGCCATTTTGAGCCTTACTTTCAGTATACTACATAATATAGCTTAGCACAGGTAGTTTTTGAATTATTGAATACTTGTATTCTTGAATAAATAAATAACAAAATAAGTAATAAAAAATATATTTCCTCCACGCCTCTGCATTTTGGCCTGTGGTTTGTTTTTCTTTACCTCGTCTAGTTCCAGGGTTGGCACATTGTCATTTACGTCGACGAGATTCACTGTGACCATCCCCGTGCCAGTGTTTCCTCCAGGGGCTCCGTAGAGATCAGCGCCCTCTATAGTCAGAACGTAGGAAGCGATCAGCTGAGAGGGGAAAAAGAGGAAAGCATTGGTACCGGCCTCACTGAGCAAAGGCTGTTATGCAAAGGCTCTATGTTTGCATGTGTGCCTTCTGGGAAAAAAAACAAAGAAAGGATTTGCTGTTTGCTCCTGCACTAACAATGTACTGAATGACAACACGAGCCAATTTGTGACTCTGTGAAGCCATATTTATATATGCCATATATTTCCTGTGTGTGTGTGTGTGTGTGTGTGTGTGTGTGTGTGTGTGTGTGTGTAGGAGGGGGGTGTAGGCCAACCTCTCTGTCCAGATCAGGCTCTTTGACACGCAGCTCTCCATCGGAAGTGATCGAGAACATCATTTTTTTCCCCGCAGGCTCCTGCTTGGTTAGGGTGTACTTGATCCTAGAGTTGAGGTTGTTCGGCTCGTCTTTGTCTTCAGCCCTAATCTGCATGATGGACATACCTGTGGTGGGAGCAGGACGAGCAGGGTGTCACAAACACTAACATAACTGACCTTACTGACCCATAATTTCTCCATGATTGACCTATAATTTCCACAATTCATCTAATGAATCCTTTAAATTAATCATTGCAGGCGTGGCTTCAGCAGGGGAGTCTTGAACATTCTAAAATAATATTCTGTTCCGCAACAATGTAAGGTTCTAAAATTCCATGTTAAATTCAATGAACCCAGCGCCGTCTAGATTCATTTGAAATTAATTTGGTTCTGTCTATGTAGTTCTTGCCACAGGGTGTTGAGGCTTAAACCCAAAAGAGCAAAACTTAGATTGACCAGGAAAAATCAAGCCTCTACAAAAGAGGGTAGCTTCAGCAGTTTCATCATGTAAGAAGGGTGACTCTACAAAAGAGAGAAGCTTCAGCAGTTTCATCATGTAAGAAGGGTGACTCTACAAAAGTGAGCAGACCCAGTGGACACACCACACCGCAGAAACACATACACACGCACGGACACACACACACACACATAAACAACCCCCCCCCCCCCCCCCCCAGTATAGTAAATATAGTATAGCATAGTGAATAACTGTGGTGAAAGGGTGCTGCTCACCTCTGGGACTGAGCTCCTCCACTGAGGCAGGCGGAATGGAGGAAAACACAGGGCCATTGTCATTGATATCCTTCACCTTAATCTTGAGCTTGAGGTCGCTCTCTGCGATTGAGCCATCCGTAAAGTAAGCTATTCCAGTGAGCTAGAGGACCAAGCATAAGAAGGTTTACTGTCTGATCGTTGTGTAAAGACATATACAGTACAAAGCAAAGTGTGTTCACAAGAAACACAGCATATTGTTTTACTATGCCATACTGTCCTTGCATAAGACAGTACAGGACAGAGGGTTTTTTAGATTTGGTCATTTAGGCCCCGTTCACACAAGAACTTCAAAAAGTTCCGCATCACATGGCATCGTTTTTTTTGGCAGAAATTACCACGTTCACATGAAAACTCTAAAATTAGTGAAAACACTATAGGCAGTGTAGAGGTTTCACACAAATTTATGAAGAATATACACAACAACATCCGGAGCATTTTTGAGACAAGCATTATTCCTACGTAAATTAAATTAAATTCAAGAACAAAGACGATTTTACACTCACATTGTACTCGTGGATGTCCTCCCGGTCCAGTATGCGGGTGACCCTGACCTTTCCAGTGGTCTTATCCACCACAAACACATTGACAGGGTCCTGGTCAGCCCCAATACCCTTCAGGCTATAGACGACCGGCTTGTTGAATACACCTTCCTGATCTGAGCGGATCTGATATAACAAAGAAAGAAACAAACAATCCATTAATAAAACAAACACACACAAAAACAAGGAAGCAAAAACAAACTATCTTCGTGACACATTTTATTTCTATGTTTTTTTTTCTCAATGGAGTGGCAAATCATTCAAACAGTAATTACATTGGTTACATGTTTATACTGACATAGTTGTTTGTGTCTGTTATTACCAACACATAATTTAAACTTGGGTTTATAGTGTATTTAACTAGGGGAATGTGAATATATTGATCAGTATGTGTGCGTGTGTGTGTGTGTGTGTTTGTGTGTGTGTGTGTGTGTGTGTGTGTGTATGTGTGTGTGTGTGTGTGTGTGTGTGGGGGGGGGGGGGGGGGGGGGGGGTTGCAAGAGTGAACAGTATGTGTGTGTGTGTGCCTGCAGAGAGAAAAAGACAGAGATAGACACACCTTGGAGATGTAGTCATCTTTGGTGTAGTCCTGGCCTTCAGTCAGCACCTTTGGGGGAATAATCCATTCAGCCACAACCACCTGTTTCAGACCACATACACAAAGGCACACATTAAACAAATACATACAGTTCACACTAAGTCTAAGACAACATTCTCACACTCGCTTTACAAACACAATTCACAGTATCCAGGGCAAACTCATAATAGGAGACTGGAGAGAATATTGACATATTTGCGGTGAGAATTTACTGACATTTCTGTATTATGATATACCACACACACAGAGACGTTACAACTACACTGGTCTCGGTCTCACTGCCTTGATAAAACATATTATAGCAACCTGACTAACATCAATGACAGACTACACACTACAAGCGCTATGTGAAGCTTACAGTAAACATAACGGTAATTCTATTGTCATTTGTGTTACATGTTTATTGTAATCAGGGATTAGAAACGGTTCAATGAATGAAAACGGGACGGACAACATGTTTGGATGGACGTATCTGAAAACTGGAACAAACCAATTTCATTTGTTCCAGAGTGAAAGCTATTTTCAATTTTAGATAACCGGTTAACTACGGTATTGATCGTTCCAATTAACCTTTCTGTGAATATTATGCAAAAGTCCAAAGGCTTGGAAAGTCACCTGCCCACACAACGTTCCCCAGACCCCTTATAGGATTAATACAGGACACATTTAATGAATTGTTGTCTCCCCTGTATAATAAGATAAGCCTACTAGGAGTTGATAAAATGCATTTTATCCGGTTACCAGTAAGAGGAGGAACACTGGAATGGGAATGGAAAAATAATGTTTTTGCTCAGAACGAACCAAAATGAAAATCATTTGGTTTTCAGTCCCGAATTGTAAATCTATTATTAAATAAGTGTACACTGTACAGGATTTCAGATTATTCTTTATACATCAGCACATCTACCTAAATCTCTTCCAAGCAAAAA
The DNA here is from genome assembly GCF_018492685.1 of Alosa sapidissima. Lineage (NCBI taxonomy): Eukaryota > Metazoa > Chordata > Actinopteri > Clupeiformes > Clupeidae > Alosa > Alosa sapidissima. The sequence continues at coordinate 9,728,895 of NC_055968.1, read as the reverse complement.
TACAGACATAGGCTATACATATGCACATGCAAACACAAGTGCAGTGACACACAACAACTGTGATTCAACCCAAGTGCTGTGACAAACAAAAGATGCTTTTAACATTTTTTAAATATTTGGACAACATATTTTAACATTATCAGCAATGTTAAAGTCTCCAATGGCCCTTGTGAAATATAATCGATATATGTAATTCTTTATGTACTATAATTGATATATGTAAGTCTTTATGTACTATAATTCTATAATTTATATATGTAAGTCTTTATGCACTATTACCTTCTTTTTTATTCTTTACTTTTTAAACTATTCTTTGACTATTGCCCTTCTATGATTTTATTAGCTATTACTGTTTGCTTTTGTTCATGTAAAGCACATTGAATGACCTCTGTGTATGAAATGCACTATATAAATAAACTTGACTTGACTAAGTAGCTTCAGATAAAAGTGTCTGCTAAATTAATAATTAAATGAATGTCATCGAAACATTCATTGATTGAATCCTTGACAGATTGGTCCAATCTTAAGTTGCTTAACCAAATCCTGGGCGAAGAACCAAGTTCAAGCATCAGGTTTTGCTCATACTAAATGGGTCTAACAACAATAGTGGACTCCAGAAAGAATGCCTATTGGTACCTGTTAGATGATTCCAGGTAGTTTCTCCATAGCCAAACAAAACAACTAAACGTCAGAACTTGTCCTCCATACTCTAATGACTCATTTGTTATACAACCTGCTATTGTTTCGTGAAACTGTGCTTAGGGTTTTGTATAAGGCCATGCAAGTAACACAAGGTGAATTATACTGTATATCTGTACACATTAATATACAATGTGTATAGTGCCATAACTAAGTTGCTGGGATAGTGTTCGGTAATATCTGTGCCGAGTATAACTGTGCCTGAAGTCAAAAGGTCAAAATGGGATACACCCCCGAAAGTGGAGAATGACCTAGCTAAGACCCTGTGGGACTTCAAGATAAAGACTGACAAGTTGGTAATGGCTAACAGCAGAAAATAATAGTGCAAGACAGACAAGAGAAGAAGGCTGTGGTGATCGATGTGGCAATACCAAATGACAGCACCATCAGACAGAAGGAACACAAGAAACTTGAGAAAATACCAAGGACTGAAAGAAGAGCTGGACAAGATGTGGAATGTGAATGTAGCTGGCTGTGACCCCCAAAACTGAGTGCCTCCAGCAGATTCCAGAAACAACATCTGAGATCTCGATCCAGAAGAGTGCAGTCCAAAGAACAGCTAAGATACGGCATAGAACCCTAAAGCTCCCAGGCCTCTGAGCTTAGAGGACCAAACTTGGAGGAAGAACGACCGCCCACAATATATAATTTGCTCATATAATTTATAAGCACGTTTTGAATGTGTAAAGGTTTTAAGTGTCTTAAGGACTAGACTTATTATGCATTAGAACGTTTCAATATTTAAATAAGCTCTCTCTCCCTCATCCACTATCTCTCATACACACACACACACACACACAAGAGAGAGACCCTTGCCACAGAGAAGTCAGCCTATTTCCCACAGAAGTTAACAAAGGCATCTCACACACCCTCACTCTTCCACTTAGGACAGGCTACACCTGGTTGTCATAGCAACTGAGTGCACAAAACAAACAGGCTCTGTGTAGTCAGATCACCTGGATTAGAGAGACATCCCTCCTACACCGGTGGAACTGGCCTTACCGGTGCGTGTCCGGCTCTGCTGACCTCTCCCGCACCCACCGAAAAAGTTAATCAATCTGTATTTTTCCACCAAAACGCTATTAGGCCTACTGCAATCCGCATAGCGTAGGCCTAATTAGTGTCGTAAAACAGAATAGCCTCTTTCCGCTCATTCTTCCTATCCTAGATAGCTTACAGACCTATTCTGCACCAACAAAGATTCCCCGTTGATAGATAGCCTTCAGGCACGTCTCCTATGCTACTTTTGGACTGTGTTTAGACTAGCCTGTAAGTCAACTGCTAGTTTGACATAACAATACAGCGAAGGCAGGAAGCATATCTGAAATATAGGCATTTTAAAAGACCATATCAGTAACATTAGCCCATAGGCTAGCTTACTTACCGACAAGGTGAAAAATAGAATAAACACGGTGACGGGTGCTGATGCCCGTGCCATTGCCACGGGAAATTTATTTTCTGAAATCATATACCAGTTCCTGTGGCTGTTCTTCACTCTTAGTCCGTTTCATGTAAACTGACGAGACGAGATGTTCACACAAAATTAAAGGATGCTGTAAAAGGTGTGTGCACAAAAGGCGTCTGCAACAGCGTACACACCCCTACAGGGTTTGGCGGAATTTGCGTCACTGAAAGTTGGTGAACCAGGTGAGTGTAGCCTACTACGTGTGTATGTGTGTGTGTGTGTGTGTGAGAGTGAGAGAGAGAGAGAGAGAGAGAGAGAGAGGGAATGTGTGTGTGTGTGTGTGTGTAAAAGAGAGAGACGTCACTGAATGCCATAAGGCAAGGGGCAGTTGTTAAATAAATAAATAAATAAATACATACATACTACTTCTGTATCTATATCATAGAGAGAGAGAGAGAGATACTATAGTGAGTCTGAAGATGACTCTGTATCAAAACAGTGAAACTGGATGAAGCAATACCTTGACACACCCTAGCTGCATTGGTACTGTTGTGTGTATATGTGGGCATGTGTGTGTGTGTGTGTGTGTGTGTGTGTGTGTGTGTAAATGCAAACATGCTTGTGAGTGTTTTTTTGAAAACTAGGTGTGGCATAGCAAATCAGATTGGCATGGAAACACTCACTCTGCAAACTTTAAAGCAACACAATGTGTTTTTTTTTTACCTTAAAAACTTCAAAACACATTTTGACAATGCACTGTGTCGTTGCTGATGCACACTCAGATTAACTAGTTTTGATGAACAGATGATTAACTGTTTTGATTAACTAGTGATTAATTTGACTAGTTATTTTCAAAGCCAATTTGGTGATAATTTTTAAATAAAATTAAAATCAATTTATTGTTATTTAAAGTGCAGCATCATCATCGACACAGGTCTCGTTACACTCAAACACTTGTGGGCAACCATGGCTTACTGGTTAGCGCTTCAGACTTCGAGCCCCGACCAGTAAGCACGGCTGAAGTGCCCTTGAGCAAGGCACCGAACCCCTCACTGCTCCCTGAGTGCCGCTGTTGTGTGCAGGCAGCTCACTGCGCCAGGATAAGTGTGTGCTTCACCTCACTGTGTGTTCACTGTGTGCTGAGCGTGTTTCACTAATTCACGGATTGGGATAAATGCAGAGACCAAAATTCCCTCACGGGATCAAAACAGTATATGAATTAAACTTACAGTATACACAATTATTGGCACCCAGATTACTTTTTAATAATCTGGCACACAAATTATTGGCACACAGATTAGCAGAGGTGCCAATAATTCTGGAGTGTATTGTATTACATTGCTGAACTTCCCTCACATAGCCACATAACCACAAGCTCCTTCAGGTAGCCTGCATCTCTGGTTTTTCAGACTTTCTGATTTGATCCAATTTTTTTTTATGTTTATAGTTTCACTGAGTGCCTTTGAGTAGATAGCTGTAATAATGGTCCTGAACAACAGTATTGTATTACATTGCTGAACTTCCCTCACATAGCCACATAACCACAAGCTCCTTCAGGTAGCCTGCATCTCTGGTTTCTCAGACTTCCTGATTTGATCCAATTTCTTTTTATGTTTATAGTTTCACTGAATGCCTTTGAGTACATAGCTGTAATAATGGTCCTGAACAACATTAGCATTACACGTGGTGTGACCATGAGACCTGTTGGGTTTTGATGCTTGACAAAGTTTTGTTGTGTGAAAAACGTCCTTGTCTGTGTGACTAAACGCTACAATACACTATGCAGCAGTGGTGCTTAAGATCATGTTGGCTTCTGTTGCATGCCATTCTCTAGGCCTGACAACAGGGTGGAGCAGGCTTGTGCTCGGTTATATAAGTTATTTTAGATAGTTAATTTGAAGGGTCCAGATGCAAAAGCCTCTAAATGCCACCTATGTCAAAAATGAGATAAAGATGGTGAGGGGATGCTCTTCACACATAGTATACGCTAATCAAATAATTTAACTTCTAAACCCACTAAATACTACTATCTTCCTGGTCTGAAATATCGATTTATAGGCAAAAACCTATAGGAGCCTGAATTTAAATGCTCATTTAAAAGAAAAGTGGTCAGACGGATTTAGAGGGTTTTGCATCTGAACTCTTCATTTGTTTCCTTGTTATTGTGTGTTAGACAGACAGAACAGACAGATAGACAAGATAATGATAGAGAAGGGGGTTTAAGAAGTATGCACTGTGCTTGTTGGATAATTGTTGTTGTAAAAATAGAAGCAGGTAGGCTACACATGTCACTGAGGCCTGGGTAGAAGGGTCCAGTTCTCTACCAAACCCTGGACACAATCAACTGATTCAGAGTGAATCAGACTCTACACATCAACAGACACAAAGATAGACTTGAGAAAGTCAGATCACTCATCACTTCAAATTGGAGTGAATTAAAACATGGTCTCCTCTCACACATGGCATCTTTTAAAGCAACACCAAAGCACTTTTCCTCTGTTGCACGCATGCTATTTGTTTATCCAGCACTGGCTTTGGAAATAACAGTGTCCACAGACAAGGTAGAGAATGTTGCATGATTTTATGAAAGTACTATACGACATCAGAAGCAAGTCAAATTTGTAGTTTCTTATGTTTCATTCCATCAAACTACAGATCCGCTACCCGATCTGGAAAACTTGCATAGTGCGGTTATAGCCGATAGAGGGGTGATGAACCACTGAAGTTGATGAACCACTGAAACGATTTTGGAAACAACAAGGTACAAAAAACTCTTTGGTGTTGCTTTAAGTATGGGCGGAATAAAATGGCCTCTGACCTGGTTTTGAATTTAAAAAAAGGAAATGTGTTATTATGCATGCATAAACTTCCATTTTTGTGCACATGTATGCACATGTTTATGTTAACCGGTGGCTGCCATTAATTTCCTTTGCCTTTGGACAGCCTATGTAGACATGGGGTGTGGCATGAAGCTGAGGTGTGTCCTGGAGCGACTGAGGGTGAGAAAAAAAGAGAAAGAGAAAAAGTGAGGGAGGGAGGGTGAGAAACAGAGGGAGAGAGAGAAAGATGGCTGTGGAGCTCTTTGCGAGGGATAGACTGAAAGAATGCAAGTGTGGGCTAGAAAAGAGGAAAGCAAGCATGAGTCACGCCCTGCCTGCCACGCCCGCCCCACCTTCCCCTCCCTCCCCTCGGACTTTTCCCGTCTTCTTGGCTACGTTCCGCACAGCAGCATGTCTGACCTTGTCCTGGCAGAGGAGATACAGGGAGGGGTGAACACAGTGATGACATACTGAGGAATAAATAACCAGAAGGTAAAATAGAGGATGTTTTAAACGTACATGGAAAAAAAAAAGAATAAAAAATAAAGCCGTGACAGCCCCCCCCCCCCCCCCCCCCAAAATAATACTTTCTTAAAAAAGAACATAGTTTACTTCTTCATGTTAGACTTTATATTCCTCACTGAAAAAGACCAGAGGTGATCAGGGAGGTGCTGGGATAGCCAACTGGTCTGGTGGAAGACCAACGGTATTTATATTGAAGTATAAATCCTGTTTTATCACATACTCCTCCACTTCTACTAAGCCTTTTATGTTTACGGTAATACAGTAGTCTTTGCACAAAGGAGAAACCTGAACATAGGGTGTTTAGATGACATGGGCTGCTGTAAAAGGTTGTTATATAAAAATGAAATCTATGATGTCTGAGGATCACAACCTGGGTGGACAACCCGGTCAACAAGCTGCTGGAAACTTGCAATTAGGGTCAAAACAATGCTACCTCAAATTCTGCTTTAACTCCCCGGAATCACCCAATCATGCTAAAAAGGTTTAATTATATCCATGAATCCTGGGCCATATCTCCCTGATACTTTATGCTAGAAACAAACTGAGCACACCTTTCAAAAGAGTGGAAGATAGGCTTTCATCTGAAGCCTTGATTGTACATGTAATTAGAATGTAAGAGTTAACAATGCCTCTTAATTCATAGGTATACAAAGATATTTATAAATATTTAAAGAACATTCCATTATATTCGGTAGCATTCTTTTCCCTTTGTTGTTAAAATAAACAAAATACCATGTGAAGTTAACTTTTACAGATGAAATAATATTTTGATCATTTTACTAACCAGACTTCAGACCCATTAACACATTTAGAGGGAATTCAATTTCAAGCCTATGATTGCCTATCAAGTCAAACAAGATCCAAGAAAGGTTTACTGTTAATCTGTTAACTGATGTGAATTGTAGTACAGCTCTGTTTCTATACAGTAGGCCTACATAGTTTGCATATTTATGCAAGATCTGTTATTTGTATTATAATGTCTAGTATTTCTAATATTCTTTCACAAGTGGGATAGCTTTATTTATTCTATCGAAATTAAAAAAAAGGATTTCAGGATTTGGGGTTAGGCGGGTTATTCTGGAGTTCAATCCAGGTGTTTGGAGTGTAAGATAGACAACTAAATGTTGAAAGACTAAAACACACAGGAGTCATGTGTGGAGTAGTTTTTTAAAAAAAAATACTGATTAAAACAATTACATTAAGCAGCAATTTGTAAAACAAAACAAAAAACAATTAATGAAACAGGCAAACAGATTACAATTCAGGGTGATAACTAATTTCTGTAATAATGTTTTTACCATTTGTTTAGCTGTTTTCAGAGTCACTGCTGCTGTTGCTGCTCTCTAGTGTTTCAGCAGATAGATAGATAGATAGATAGATCCCCAGGGGAAATTCAAGGTCTCAGTAGCATACAGACATCACACACACATTCACTAACAGCAGAAAAAAGAAATTAATGGTATATAATATAAAAAAACAACTAAGCAATAAGGACAGTAGAAGATAAAGAATATACTAAAATACAAATTATACTTAATAACAGTTAATCTAAATCAATTCTAAAAACAGTGATTTATCAACAGGCGCTTGCAATGACTGAGGCAGGGACTGAGCCTGTGATTCTCTGTGCATAGAAAGGTAAGGTGCTCTGTGTGAGTGAGTGTCATGGTGATGGTGCAAATGAATAAGTCCAACAGTGCAACAGTGCAAGAATAAAGTCTAGAGACCAGCATAAAATAAGTATGGACATATCAGCGAGTATAGGCAAGGCAATATAAAAAACTATAGAAAAAACTATATCTATCTATCTATCTATATTAGGACTTGAGAAATGAAGTGATGTCTTGATGTCTTTCACAGTGTTGGAACTTGTCCGAGGCGTAGACTCAAGTTAAAGATGTGCTTCAGTGGCTTCCCCAGTTCAGCAGCACAGGCCTTGAGTAGCCTTGGACACAGTCTGTCAGGCCTTCTTGGGGTTTCTTTAGTTGAACTCTTACTTGATCTGGTGTGATGATGGGGGGTGTGGGGAGGGGGAGGGGTGCATCTGGGATCTGTGTGCGATTGCTGTTGACTGAAGTCATTGTCACCTCATTGTTCGTGATCGCTATGTGGGGGAGGGGTGCAATATCCAGTGATGGTGGGGGTACGATAGCCTGTGATGTGGAGGTGAGTGTTGCACTGGTATTGAGGGGGTGTGGGGGTGCATGGGGGCTGGGGAATGACCACCTCCTTGATGTCCCTGTCAAGGATGCCAGAGTCGTGGACACCTCAACAGGCACAGGCAAGGAGGCGTCAGATGGGGGCAGGGTGTGAGGTGATGGTGGCTTAGGTTGTTGGGTGTCACTGGGATGCAGAGCTGGAGAGACTGGGAGGTGGGGGTAGGGCAGGCACGCAAACAAGAGCAATGTCTGAGTCAGCAGGGGGTGGTGGACAGACCACTGCCATTGTAGCTGGAGCAGGGCAGTCAAACCTGTTGTAGAAGTGGTTCAGCTGGTTCACCCTGTCCAGGTCCCCCTCAACAGAGCTGTTGCTCTTCTTCAGGCCCCTGGCAAAGGCATCCTATGTAGCATGGAATTGCCCTCTTTGCACAGGAGCAGCTCTTCTGACAACCCTTAACACAACCACATGATATTGCCATGGCCATTGACACAGGCCAGGCAGGCTGTGTAGATGGAATTGAAAATGCTTGGCCCTCATCCAGAGACCATCCAAAATTTCTGATTTTTTATTATACATATTTTTTATTACACATATAAATACAACCCCCAAACAGAAAAAGTTGGGACGTTGTGCAAAATGCAAATAAAAACTAAATGTGATAATATACAAGTCTCGTAAACCCATATTTAGCAGCAAAAAGGACACACACAACATAATGTTGAAAATGAAAATTTGGACTATTTCATGGAAAATATATGTTCATTTTGATGCCAGCAACATGTTTCAAAAAAAGTTGGGACGGGAGCATGTTTATCACTGTACTGCTTCACCTCTTCATCTAACAAAATTCTGTAAATGTTTAGGAACTGAGGAGACTATTTGCTAGAGTTTTGAGAATGAACTCTAGCAAATAGTCATTACTACACGATTTCAGTTGCTCAACAGTATGGGGTATTCTTAGTCATGCTTTCCATTCCATTATGCACCTAATTTGACAAATCTGAACTGCAGACAGGCCATTTTAGCACCTGGACTCTTTCTAAATACTATTTAAATATGTGCAGAATTCATTTGGCCATTGTTTTCCTGAAATATTCAAGATCTTCTCTAGAATAGATATGGCAGTATATGTTGCTCAAAACCTGTATACATCTTTCAGAATTGATTGTGCTTTGCCAAATGTGCAAGATGCCCATGCTGTAGGCACTAATGCTCCTCCACACAGTCATAGATGTTGGGTTTCGAACTGAGCACTAAAACAAGTTGGATAGGTTGGATACATGGATAGGCCCTCTCCTCTTTAGCCCAGATGAGTCCATGATTTCCAAAAACAATGGCAAATGTTGATTGGTCTAACCACAGGACCTTTTTCCATGTTACCTCAGTTCATTTTAAACAAGCTTTTGGTTGTTAGAATTTTACAATGACAGGTGTAGAAACAGGTCTGGTGTTGATGCAGTGCCATCTGAGGTCCAGAAGACCACGACCATCCAATGTGTTTTTCAGCTCCTTCCCTTGTCCTGTAGATGATGGACCCCCCAAATACTTCACAATTTCATCTTAAGAAGCATTAAAATGGCATTGTTTCATCATTTGTGTGATGAATACCCGTACATCTTTACTTCTAAGAGACCCTGCTGGGATGCTCTTTTTCATACCCAATCATGTTGCCAGTTACCCTAATTAGTTTTCTTTATCATTACACACCTTTTCCAGCATTTCGTTATCCCTGTCCCAACTTTTTTTGAAACATGTTGCTGGTATCAAATTCAAAATTAAAATATATATTTCATGAAATAGTCAAATTTGTCATTTTCAACATTTGATATGCTGTCTGTGTCCTTTTTTCAAGTAAATATGAGTTTAAGAGATGTGCAGATTATTACATTCTGTTTTTATTCACATTTTACACAACATCAAGGTTTTCTGTTTTGGGTTGTAATTGTTTTATAATGAAAATTGAAAAGCACTTAGGCTACCATGAAATTTCTCAACCTTGATTTCGCCAGCTTCTCGATATTTTATCGCTGCCGATGTCTTTGCAGTCCACAGCAGCAATAAGTGGTTATTTATTGCCTTCTAGTGGTGAAATGAAAATCCAAGTAGCCTAGCCTATTTTACATGGGATTTTCAACAATACAGGAAGTAGCGTTAACATAATCGTGCACCACTGCAGAAAAAGACCTTGTGTTTTTGACGTGTTTGTGGACTAAGTTTGTGCATAGTAAAAGTGCAAGAATACAAAGACAGAACCGACTGATATCTTATTTATGGACTGTTTTACAAGATCACCTTTTCGGTAAGTAGTATACTAAAACTATTTGATCAATCAAAACTATTTTCTTTGCAGCAGGCTAAGCTAGAACTAGTGCTAGTGGAGAAACATGGATAATTAGCAACAGAAGTTCAAAGTCTTTCAATGTAACGTTACATAATCACAACTATATTTCATACTGCTTGTACAATCAAGATATCGTTTGAAAGCTGTATTCCCGTTGTGTTGGTAGGGCTGTAGATTTCACAACTAAAATGATATATAGCAGAGATATGAAAGCAGTTATGGATGATGGCATTTGATCGCGGCTGCTAGCTGCCATAGGGAACTGCAAAGAGCTTCAAAAGCGTATTTTTTTGCGGGGGGACATGCATACTTTGAACACATCCTACAAGTTTCCAGCAGCTTGTTGACCGGGTTGTCCACCTAGGTTGTGATCCTCAGACATCATAGATTTCATTTTTATATGACAACCTTTTACAGCAGCCCATGTCTGATTTCGTAAAAAACGGGTGTTTTGCCCCCTGGGTAACATGGTCATTTTCATTTGGCTTAGACTAAATTCAGATTGCACCATTATGCAAGTGGTTTGTGCTAAGCAGTTTCCATACAGGCACACGCTGACAAACACATGGACTCACTCTCACATATATATCCAAATACACACCCAAACCACACACACACACACACACATACACAGTTTGTCTTCCCCACAATTTTGGATTTTGGAGAGAACCACGAAGGAAGGCTAGACACACTAAATAACTGTGTTGCTTCGTTGCTTCTCATGCTGAGAGTCATGCCAGGTTGGAGACAAAGATGAGTGTTTTAGGTGTTACAGGTGTGTTGGATACCTCGCCCAGACACGCCCTGTGTTCTGTCCCTTTGCTAAGGGATAAAAACAATCATGACTCATCCTGACAGTCCTTGGCGTTGATGTTTCTGCACCGTGTGAAATAGTCATGCTGTGAAAATTGACTGAGAAATAATCATGCCTTATTATCACCCGTGTACGTGTACATTTCCTTTTGCTTTTTCTCACGTGGCCTATCATTACATCTTCTAGACCTAAACTATTTCATGACTGTCTTTCTATATGCTTTCTTGAACAGTATTGGTGCCATATTACATGTACGTAAATGTCATAATACATTTGTGAACATAACATATCTGGGACTTGTTTTCCAAAGCTTAAAGCTATGCATTTCAGAAATTATACTCTACCTTGAAGGAATATTTCTGTATAAAATGAATATAGACTGTATTTTTGGATGATAATGAGTGCAACTTTTTGTTGGGGACCAAAATGGCATCAATTGAGGTCTGGAACATGCATTTGCAAAGAAATAGTAGCCTACAGTATATAGCATAGCCTTGAGGGCAATCTCACTACATTAAAGTCAATTGGTACTTAAAGCTACTGACTAGGCTCAATCTATCATTACACTTCTATGCTACAGTGGAGTGATTCCCTGCAGTCAAATGGAAGTTTTTTTTACCTTTGTTTATCTTTGTACGTCTTCCAGTCTCAGCAAGTTTGAGCCCATGGGTACATCCTTCATACAACTATTTGCTTTTGTTAATGAAGACTTTGTTCTACCCTTGTGAAAATCAGTTGTCATAACTAATAGGTAGTAGCTTGATATCAGTTGTCATAGCTAATAGGTAGCTTTATATAGTAGCAATATAAGGTTGTCTTGTACCATGTTCACTGTAAATGGATGCTGGGAATTGTATTGAAACTAGATGTACTGTACCGCAGAGCGGTACAAAATATGACCGCCGCCCAGTCCAGCACATTTTTTCCACAAAAAGAAATCACGCTGAAAGGCCTATATGATTCTAACTGTCTCACTAAATTGCATTATCCACACTCAATTCTCACTGGTATCTGCTAGACAACAAGTACCAAAACATGATTAGTTCATAGATTTCACATGTAAAATTCATTTTATACAACCCCACCTCCATCTTGCCTGTTCATAATTCTGAGAAATTCTTGATTGTTTGTGTTATGTTTATGTTATGTGTGTGTGTGTGTGTGTGTGTGTGTGTGTGTGTGTGTGCGTGCTTGTGTGTGTGCCTGCGTATGTGCCTGTGCATGCAAGCGTACATATGTCTACTGTGTGAGTATGTGTCATACGTATGATTACTGTGAATGTATGTGTGTGTGTGTGTGTGTCTGTTTGTGCACATGTGTGCACA